>NC_041044.1:33303359-33669609 GCF_900634775.1 Gouania willdenowi
AAGAGAGAGTAAGAAAGAATGAAAGAGAAGAGAGAAATTTGGTTGACTGATGCATAAAATAAAACAGGCTGAATAAGTAGAGCTCATAAAGCTATGAACTGTGACCCATGGCTTATCGATCGCTGCAAAACAGACTGCTTTTAATCACACACAATTTTTACTTGCTGACGCCAAAGCTTTTGCATGTCGTTTATAGAGATAGATAGATAGATAGATAGATAGATAGATAGATAGATAGATAGATAGATAGATAGATAGATAGATAGATGTGTAAAATAAAATACTCAAGTATGAGTAAAAAGTAGAAATATAAAATAACACCAATTATTTAAATTTAAAATAAAAACAATTCTCATGCTCCAAGTACAGCTAAATTTATGAACTCTAAAACTGAGAGAGGAAACCCGCATTCAATGCTGTTTTCATTTCATTTTTTGTAGTTTCACCATGTCCATTGATCATTTTAAAACTAAAAAATAATAATCTACTCAGAAACGATTGGGTGTAGAAAAGTAACAAATTACTTTACTTCTTTTAAAATGTATTTAAAGCTGATATCCGGAGTTTCTGAGAAACGTCTCAATGTCCCGCCCTAAACAGCTTCACCTCCTCCCACTGCCTGTCCCAAACTACCTGAGGCCACGCCTCTATTTTTCTGCATGCGCTTCGTGGAACATAACAAGGTCACATCAGGTCGCATTGATATAGGTCTATGGGTCAGGTAAGAGCCTAAATCCTATTTACCCGTTTGCTGTTGTGGCACACGGCCTTGTTTATGCAAACAGTTCTGTATTCAATTTGATTGACAGTCTCAAAAACAGGAAGTCAAAGCCTATTGGCTGGGCACATTCAGCGATGGTTTACATTTTTTATAGGGGTCTATAGGACGAAGGTGGGACTTATATACATTAATGTATATGAATGACCACTGGCAGTAGACCATAGTGAAATACTAGTTTAGGTATTTTTTTCCCGCATTTTAAAAGAATCATACATAAACATATATTTCTCAGAAACTCTGGATATCAGCTTTAAGTACAAGTAAAATTACTGATTTAGAAATATACTAAAAAAAAGTACATGTATACAAGCAACTCAATTACATAAATGTGAGTACTTGTAATTAATTACTTTCACCTCTATAGATAGATAGATAGATAGATAGATAGATAGATAGATAGATAGATAGATAGATAGATAGATAGATAGATAGATAGATAGATAGATAGATAGATAGATAGATAGATAGATAGATAGATAGATAGATAGATAGATAGATAGATGGATGGATGGATGGATGGATGGATGGATGGATGGATGGATGGATGGATGGATGGATGGATGGATGGATGGATGGATGGATGGATAGATGGATGGATGGATGGATGGATAGACATGTGATCTACTTTGTGAAACTGCTTTCCATAATTGTTTCTCATGTAGCTGTAATGAGTGTAACTGTGTAACATGAACCCTGATTCTGCCTGTTTATCCTGCCAACACAACAGAGGACTTTCTAATTTAAGGTATGCCACTTTAAACCCAACACTTACAGCTACTAATTAAGCTGACTATACCAGAGTTAACACACACACACACACACACACTGCATATCCATTACCATCAGGGGACATTACCTTGTTTTACGAAAAACGTACTTCTCCTTCAGTCATTGAAGTGACCTTCTAGTCAAGCAAACTAACCTAATCCTCAACTCACGCCAAGCTCGAAACAACCTCAAGACAACCTTGTCAAATTATTATCTTCACGAAGTTGTTGTGTTTGGCAAGTCCACATTACCATGCACACGCGCACGCACAAGAGCAGGCAGCTAAAAGCTTCAGTGTTTGAAGCTAATATCTCATGCATCACTGTCCATTCTATCTCTTCTATTCTCAGAAGTCTACTCAGCTCTGCAGTCAGTCTAACAGTTCTATGACTTCATCTAACAGCAGCAGACAGGATGATCATTCAAATGCAGGCACAAGATGTTTGATGTTTCATCCTGTCTAATTTTTTTTTGATGTTTGAGTTACCCCGTAAAAAGCTACAGTCTTGTTTTCTTTGACTAAAACAATACACAAATGTGTCCTGGAAGACTGCAGTTTTATTCAGGAGCAAAGTGACTGTTCCATGACTGCGACATGAGCTCAATACAAGAAATACAGTTATGAATAGAACAATTAATTTCAATCTTTACATTTGTAAATGCTCTCATCTCCCAGCGCTGGAGTATTTCCAGTTTTCACACTGAGCAGCTTCCTTCACCTCTTCTCTGCCCTGCTGTCAAACCTCAGGGAGCAAATGATCTCCTGACACCACAATATGGTGGAATGATGTCATTTTCAAACGAAAAGCCTCACCAGTCCAATTAAAGCTTTAAGGCAAGGCAAGGGAAATGTATTTGTGTAGCTTCATTTCTTACACAAGGCGATTCAATGTGCTTTACATGCAACAGAAAACATCCAACAGCTTAAAATCAATAATAACAAAAAAAAAAGTGTGATAAAAACATTAAATCAACAATTACATGATTAAAATTCTCACTCTCAGTCATTCGCAGTAGAGAAAAAAAGTGCCTTTAACTTTGATTTAAAAATGTTCATATTGAATGTTGACTTCAGCTCTGCTGGCAGTTTGTTCCACTTCTTTACAGCATAACAACTAAAAGCAGCATCACCATGTTTACTGTGAGCTCTGGGCTCCACTATCTGACCTGTGTCTATAGATCTGAGAGACCTGCTGGGTTCATACCTGACTAACATCTCACTGATGTATTCTGGACCAAACCCATTCACAGATTTATACACCAGCAGCAGAACTTTAAAGTCTATTCTGAGGCTGACTGGGAGCCAGTGTAAAGACTTTAAAACTGGACAAATGTGCTCTGACCTCTTTGTTCTGGTGAAGACCCAAGCTTAAGTAGCAAAAGTGAGTCCGCACGATATAGTGCCACAAATAAAGGTTTAATGAAAAGTGTAATGTTTTGGGCTCACGCCCTTCATCAGACATAGCACAAACAAATGGTACACTTCCTTATAAAGGTAACGTGATCTAACACCTGTTTGGTCATGTGACAAAAATAAACACATTGCAATACATGATATATTCATATCCTTAAATTCATGTAATGTACAGTATATATAACCACAAGATTACAAAAAATAAGAAATGAAATAAAGTATTAATTTTAAATCTAAAAGCAACAATACTGATATTCATTTATAGTCACACACGACCATGACAAATACACAAAAGGAAGGAAACCCATGTCAAACAAAGCCAGAGAAATTCAAAAAATATATAAATACAGTATATACCACAAGGTGCATCTTAACATAAATTCCTTCTCACAGAAGATAGAAAAAAATATTCAAGAAATATTGAATTTTTTTTTAAACATACATAATATTAGAGACAAACATACAAAAAGAAAAACATCAAACAATCAGAAAACCCGAGCTTAACCAGCTTCTGTAAAATCGCTGCTAATTTTTTTCTTTAAATGGACATGACAAATTAAAAAAAAAAAAAAAAAAGAGATAAACTCATTCATTTATTTCTGTCAGTGAAAAACAAACCTTTTTCTTTGGGGAGGAAGAAGTTGAACGTGTGAAAAGAAACTTTTGTCTATTTGAGGAATATTGCAAAGTGTAGTGTGCCATTTCCATCTTATTATCAGCAGTGCTGACTGTGCGACTCTCAAAACATTAGCTTCATGCCTATTAATCTGTTAAAAAGTGGTTGACCAAGACACTGCATAGCTCATGCTTCCCAGGAAAGGAAAGCAACCACTGCAGAACTTCTGGTGAGTGTGAAACCATGAGCTTTATTTTGACAGCACGGACATGCAAAGAAGATAAAATATATGAGACATTTGCAAAATTTCTGCATTTCTGCACAACCAAATGTCCTCCAACTACAAACAGTGCCCATGATGCTCAGTCTAGAATTAGCATGTAAGGCCTTAATAAGCTGCTATATTCTATTTGTTTATTTTCACCCTCTCTTTATTTACAGCTGGTTCTTCAGCCAACCTGAGCAATGACATCACCTTGTTTTATGTGACTGGAAGCTGAAATAAAGGCCGTCAGACTTTGATTTGTCATTTATTTATGCCATAAAATCTGCTTCTCTTATAGATACTGTCAGTTCAGTCATTGAGCTTTTCCCAGATGTATGAGTTCTGCATGAAGCGGCAAAGGCCTTTATACGCATTGCAGCAATACACACCTTCCCATGTCTTGAGCCTCAGAGGTTGATGGACACACACACACACACACACACACACACACACACACACACACACACACACACACACACACACACACACACACACACACACACACACACACACACACACACACAGTATTACATGCATTCATCCCCTCCTCCACATTCTACCCCTCCCTTTAGCGGCTGCTCCTCCTCCGTTCCCTCTTTCATCATCTCTGGAGACCTCAGAGTGCAGCAGAAATGATGGACAACATGAACATCCAAAGAAAACCTCATCACAGACACAGAAAAAAAAACAATCTCAGTGGAGAATAAATGTGACAGCGTAGAATAAACACTCATAATAGTATTTTAGGACCATTGTATCATTATTTTTTTTATTAAAATTGACACCTCAAATGAACGATTTCACACATTTAACTCATTAGTGACAAAATGAAAAGGATGTGGGTTCAGACCTAAATTGTTTCTATGCTCTCTCCATATGCAAGGGAGGGTTTCATTTGGGTATTCCAGTTTTACGATTTAGAAGTAATGAGAGTAATTAATCAAAAAGTGTAGATGAACCAAATATGGGGGGGGGGAGGGGGGGGGGGGGGGGTCATGCATATTTACTTAAACTAGACTTAAAGTGATGCTGCAACTTCTTGCACATCCTCAGACTGTTGTGCTTTTTTGGGGGACAAATTTAAATGAAGTTGAAAATACAATACTCAATGTAGGAAAATTTTTATTATTTTTTTTTTTTATTATTCAGTTTATTTCCGACATGGTTACATTCACTTTTTTTTTTTTTTTTTTTTTGTACATGCCGAAAAAGGAGACGAGAGAAGCAGTTTGCTTATCTGGGTCCCGTCCCCTGTTTTACCATCGCAAATTTACATGGGTTTACATGTCTCTCTGGTCAAAATTTTTTGTGTTGTTCTGAACAGTCCTTTTTTGTGTATTCTCATCTGTAGTCAGTGTTGTCTTTTTTTTTTTTCCTCCTCCTCTTTATCGTTGTTCGTGTTGGCCTTGTTCCCTGCCAGACGTTGTTAGCATTCCTCCAGTGCAAGAATAGTTCCTCTTTCGAAGGTGTTTGGAAGTTTTTTTCCCTTTTCATCCATAGTGTCACCACTCGGGAATGTCTCTTTTGGACACACAAGTTTGCAGCTTGTTTTGTCTCTACATCAAGGTTAATCCAGCTGTTGTTAGTTCTATTGGCAGTGTTGTCTTTTCCACTGTTAGGTTTAACTTGTATAAACACATTATTAAATCTTAGTTCATAAGCAAGGTATTAATTTCATTGTACAGGAAAACGTGTTTCTAACTGCACATATGACAATAAACACTTTGAATTTAAATTTAATGTAATCCTTAATCACCCCACCACCTAGCAATTGAAATGAATAAATGACAGACTTTTTTTACTCTTGGTTTCCACATTTAATTCAGTCTCCGTAAAATAATCACAGTCTGAGTTTTGTTTCCAGTGTTTATATAGATCTGGGTCCATATCCATGATTACCATCAGTAATGTTGTTGTTTAGGTGGATCCTTCGTATTTTCCCAAGTCTTCCATCGTTTTGATGAGGATTGGTTTTCCGTTCTCTTCTCCCAGTGGTGTGATGTAAATTCTGCAGTTCCTTGTCCACGTCTTTAAAATCTTTCCTCCTTTTTTTATTTGGCGTGCCTTCCATGCGATGCTTGCATTTTTTTTTTTTTGTCAGGCTTTCATTAATAAAAACCTTCGTTTCCTTCAGCTTTCTTCCTTGCTTCAGTAGTTCTCCTTTGAATTTCATATTCGTGAAGGTTATTTTTACTGCTCTGTTATCATTTTTCTTTGGCAGGAGATGGCAGGAGTTGATGTTGTCAGGGTTCAGGACAATGTCCTTCGACAAGGTTTATTATTGCCGTGATTATTATGAATGCTGCCATGATTAGTGCCTCTGTTAGTCAAGCATTTTCCAGCCACCGATATTCTTCTTGATATCAACCACTTGCTCTTTCTGATGGTGGTACACTCCATGTAGTGGTTTGTCCCACCATGTTTCTTGCTCCTCTACCATGTTTGTCTTTGTGTCTCTGAGACATTCACTGAGCAGTTTATCCTTTGGAGTTTGGATGCTTTATCCTGGATAGCGGCTCTGATGCTCACTAGTTTTCTGCCTCTCTCTTTCCAATAATGCCTCATGGCTCAAACATACTCAGGCGGACTCCGTGCGGACTGTCCGCACCAGTGACGTGCCGTGACCACTAGGGTTGGGTAGGTACGTTGCAAATCGAGACCACCAATGACAATTTCATATGTTTCTGCTGGCAAGTGTTAATTCAATTCAACTTTATTTGTATAGCGCAATTTACAACAAGGTAATCTCAATGTTTTTATTAAAATATAAAATTCATAACAAAGAAAAAACCCAACAAGATCCACATGAACAAGCATTTAGCCATCTAACAAAATCAACATTATAAACACCATTAAAGAAACATAAACAATTATTCAATATAGCCTCCATACTCTCCCAACAAGATATATCTCATGACACGGCAGCGCATCTGTTGTTTGTGTTGGAAACAGAGAAACACGGAAAAATGACAAAAACAACTCAGAACATTACCTTTACTGAAGCTCTGGTAACTCAGGTGTTGGTCTCCCATCTTTTAAAAGCTGTCGTTCATCCTCACAAAAAGTCTCTCTATCGTCTCTAGTGCTGTCATCCTGTCTGGAGTGTTATTCCGCCCACTAGCTAGAGACCGTAGCAGCAGTGGTCACATGGAATCAATTCACTAATGTACTGTGAACTTACATATAGCATTTATCATAGCATGGTTGCGTCCAAAGGCAGCGTAGAGATCTGCCTGTAAATGGTTGTCATCTTGAGGACCTGACTGCGCATGCGCAAACACGTAAAAACACGTAATGGGAGCAGAGGCAGAGCTGCAACGTGCCTTTGGGAGGGAGCGTGGCCTCCCTCTGCCTTACAGCGGAGTTAAACTGTGCAGTTGTTCCAGGAAATAGCGCTGTTAAGTAATTTGGGCTATGAAATGCACAAAATGCGGACACTTTCAAACGTATAGGTGCTGTAGGCTATTGGAAATTGATTATTATAATTAAAACAAATAATCAAAATATCAATTCACCCTTGAGTAGGCACCGTCTACTTTGCCTACCCTGACGGCGCATCACTGGTCAGCACTCCTCAGAGTTTACAAATTCGGGTGCACCGCCGCATAGTAGTTTCCGTTAAAATCCTACATTTCCAACATCTTTTTGTGCTTTTTTGTAGTCCTTGTACTCCCGCGACTTGTTTTAAAAGTGACGGTGGTACATTTAATGCGGGTTGATACAATGCCAAGCAGTGTTTTGTGCAAGTACATGGACAATTCGGAGTGGTAGTAAAATCTGAGCTTTGCAGTTAATTGGCCTGGCGGACTCCGCTCTGCGGATGTATGGCCAAGTATGTTTGCACCTTCAGGGTTCTGGACTCGGGGTGGAACCATCCATGCATGTGAGGAGCTGTCTTCTCATGATATCAGTGACTTCATTGCCAACATCTTTATGGCTCGAACTTCGTTCTGACCATTCAGCTGATTTGTCAGAACTTTATTCACTGTGTGTACTTGGTTGTGGTTGACTTTCTTGTGGCCCCTTTGTGATTTACTCCAATTATAGGTCAACTCCCTCGGTCTTGATCATCCTGCCTCTCTTTGATACCATCTGGCCACACCAAATGATATCCTTGCACTAGATCCTGGTGGTGTAGATCAGTGAGTGGAAGTCTGGCTCATTCTTGGCATAGAGTTTGACGTCATCCATGTAGACCAGGTGACTGATTGTTACTCAGTTTTTAAACTGGTATCTATAGCCAGTCTTGTTGATGATCTGACTGAGGCCAATGCAGAACAGCAGTGGTGACAGTGCATCTCCTTGGTACATGATCTTGACCTGGGCAATGATATAGTAATATTAACATATCAGGTCAGCAGGTCAAATTAGATGCTCTGCAGGCTGGATCGGCCTTGAGTTTGACACACTTGCTGTGCAAAGTATAGAAGATAAATGAATCCTACTAGAGTAGACAAGGACACAGTTTACAATGTTCATCATATTGTATCTTTAAGATGGTATCTTTATGGGCAGTGGAGGTCTAATGGTTAAGGAAGCGGCCTTGTAACCAGAGGGTCATCTGTTGGAATCCATTGTAGACCATGACTGTGGGACATTGAACAAGTCCCTAAACTCTAACTGTTTCCTGATCATCATCACTCCAAATGAGAACTTTAGTGGCTCAAGTACTCGCTTTCTCTTATTTCTGAACCCAAGTACTCCATTTGTCCGAGTACAACCTTTTGCTCGCAATACTATGTAAAAAAACGTTATAGAGCATAATGATGGAATGAATAAGCGATAACACACATTTTAAAGAATCTCATTTTGTAAATAAGTGAAATGAATTAGTATTTAGTGCCTCCTGAATAGATTTATTTCTATAGTTTGTATCATTTCCGGTCATCTCCCACCTGGTGTGGGACCAAGACTGACTCTTGTTATGTTCTCATCAAAATAATTTCCATTATTATGATAATCTTTTTTAACTAAAAAATAAACAATATAAAACCCCATGTTTTAAATGCTTTCATTTGATAATTTTTCACTCTCTCCCTCTCTCAAGTACCCCTTGTCGTGTAGTATACCCCTACCCCCATTTGAGGAAAACTTATTTTTTATCTTTTGGAGTTTGTTATTATAAAAATTTATAGGACAGAGATTGTAGAAAGAGGGTTAAAACTTTTAATGACTTGATGAGGTACACTTGTTTAACTGATTGTTAGCTAACCAGCCAATTTAATAACAAATTAATGTATATCTATTATGTTAGCATGTAGGCTAGCCCAGGAAATCTAGACTGGTCTCACCCTGGGACCCACAGTTTGCCACCGTCATTAAATCGTGACCCACTTTTTTTTTTTAATTCAACCAACCAAATTTATTTTAGACTCACCCAGTACAGAGAATTGCTTTAGACCCTAAGGTTCATCTTTTGGAGATTATTATAAACATTTATAGGACAGAGATTGTAGAAAGAGGGTTAAAACTTTTAATGATTTGATTCATGTTCAAATCAAGATCATTTTCATTTCCATTATTATGATTTTCATTTTTAACTAAAAATGAATATTCTAAAACCACAGATTTTTAATGCTTTCTATATATATATATATATATATATATATATATATGTTTATTTGATAGGGACAGAACAAGAAGCATTGTTACAAGTAACCAATGCCATATTCATAGGCCATATAGCTAACAGCTAATTCGCAGACCTGGTCCCTAAGACATAAAAATACACAACACATTTACATAAATCATTACAAATAATACAAATTACAAAAGGCAATAAAATATTATACACGTCTGTTGTGTCCACAAGTTTGATTCAGTTTGAGCCATTGTTTACTTTACTTTTAAACTTGTGCAGATCTGGTAAAGTTTTCAGATCAGCAGGTAAAGTGTTCCAGATCTGTGGCCCTTGTACTGCGAACGCTGTCTGTCCAAAAGTTCTTTTGCATCTGGCTGGTCTGCAGTCTCCACTGACAGCGCCCCTAGTGACGATCCCGTGAGCTGCACATTTTTCAATCATCCCTGCAGTGATATCGGGAGTGAGGTTGTTGACACATTTAAAAACAAATTTCACAAGAGTACTTCTTAAAATTTTCAAAACTTAAAAGATTATGCTTCTCTTGAATTTTGCAATTTTTTACTTGTTAATTTCCCACTCTCTCAAGTGACCCCTGCCGTACCATCGTATACTCCTAGGGGTACACATACCTCCATTTGAGAAACACTGCTTTAGACCCTAGGGTCTGAATCAGGACTGAGTCATAACGTAACCGAACCGCCAGAACGAACATGGGCTATAAACAGTTGCATTTACAGACCTTGTAGTCGCTGTTAGCTTACCAATAAACAGGAGGATATTCATCACCTTTATGATAAGTGATGACTAGGCCACTGGGAGTGAGACCCAAGGCCAAGACAGGCTGACTTGATAATAATGTATCATGTTTTTCTGCAGTCTGTGCCTTCTCCTCGCCCTTCTCTGTCTCAGGTGTCGTGAAGCTGATGATGGCAGTTCCTGATCTGTGGTTCACAGCTCAACTAGTCTGGGACACTCTGATGTTCTATCTCTCTATCCTGTTCTGTTGGTCCTTCTGTCCACTAACCCCAACCAGTCACAGCAGATGACTGCCACCTCTGAACCTGGTTCTGCTGGAGATTTATTCCTGTTAAAAGGGAGTTGTTTCTTCCCACTGTTGCTAAACGCTTGTTCATGTGGATCTTGTTGAGTTTTTTCTTTCTCATTATGACTTTTATATTTGATAAGTGCATTGAGATGACTTTGTTGTAATTTGCGCTGTACAAATAAAGTTTAATCGAATAAGGTTAATCTTTTGGAGATAAGATAGATACAACTTTTAAAGACTTTATTAGGTACACCTGTTTAACTGATTGTTAGCTAACCAGCCATTTGAACATCAAATCAATCAAAATAGAAAAATTAAAAAAAATAAATTAAAAAAATAATACTAATTTGTGCAGAATTGTCATATAATATAACCTTAAAAAATAATTTGAAACCCAATTTTCCTCATGCTTTTGGTTCGTGTATTATTTAGTGGTTCAGCTGTGGAACAGGAGCATCTCATAGGCAGTTCCAGGGCTGTGCTCCCTCCTCCTCTCCTCTCTCTGTGCTGCAGCCTGACTCTGTCACTGCCGGTTGGGCTAATGTCTGCAAACTGAAGAGCCGCAGAGGCGCAAACCTTTTCCTCCCGAGACGCACAACTTCTATCTGAACGGAGAAGCTCAGGTTTACACACAAGCGCTCACGCTTCTTTTTTTCTCTCCAAGAGGAACGAGGATCCCAGAAAGCAGGTAGGAGCCCGGTGCTGCCGCCGTTGTAGCCTCACTGTGTGACGGGACGGGATGGCGAGGCGAGGGGTGCAGGAGAGGAGGCACCTGGTGGTAGTAGCAGCCTCCATCCACTTTGTAGAGGCGGACATAAGCGGGAACAGTCGGGCTGGTTGACGGTGGAGAGGCAGAGGGAGCTCTTTGTGTTCTGCCGTGGTTGGAAATGGTGCAGCGCTGTGAGTTATTAGCTGTTACTGTAAAAGGGTTCATGTGAGGGTAAAGTACTGCAGTCGGTGAGGAAGAGGAAGGAAGAGGTAGGAAGAGGAAGGAGACCTGGAAATGATTCACGATTTTCATAAGGGGTGAAAAAAAGAAAAGAAAAGAAAAATCACCATCTGACGACTTTGTCTATTAGTTACTGCAATGTCAGGGGGACACTTTAAAAATGCAGCATGTTGGATTATCAGCAAAATACAGTTAGATCATAAAAAACTATATAATAGAATAATAATATTAATAATAATTGTTACCCACTAGGAAAAAACAACAAAACAAAAGAAAAAAAATCTGATTCTTGGTCTCTGTATACATAATAATGCATTTGATTTTATACAGTGCTTTTTCATAGACTCTCAAAGTGCTTTACATTGTTGTGCATCATTCTTTCACTCCACACACAGTGGTGGTAAGCTACTATTGTAGCCACGGCTGCCATGGGGCAGACTGACAGAAGCGAGGCAGCCATAGTGCGCCATCGATCCCTCCGACCACCACCAACACTCACTCACACACCACATTCATATTAGGCAATGTGGGTAACGTGCCTTGCCCAAGGACACAAAGACTTGGCTAGAGCGGGATATGAACCCCCAACCCTTTGGTTATTGGAAGACCCACTCTGGAGAGAGATGTATCTGTACAGAGGTCAATAAACTTAACTGTTGATTTCCATAAATGAAAAGATAAATCCTTCATACATACTTGTAAATCATCAATGTCTTTTTTGACCTAAAAAGTTGTAGAAAGTTTTATTGCCTGGAAGTATTGTAAGAGAAAATACATATTTTTGTCAGAAATATTGTCATTATTGGGGATGTGATTCTAAGGACTTTTCCACTGACTGTAAAACAAGCCCCCATTTGCTTATTTTTTTAACCTCCATCCCAGTTTTTCTTTTTCACTCAACCTGGGAGACATTTTCCACTAGGACACATCCAGATTATTCTGCCTGTGTAAGCGTATACATGATGAAAATGGGCTACCAGGTGCTTTAACCAGACTCAGGACGGGGCGTTTACACTGCAGGGCACACACAGCTACTTTAACACATTTCTGCTGCTATTCCATGATGTTTTTCCCTTGACAAACAGGAATCTGGATTTTGATGTGGCTTCTTATCCATCATCATCATCATCATCATCATCATCATCGTCACCCTCTCCTCTCCATGCCATCAATCTGTTGTCTTAAAGATGTGTGTCCTGTCCTGTCCGCTCACTGGCATTTCTGCTGTCACAGCCTGTGTTTTCTGTCCCCTGGCTGCAGGTCGGCCCCTGCTATCCTGACCACAGAGGGAAGAAGAAACACAGGACTGCCTCATCATGAATTTTGTAATGAAAGCTGCAATGGGAGGTAAGCACTCTGCCTATAGCCTCCAGTTGATTTACCAGCACTGCAGTGGAAAAGCTTTACAGGATTGTCAGGCTGCAGCAGTACTATACATACACAAGCACTGACCGGGTAGTTAGAGGGGACACTGGGCTGGGAATAATCCATCCTGCACCAAACTGCTGATCGCAGCTTCTTTGTTTCCTTCTGCAGGCATCTCGTACAGCCTTTAGCTAAAAATATCACCCATGTTGTTGACAGTAGGGTATGTTTGATAGCCAGACATTTGGATCATTCTGAACGCCCGCATTTGGTCTAATACTTTGATTTGGTGGCAAGCCTTTGAGCTTTTCTTGCTGCATATGAAACAGGGCGGGAGTAGCAGCTACAGCAGGCGAGCCAGGCATAAAAGAGTGCACATAAAAGTCCTCCTCAATTTATTTACCCTTTCAGAATTTAAATCCCTGAGCTAAAGAGAATAAAAACACATTCGATTAGTACTTCCCCCAACAAAATGCATTCTATCTAGGTTGCAAAATGCTTTGTAGGCATACGCAGAGTTTGCGAGGGTGGGAGCAGCGGGAGCATTGCCCCCCCCCATAGTGGTCAAACGTTTTCATTACAGTTTTCCAAAAATTGTTCAAAAAAATACAATTCTTTATATAAAGTACATATTAAACAAATATTTCAAGTGCCATAAAACACTAGCTGGGTTTCCATTACAGATGTTTGCAAAAACAAAAGCGATATTTCTAAATGTCGACAAGGTATAATTGCACTTTGAACGTGTTTCCATTGAACGTTGTTTTGGGCTGGAGCCTCGCAACTACCGTGAAATATCATCCCGTGAGACTTCGCTGCAGAAAGACGAAAGCTCAGACCCTCCTTATTACACTCCGTATTCCTTTGTTGTTTCATGTCTAATGTGGCAATAATAATTTTTAGAAAGTGTCTATTTGTACGGTTGCCATACAGACAACCCCCCGTGCTATTGGTACGGTTACCGAAGTACAAGTACGTAGGGTCTTAGGGTTAGGTTATAGCCCAATATCGCAACAATGTAAATGGGTAAAGCTACACTGCACCCAGCAGTTCATGTAAGGTAATGCATTAAAAATAAAGAAGAAAGTGGCCGCCGGCCTGATTTTATCATGAATTGACAACATTAAACAACGCAAAGACGCAATTTATTGTCATCAACATTATCAATTATATTACTTATCATTTTTTACATTATTTATATGTTACACACATTGTGGTTGGCGCAAATCTCTATTTATTCTTTGGCCCCCGTGGCTATAATTTTCAAATTGTGTGTAGGGTCATAATTTTACAGTTTTGTGGAAAATGATTAATTTATAAAAGATATGACTTGCAAACATATTGAAAGGGCAAAACAGAACCGCCACATCAAAACCTTTCAATCTTTATAAAGCTCCTTCTCATAAGAGAGCAGAAGATTCAGAGCAGCTCGGCCGTAAAGCAGGAAGTTCATCATGTTTTTTCCGCCCAAGGACTTCAGCTCAGCGCTATTTAGAGAAAGAAGAGCTATTTTTCCTTTTTTTTCCCTCTATGACATTTTTGTCCTTTTAAGCCTCCGAGTATTGCCCTTTAGAATATTATCGTGGCTATTATTTGCTGCTAATTAGTCCGTATTACAGCTCGGTAACCCATCTCTCTTGTCAGCCCAGCTTCAAGGCAAAAGGTGGGAGCGCAGTAGTGTAGAAATCCCACACACTGGTCAGCCCTGCGTGACGCTGGGCTGTTATCCAGGATACACTGATGTTGGACAGTTACAGTTGGGATGTGGAGTTGAGTTGCCCCCTTATTGGGATGCAAAGGATGTTCACTCTGCTTTTCTCTGCATAGCCGCTGTGCCTCGTGCCTGTGCCATGAATTCTTAAATCAGCTGCAAGATTCTTCAAGGCTGGTTTTCCACCACAGCAGTCAGCTTGCGGAGTTTAGCCAGCGATTTGGACTCAGTGGGTGTTTGCTTGATCCTTAATAGTACTGGAAATAGGGCTGGGTGATATGTACCAAAACTCATGTTTCAATATTTTTTCTCTAAATGGTGATATACGATATAAATGTAGATATTTTCTTTACCAGAAAGACAATTCTGGGTTAAATTTGCTGATGAATGCCACACATGCATATTTATTAACAAACAGATGCACAATATGGCTTTTTCTTCTCTAAGGGACAGCATGTGTGACTGAGTTCCATAGTGTGCCTTGTTTAGGGGAAGGTTTGGGTTAGAACGCACTCAGTAATCCATCTAACTGCTTTTCATGCTGTTCTGAGAAGTAACGAAAGCAGCGACTCCTAAAACGAGTATTTTAATACAAAATAAGCTATAAAAACATATATCTCAGAAATACGGAAACTTTGTAAAGAAGGACACTGTTTGACTGTACTCTATGAATATATAATATTAAATACTTGTATGATGTGATTTGTAATGTATGATTGCATGAATCAAAACAAGTAAAAACAAAAAAGATATATCTTGATATAGGCGATATTGTAATTTTTCTATATAACCAAAATAGAAAACTCGATATATCTTGAATCTCGATAGTGTGCCCAGCCCTAACTGGAAACAGTGTCTGCATCATACATACTGGCAACGTAAATGGTGTTTTGTGTAGTTGCCAGTTAGAATACTGGTGTGCTTTTTTGAGAGACAAATATAAATGAGGATCATTGAAATCACACTTTACTACAGGAAAGGTCTCCAGAAGGTCTTTGGTCCGAGTGACCTCTTCAAACAACAATATTGACAAAATGTGCTGACTGTGCATTAGCGGGAAAATTTTATCTTGAAACGCAAATTTATTTGGAACAAAACACATCAGCTAAGCTTTCAAACAAACGCTCTGGGACTTTCAGTCAATATGTCAATGGCAGTTAAATATTCAGTGGCAAAGCTGCAGTTCTGAGATTTAATTGGGTTTGGTGGTTTTTAAACTGGTGACCAAAAATAAACACTGGCATTTCAACCTAACACTAGTTATTCATAAACACATATCCTATTTGTCATTTGGAACTGAATAATTAACAGGATATAGGGTTTGTAGCACCATGAGAACTTTAGTCGTAGATCTCAGATAGGCTGATTCAGTGTCCTCTTGTGGTTTTTTGGAGAACTACATGAAAACATATTTCACAAGCATGATTAATGCAAATTAAATACACACTGAATAGTAATAATAATATATTAAGTTTCATTCAATTTTTGTTTCTGGGGAAAGACCAGGGGTGGAATGGCCATCTGCCATACCGGGCATCGTCCCGGTGGGCCGTCGACCTAAAGTGGGCCCGTCCGGTCCGCTGTTTTTTTTTTTGACGAGCGAGTGGAGGCAGACATGGTAACAGGTGGTCAAAAATGGTCTAAAAGTGGCAAAAATGTGGCAAGAAAAGAGTGGAAAGTGACTAAAATGGGTCAAAAGCAGTCAAGAGTGGCCAAAAAAATGTGCCAAATAAAGAGGAACCAGGTGATATTTAATGATAAAGCGTAGCTTAAATGGCAAAATGTGGCAAACAATAGTGAAAATTAGCAAAAATGTAGAACAAAAAAAGGCAAAATGTAGGGAAAAAGGAAACAAGTGGTATTTATTGGGCAAAATGTAGCTTATTGGGATCAAAAAAGGGCCAAGAAATTAAAGAAAGGACAAAAAAATGATAAGTGTCAAAAAGAACTTGCAAAAATGGACAAAAAATAAGAAAAAAAATTATATTCATTGGCAAAAGGAAGCTTAAGTCTGAAAAAAGTTTAGAAAAGGGACAAAATGGGGCTAAGGAAGTTGCAAAATGGCAGAAAGAAGAGGTAAAAAGGGATTAAAGTTCCCATCTTTTAAGCTAATAAAAAATAAGACATACAGAGCCACATGTTGAGCATCACTGACTTATTAACGGCTTCCACACGATGTTCTCTGATTAGACTCCTAAATAAGTGATCGGAGTCTAATGAACTATATTCACCCCCCCCTTCTCCACTGAACTTTGCACACCACCTGCATTCGCACTTTAGATGCGCCCATGCACAGCTAACACCATGTCTTTCTATTATGAAACAGCTTTTTGCACATACCATTGTATATATCACCTCTCCTCTGTATAATTAATATATTTGTATTTTTTAATTGTACAGGTGTTTTTTATTTAATGTTCAGGTTTTGTTTTGTTGAGTAATAGTTGCATGCCACTGTTAGCTATTATAGTTCTTTTATCTCAATTTATTCCTTTATTACGTAGGCATTCACTGGCGGTCGGCAAAGCAAGAATTTCATTGTACAGGGAAACGTGTTTCTAACTGTACAGATGACAATAAACACTTTGATTGATTGATTGATTGATTGATTGTAGCGGGCTGGTCTGGACGGAAATGGCCAGGGCTGAATTTTGGTTCCAGTCCTTCCTTGGGAAAGACTCATTGTCTCCATTTGGTAACTCAGACATGGCCAATATTGATCAATTTAGGTTTTCTTTTCAACAAAATTTTATCAAGGATGCGTGATTACAAAACAACTCAGAAAACCAAAGCCTTTCAAAGGAGAGATTAACGTGGAACTTGCCTCCTCTAAGTTTTAGTGATTTATTGAGAGTGCACCCAACATTGAAGATAGTAATCAGTGAAATGGATGGAGACGAGCAGGAATGTGGAACCTCTGCAGAGAAAGCAGAATTCTGTGGCTGGCCGGCACTGGAATGACAGGAACATTAATGATGGAAGAGCATGACAAAGACGGATAGCTTTAGCCGCTTTTCCCAATGAGTGTGGGTGTGCCTCTATTTGGAAAAAAAAGACAAGGCACATGTGTAATGTAATTCCCTTGTCAGGGGGAGTTCATGAGAAAATTGTTTAGGGATTTTGAAAAGAAGGGGACACAAAAACAAAAACTTCCCCTACGAACAACAAGCAAACAAATAAAAAACACAACAGACCAGAATTAATATCAATGAAGACATAAAAAATGAACATAAAGACCTAAAAAATAACGGTTGTGATTCTTATTAAACAATGCTGTATGCTACTAATCCCTTTCAAGGCAATGTAAAGGATGGCTGGTGTTTTATGCAAAAACATGATAAATAGAACTCAGTGAAAGCTATTGCTAGAGGTAAAAATATTAAAAAAAATATAATGGCTAATCATTCGCAAAGAAGTGTGTATATATATATATATATATATATATATATATATATATATATATTTTTTTTTTTTTTTTTTTTTTTTTTTTCATCAATTTTGCAAAGCTGTTATATGTGCTGATGGGAAAAAAACAACAATCAAAAACATAACCTAAAACATTTATTTCTTTAAGAAAAAACCAGCATACAGGTAACACAGTATGTGATATGTGTTACCTGTATATTTATGTAAAGGAAAACTATAGAAACCTTTAATGTGACATTGATGTTGACACTGGAAAGGATTTACCAATTTCACCATCGTGAGATTTACTGGCCTTAGCACTGGTTATTTTTATACCTAAAATGAAGAGAAAAAATCTATTGGGTTGAAGATAAAGTATTATTAGTATAATGTTTATCATACAGTATGAATATATAGTATGAATATATAGTATTGTTATAGTCAAAAGTGACCAGACTGACAGGAGATCAAGAAAAGCAGAAACTCGATTGTTTGATGCTGGAAACCTGTTGTTTTCCTCAAAAGGATAAAATAAAATATAGGCAATAAATGAAAAGACTGAACCATCATTCCATTACTTTAGACTATTGTAGAACTTTACCAAATAACTTCAAGTATAGTTCAAACACGGGGCTGTAAAAGTGATTTTATCACAAAATCAATGTTTTAAGAAAATTATGTCACTAATGCATGAAACAAACAACCATTCCTAGTTGGTCACTGTCAGTGGTAAGAAGTGGTTGTGGTTTAGACCTGCCAACGAGGTTGGGCCACTTAGTGTGCTAAGTGCAAAGCAATTTTCAGAGCACAAGACTGTTGTCTTATGGATTGTCTCACATTTTCTCCTTTTTTCCATATCACATTATATTTTCTCTCATAAACGCAAAATCACTGTCTTGCAGAAGTAACACAAATTCAATGAAACACGGCACTAGGCTAATTCTGGGGATTTTAATTTTTTCTCAATCTCATACAGAGATAATGAGATGGCTGAATACTCAATGGTCCACACTGGCTAAATGTTTCTCCTTCTTAAAACTTTAAAGCTGGAATGCCTGTTATGGTGATGACAGAATAGCAAATAGTGTAAAGTGATTCACTTTGCACTTCACTTGTCATTGAAAGAGCAGGTTCAAGGGCCAAGACCACGCTGGATGACCGTCTGATACTAGCCTAGAGAGAGATAACAAGAATGGAAGGCCTTAAACAAGCTGAGGCATGTATGTGTCTTAATAAATTCCATATATCACAAGAAAAACCTCTTTAAGCATAAGAAAATAGACACAAATGATTAGTAACGATGGTGGGGACTGCTAAAATACAAAGACTGTTATGGCAATTATTATATTAATCATCATATCATCAAATGTGTGTACACGTGTACAATTCGTCATGTGTTTTTTTACACGATGACTGCATTATATCGTTGTACTTTTGAACGGAGACGTTGCTCCTTTGCTGAGTCATGTTAGATTATATTACTCGATGTACAGACAGATAGCGCTGTATTCACAGTGCCAGCAAAAACCAGTCTCTGCTCAAGGTCTCATACCAAAGCTCTGATAAGCAGAGCTCTGTAGAAGCAGTCATTTTCCCTTCACACCCTCCCTCCCCCTCCTCTTCATTGGCTATAAAATATATTGCTTTACTCTTTCAGGGTTCAGCGCGTCACCCCTCTTGCGGAAGAGGGTCGTTGTATTTATCCTTTGCTCTTTTGTTTATTAAATATGATTTTTTTTATATACATTCCCGTCTCAGCGTGGACTTCATCAATGCAGAGCAACTGTTGTGGGTCTAAATCAGAGGACGGCTGAAATGTTGCCTTTACAAGACCAACTGAGATGTTTGCATTTTATTCCACCTGTCATCTGGACAGATGTCTTCACTTCAAAGGTTAACAGTGATAAAGCGTTCTTATTTCAGGTAAAACACAACGGAAGACGCCTTGAAAGTGTTTCTGTCTCATCTCGTCGTCTCCAAGTCAATGTAATCACATTTAGCAGCACTATAGTATGATTGGACAAGACGTCTTGTCTCGTGTACTTCCCGCCACAAACCTTTACATCTTCCTCTAATGGCTCATCCCACCAAATGAAATTCCTCCTTTAAATTTCCCTTGGGATCTTACATACGTGACTAAACATGTGTCTGATAAAACAGCCTGACCCTACTGTGAGAGTATACATGATATATATACAGTATATATATCACATTCATAATAACATTGGAAATGCAAGAGTATATAAGCTGATTTTTATCTCTGTATAATAACCTCCGGTATTTAAAATTGAATTTTATTTCGTCAGTCTTCAGGAAAAACAAAAACACTAACTTAATGTCTCTCAAATGGGGGTACGTGTACCCCTAGAGGTACGGGACAGCACTACAGGGGGGTACTTAACAGAGAGTGTTTGGAAAATTACAAATGGAAATGTAAAAACATGGGGTTTTATAATGTTTATTTTAGTTAAAAATCATACTTAATATTATCTGTACCTCACAAAAACACACAAAATAAGAGAAAAATATACTGAATAGTAAAAAGAACAGACAAACAACAAGAAAATACACAAAATGATACCAAAAACACACACACAGAGAAAAATATTACAAATAAATGAGAGAAAAAAAGCACACGATCACTACAAAATACACACAAAATAACAGAGAAACATACAAAACAACATACACAACCACACACACACACACACACACACACACACACACACACACACACACACATTCAAAAGTTACAGAAAGAGATACTTTTGCTAAAAAAAGTTTGAGAACCACTGATCTAACTAATCAGTCCCCATCACAAAAAACTAATGCTACCAATTTTACAATACACATTCAATATATATTTTACACACATTTTCATATACACAGTTTATACATGCACATCAAACATATATACGTTCACACATTTACACACATGCATACATATATACACATATACATGCATTAATTATATACTATTTAATACACTCATTAATTACACCTCAGAGGATCTGGCAGCTGGCCTGCCACTGTCCTAAAAAATAAATAATAAAAATCTGTTTACATATGTATATATTGTTTTAATTGTTAATATTTTTAACTTATACATAAGCATTTGGCACCTTATCATTCATTTTCACATTTTCTTCAGTTTATTTTATAACCTCCTTTTTTTCTGCATGTGTGTGTATGATTATTATTATTAGTGCTGTTTTTATTTATTATTATTTATATTTTTTATTTTTTTTAACATGCCTCTCTTTGCCTTTCTAATTACCCCTTGGAAATAAATACAGTTTTTTTTTTTACTTATTCTGATACGTTTTAAATATAAAAATTATAAAGTTAACAATATTCTCTATCACATATATTAATATATTATATACCATTATATACATATTATATATATATTTAAAGCTTGTTTTCTTGTTCCAGTTGTTTGAGTTTGATAAAGGCTATACCAGATTATGTATAAGGGACAAGCCAAGGTTACTCTCCTGATAGGAAGTCAGCTTATAATAGAGATAAAACATAAAAGCAGACTTGCCTCCTATAATGGAGTTACACCAACATCACACCACCAGTGTATTACAAATGACACCCAATTTAGTTACGTTTTATGTATGGAGGCCAAAGGAACGCCCAAAAATAATTTAGAAATGATTGAAGAAGATGGAAACACAACAGCTTAAACTAAAAGTTGAAAGGTTTTAGCTGTGTGGCACTATTGTAACTCAGTTTGATGCAAAATGGAATATTTTCATCAAACTGGGAGAAAGACAATCGCAAATACACAGCAGGTCAATGAGACACTGAAAGATGGATGCTCAATTTAAAGTTATTTAATGTTCCCAGGCCTGGTTCAGTGGGAACATGCAAAGTTAACATAGATTGGTACAAAAAAAAAAACCCGACAGAACTTTAGCTGTGAGGAAGTGGTGCAACATAAAGCAATATTCATTCAAGTTCAGCAAAATGCGACAAACATTAGTTGTTTTTTTTTGAGAAAAAAGCGACTTGCAGAGTGACATGAGTTCATAAATTTTTCAGCGTTGCCCTTTGAGTTTTCCTGTTTCAGTTTAAACTAGAGAGACAGACTCATGATAAATGTTAGAAGACTGAGTGGCTCTTTGTTCTTTGTTGTAAACAACATGAACTAAACAGAGCCCAGCTAAGAAAAGCCTGTCATTTAGCGTCATCCATCTTTTAATCAAAGGCACCTGAGCTTTGGCCTACAATTCACAGTGACGCGTGAAACAGCGACACCCTTTACCGAATCTCAAAGCAGGTCGCCTAAACTACATCCAAACTATAGACGTTTTGTTTGCATAGGCTTTTTAAAAATTTTTTATAGTCTTGTGATTTTAAACGATTAAGAAAAATCCCCTGAAATTCAAATAAAAGCTTCATTTTCTGTCTTGAAGCATAATTAATGACCCTGATATGATTTTTTTAGCTTTCCCATTACACTTTGGATTTGGAAAAGGATTTGCATGTCATTTTTGTGGGAAAAATGAAGCTACATACTTTTTTTTTTTTTTTAATAAAAATCTTATTCAAACAAAAGTTCAAACTCTGGGAATTTCTTTTCTGCCAATCTCTTCATTAAGGCTTTGAATTCATCAAGGATTTACCAGAGAGCTTTCTGAGGGGAAGGATTAAAGAAACAGTTCACTCTTATCGAGCGATGAAGCAAAGTCCAGATAGTGAGAATAGTTTAGAGAGAATTAAAGTGAAATTAGACTTTCTTCAAAGGCCTTGCTGTTAATGCTCTAACTGCAGATGTTTGCTTCACAAAGACCAGTATGTTAGTTACTGAAAGACCCACAGAAAACATTGACATTAGACAAATATAAGCCATACCATGAAAATGTGTTGAATATAAGACTAGTGTTGTATTCAAGACCACTCAAGACTTGCCCGAGACCAGAATGCATCGATACCAAGACATTTGGGAGTCAAGACTGAGACAGAACCGAGACCAAAATCATAAAAAGATCAATTCTAAAAACCAGGACAAGAGTGAACAGTTAAAGAGCATTCTCTCTCTTATTTTAAATACATTTGGCAGACAAAAACAAGGTGTCTGCACCTCTTTCAAAAGCACAACATGCATAAATCTCCAATCTTGACAAATTTGTTCAACTAAATTCTTGCAATTGAAGTTAGTCATACCCTGCCTCATTTTTTTAACTAAAATAACAGACATACAGTAGATAGACAAATACACCTGCCAGTGTCACAGCAGAATCAAATACAATGGACCCATGTGGAAGATACATTAAAAGCAAGATATCAATAAAACACCATGAGACTCCAGTTAAGCCAAAACCAGACAGTTACAGCTACTTCTCAGCATTTAGCAGCGTGATAGCTGAGGGGATGAAAGAATCTCAGGTGATTTAATCCTAAAATAAGCGTTCAGAGGCATTTCTCACTCAAAATACGATGGACTGATGTCCTCGTTTTTGCAGCTTTTGGACACATTAGGCACTTGAAAAGATTTCTTAGGAGACAGAACCATCAGTGAGCTAACGCTAAATGTTTTTTTGTCAAATTACAACGTTAATTATTCAGGAACAGTTTCAAGTCCTTCTCCTTATTATCACATGAATGAAGTTGGAGAATAGAAGATCAGTTCTAGTCTCAACTGGTCTTGATGAAAAATTCAGAGTCGGCCAGTGCGAGAACGTGATAAGACCGAGTAAAAATTCCATTGAGTCCAAGACAAGGCCAAGACCGACCCCCAGTATGACATCACTATAAAAGACTTCATTATGGCTTTGAATTCATCAAGGATTTACCAGAGAGCTTTCTGAGGGGAAGGATAAGAGAAACAGTTCACTCTTATCAAGCGATGAAGCAAAATCTTGACAAATTTGTTAAACTAAATTCTAATAATACAAAAATCCAGAACTATTTTAAATATCCAAAAACATTTTTGTCAGGTGAAGGAATCCCAAAATAAGTGTTCAGAGGCATTTTTGACTGGAAAGATTACTGTTTTTGCAGCTTTCTGACACATTAGGCACATAAAAAGATTTCCTAGGAGGCAAAACAATCAATGAGCTAACGCTAAATGTTTTTTTTTTTTGACAAATTACAACATTCATTATTCAGGAACTGTTCCAAGATCTTCTGCTTTTTATCACATCAATGAAGTTGGAGAATAGAAGATCAGTTCTGGTCTCAAGACCGAGTAAAAATGCTCGAGTCCAAGACAAGACCAATACTCTCAAGAACAAGACCGGCCCCCATTACTACAACACGATATAAGACTATATTATTATGGAATATAAGAAAGTTTTATGTAGCCAAATGTGACAAACTATAATAAAGTCCTTATTTGAACAGAGTGTGACCCCCGTTCTTAACACATCAGCTGTTTGGACAAAATGTTCACTTGCTGCTTAATACATTCAAACAAAAAACTCTAATCAGATCAACTGTAATAGAGTGTCAAAAAGCTAGAATGTAATGACACATCATTGTAATACAGCTTAACCGAGCTGATGAGAAACAGAGGACTTCCTCTTCAACAAATGGCCCGAAAAGCAAAAGCTCCAAGCTTTGTCCTCCAACATCTTCTTTACATCCCAATAAAGCAGGATTTGCTGTGATCTCACAAAGCGGGAACAAATTAGCTTTGGTTCCATCTTAGCAACAGTAAAAATAAATGCTGCAGGGCTTTTTTCTTTTTCTTTCCCCTTTTTCGAAGCAGCATATTTTAAACTGAGCATGTGGAAAGGATGCTTAGCCGATGGTGAGTCATTGATCTCCTTACTGGATTCAATGGGGATGTTTACACGGATTGTTCAGGACATTTTAAGATTCTGGGCCTGTAAGCTGATCATCACTGCTGCTCACATCCAGTCAGATAAGCTCTGAGGCATTATGAGTATATCAGGGACGTTCCTTAGGTCACTGAGAGTATCAGTGCATGCAAGTGTTTGGCCTACCTTAGACTTTAGACATCATTCATGTGCTACATTCGAACTCCTTAATGCTGCGTTCACACCGGATGCGTCACGAAATGTTCGTGCGTCCAGATTACATACCAAGTCAATGGATAGATGCGTCCCAAATGCAAGGTCTTTCCTGTACGGCGGTGCAGTGTGTTCCGCGCGTCAAGAGCGTTGGCCGTGCGAGCACGCTCTCAGTTTTTTGTCATTTTTGCTAGAGTTGAAAATATTGAACTCCTGCGACTGTTTTGTATGATGAAAGCCAATCAGAGTCTTTGTTGACGATGATGTCAGGCCGTCAACGCGGACACCGGTCTGTTCACCCATTCAACCATGGAGTAGAAGCTGTGTGTGACCACCTGGAGCTGTATGACATGGCCTTTATAACTGGGACCGGACTAGGAAGGATTTGGCGTGGAGGAGAATCAGCAAGGAGGTGGTAGTAGCAGGTAAAAGTTCTCGCTGTAGTTTTCATCTTTGAAAGTCGGCACTGAGCTAGGATAGCATTAGCCACTAATCACACCAGTTTTTTTCACAGGTGGTTTATGTTTATGAGAGGAGAAAAATGAGCGTAGCTTCTTGCTTCAGCAGGCAGTGAAACTCACCGAGGTGGATGTGTCACTGGTGGCCGGTGCTTCGCTTCTATGGAATCAGAACATTATCATAATGAATGAACTCTTGCAGGATTTTTCACGAATGCACATGCTTTTTTTCGCAGTCGTATTTCAAATTCACAAATGCACACAATCTGTTTTGCAAATATATATTTTATGCAAACCTGTAATATAAATTCTGAAATGCACAAGCTCTACTTCACAAATATTATTTTGAGACACACTTGTAATATAAATCCACAGATAATGCGAATTGCTGAATGTGCATTTCCAAACTGCTCCTGTGCTGTCAAATCTCTGTGTTTTTGTGAGAGAAATGTGTGCGGTGAATTTTGAGACTGCGGGTCAACGAACGTCACCATTGGCTGATAAAACTGTTTGACAGATTCATCAGCCAATCAGGTGTGTTTGCTTTCAGCCTATCATATGGCTTCTTACATTTTCTCCACACTTTTAAACCAATTGCAGAGCTACTGATATGTGCGCATGGGCAGTGTTCAAAAAAGAGCAAGACGCGCTAGACTACAATGGCGGACAGAAGAGACAGCATGGAGACACTTGCTTCGCGTTGACGACAAGCCCCTTAAACCTTAAACCAGGCTTTATTTAAAGCTATGCCTGGTTTTTTTTTCCTCTCAACATGTTTAAACCAATTGATTCCTGTACTTAGTTTTATCTAAAAGACAACTTCAGAAATAGTGAAACTAATTCATGGATCTATTGTTTGATTGAAAACATTGTGGAGCTCCCCTTATCCATGTTTTATTGTTAAGGTACCTGTACTGGAAATGTATGGGATGCATCCAGCACAAGAAGATAAAATGTCTACTTCCAATATCCTGGACACACTTTCTGTGTGAGCTGTGACCACAATTATATAGTGATACACTTGTCATCTGTCCTCGAGCTGTTCAAGAAAAAGAACTGGGAAGAAGGTAGAGAAAAAACGTACAGGTACCTGAACTGGAAATGTATATATATATATATATTTATATGTTTAAGTATTACTAGTAAACAAAGATGCACATTTATTTAACAAAAAACATGTACGGTACTATTTTAAACAATTGTATACGTTAAAAAACAATCCCTGGGGAGCAGCCATTTGCAGCTGGATGTGATGTGAAGTTATTGATTGTTGTGCATCGTTTATATCAGGTCCCACTTGATTTAAAATTTTTTATATTTTCCTCAAATTAAAATTTTTTTTTTCTTTAATTTAGTTTTATATTTTCTCCAGACAACACCAGGATGTGTTGGAGTTACTTCTGATGTGTCTGAAGCTGTTATTGAGAGCTTTTGCTGCGTGGAAGTGATTACTTTTCTAAAATATGTGATTGCACGTTTTATGTCATTTTTATGAGTTTTAAAGAAGAATAGTCACAATTTTCACCTTTTTAAATATAAAAAACTTTTTTTTTTTACTCGTTTTGTTAAAATGTTTCACTCTCTAAAGGGGGACGCAACAGAAAAAGAGATACAGCACAGTTGTGAGATCAGATGATTTTGTGTAAGTGGAAAGTCCTTTGTGTCCTTAAGTTTAAGCTGAGCTGTATTTTCTCCAGTAGCAGATTTGGAACCGAGCTGCTGACACCCAGTCATGTTTCATCTCTTTCTCTCTGCAGTACAGGTTTGTGTTTAGTATGCTGATGAGTCAGAAGACTAACACCACCACGGGCTGCACCACTTTCTCTCTTGTGTATATTTAATTTCTCCTCTCAGACGCCTCCTTCCTTCTGCTAAGACTCTCCAGTTATCTCGCTGTCTTTGATTTTACTGGCACCTCCTCCTACTTGATCTGTTTTTTTTTTTATTGTTTCCCATCTTTTCAGATGTTAGCTCAGTGTGAAATGGACCCGACACAAATGTCCATGGATGCTCTGAATTTGTTGCCCTTTTCTTTAAAAAAAACAAAACAAAACAAAAAAACACTTGTACTGTATGTACGTTTGTGAAGAGAAAATATCCTCTCGGTTTTTCTTCCTATTTCCTTTCATCCCGGTCCCACTCGCTTCTGCAAACATCTTTTAAATTGCTTCAGGTGACTTTTGTTGACATTGATTTTAAGAGTGAAAAGAGGGACAATATTTTTCAGGAAGGTTTCATCCACATTGGTGGCAAATAAAATAACTTGTTGGGTTTAGATGGAACTAGACCAGACCAAACATCTTGGAGAATTTACCAAAGTAAGCCTTAATTCTGTGTGCATGTGTATATATATACTGTATGTATAGAGACTGACACTTTATTTGTTTATTTTCCACTCTCTCACTCTCAAGTAACCCCCCTGTAGTGCTATCACGTGCACTTAGGGGTACACGTACCCCCATTTGAGAAACACTGGTGTAATTTATGCAAACATTTACTGGAAGAAGTTAGTTTGCCCTGATTAGACAGTTATCAAGAGGCAGAACATTAAAGGTGCAACCAATGAAAACTTTTATTTTATGGCATTTGTTTTACTTTAGTTTATAAAACTTTAATGAAGAGCAGCAGCATTAGTTTGGAAGAATAAACAGGAAAGGCCTCCATGGTTCCATTACAACGAGCTGTGCTTTGTCGGCTTTTCTCTCTCGCTCTCAGGTGGCCCGCCCGATGTGGGAAAGATGCTGGGTGGGGAGGAAAAGGAGGAGGACCCTGACGCAGCCAAGAAGGAGGAGGAGCGACAGGAGGCGCTGAGGCAGCAGGAGGAGGAGAGAAAGGCCAAATACGCTAAGATGGAAGCCGAGAGGGAATCCATGAGGCAAGGCATCAGAGATAAGGTACTGGAACAATCAGGGACAAGTTAAGCAAAGAGAGGCTGAGGTGGTTGTCACAGCTAAAAAATAAACGTTGAGCATTCTACTATTTTATTAAAACCTACCATATTAATTAAAAATATATATATATATTTTTTTTTATTAAAAAAAAAAAAGGAAATTAGAGAAGAAAATAAGAAAAAAAAGGAATACTAAAATTAATCCACCATACTCAAACAGCAAAAGCAAAATAAAGAGGAGGAAACAGTTTAAATTGGGTACAAGTCAAGTTCTTCTTTTGCAATCTATTGGAGAACAGTTGACGATACTTTTCAGTTTTATTGTGTACACGGCTTCCAAAAGTCTTCACATCTTTACTCTTTGAAAACAATGAAATTGCCGTCCTTAAAATAGTTGACTGTGACAATATTTTGCTCACTTCTGTGTTATTTTTAACTTGTTTGCACATCCTAAAATAGATGAAAGGAGATTCAAACCAGAGCTGAGGAAAACAGAAGGTTAAAAAAAGGAAAAACAAGCCATAATCAAAATGATTAAAGGAGATTGGATTCATCGTGACATTGCTGTGAGAAACAATGATAATTTAAAGATAAAACGAAGCAAATATAATAGCCTAGTGTCCTGTGTAGGCTATGTGAACATTCCCCACTGATGCGCTCCACTGCGATCAGTCAAATCATGCATTTCACTTTCACCCATATCATCATTTACAATGCTTTTATTATCATTTACTCTAGAGTAAGTGTTCCTCTCCTTTCAGTTTATGTAATGTATAAATGATGACGATGCTTTACGCTATGGGCTCTATGCTGTAAAAACCTCTTGGCATTTCTGAAGCACAACTGCTTTCTTGCTACTTGCACCAATGTCACTCTAGCCATGCGTGAACATCCCTTACCAAACCTTCATTTAGGTCACCAACCAACACACAACGACATGAGGCACGTTTTCTAGTACCTTGAGGACATCACTCTAGATAAGGATCTCTTTGTAAGTCTCTGCACTACAGCTGGAACAAATCCAACCATTCTCTTGGTGGTTAACTCAGACGCTTTAATGCAGTGGTTTACGACCTTTTTCTGGTTGTGACCCCATTTTGAAATCGCAAATTTGTGGCGACCCCAGAGACTTTTTTTTCTTCTTTTCTCTAAAATATGTTTTTTTTTTGATGATGTTTCTTATACTGTGTCACAAATACCGAGTAGCCCAGTATCAGTGCACAAAGTGACAATAAACGCCAGCTCAGATATTTTTTATTCTGCATTTTATTTTAACTACATTTATATTTGACACAGTGAAGGTAAAATACTGTTGTCTGAGATTGTGTTTTAATTGTGCTAAATAGATACATTTAAATGAATAAATAAATAAATATAACTAAAAAAATTTAATAAAATGATTTTTTTCATCATTATTTTAAAAACCTTTTACCAAAAATAGATTAAACATTTTTTTTTTTTTAACCCATTTTGTTCAAAGAAAAAGGTTGAGAACCACTAACTTAAAGCATTCTTACAATTAAACACAGTTGTAGGGAGCACAATATTATTACACACATTAGCTATGAGCAGGAAAACAATGGATTTAGAGAATAAACATCTGCAAACTAACTTAACTTAACTATAGGGTAAAAACAGTAATACATTTCAACAAATCACGTAAACAAAATTATTATTGAATATTAAAAAGACATTGAGAGAAAGATGGTGCTTACAAAACATGATTTAGACACATTAAAGTTGGACTAGCAGTTAAAGCAAGGGTTGAAAGGGAAGGGTTCAGGGTTAGGGTAACAGTTACCGTGAGGAAATTCACTTCCAATTTGAAATTTCTTTAAAGCAGCACAAAAAAAATGAGGACATTTGGTTAGCACGCATGAAAAAATAGATTAATTTGACAGTTTCACGATCCCCTGTAAAACTGGGCTGTGTGTCGGATACTGAACTAGTCAGGCCTGTTCTAAACATTAAAAACCACAGTAAAATGCTGTGACGGCTAACATTTAGCCTATTATTGTTCATAGTTTCTACTTTAATGCCTCAGGGAAAGCTGCCAAGGCCTGAAAACCCAGCATCCACAGTGTGGTTCACAAAGCACAATCAATAAACATGTACTTTCACTGTACACATGCTCAGGCACGTCTCACCTGTGGGGGATGAGACACCCACACTTTCATAAAAACAAAAATTCATCCCCCTCACTTTTTACAGAGGGATTCATTGTTGAAAACTTATTGGTCCAGTTAAATTGATTGAATGATGATCAAGCCAATCACCGTTGACAAAGTCTCCGTTCCGAGAGGGTAAACAAAGAGTTAACAGTAATGAGTGACGTGTAAGTGACAAAAAATTAGTAACAGGTGGCAAGAAATGGTCCAAAAGTGGCAAAAACATGGCAAGTAAAGAGTAAAAAGTGACTAAAATGGGCCAAAAGCAGTCAAGAGTGGCAAAAAAAATACATAAAAGAGGAATCAGGTACTATGTAATGGCAAAATGTTGCTTATATGAGCAAAATGTGGCAAACAATAGTGAAAAAGGGCAAAGATGTGGAACAAAAAGAGGCAAAATGTAGGGAATAAAGAAACAAAAGGCAAAAACAAGCTTATTTGGATGAAAAGTGGCATAAAAATGGTTGAAGAATCGGCAAAAATTTGAACAAAATGTCAAAAATAATTTCCAAAAATGAGGAAAAAGGGATATTTATTGCCAAAAGGAAGCTCAAATCTGAAAAAAAAAAACAAAAAGGGACAAAAATGAGACAAAGGAAGTTGCACAGTGACTTATTATCCCCCGCCACAAAGTGTGGAAGGGGGATATACAGATGGTTTGAGCTCCGTCTGTCCGAGTTAAAGTGGACAGCTTTTCTCAGAAACTGTTTAAGATTTAAGTTTTAGAAAATAAGAAGCGTGCAATTATTTTTTCTGGAGTTATTGCCATTTTTGGACTCTTCAAGGTATCTTCAAAGAGGACAGCTTTTCTTAAAAAGTGTTTAAGATAGTAATTTTATATTCTGATGTGATTATATTTTCTCATGTGTACATCTAAGTTCTTAGATTTAGGACATTTAGGAAAAGGTTGTGAATTACTACAACAATAAATCTGGTGGGGGATGTTGATGACTATGTCTTCTTGTTAACAGCTTTATCATGGTTTTAGTCAATTCATTTAATAAACTTTTAAAACCTCTGCACATGCTCGTAGTAACTGGTTACTATTAAGTCAGGAGGCTGGTGGCGTCTAAGTGAGAAAATAGCACCAGTCAAACAAAGTCTAATTTTGTCACTGGTTTTGTGTGTGTGATTGTGTCTACGTTTGATCACCAGTACGGTTTAAAAAAGCGCGAGGAGGCCGAGGCCGAGGCAGCCGCCGCAGCCGAGGAACCGGCCGCTGGAAGCCTCACCCGACCCAAGAAGGCTGTGCCAACAGGCTGTGGTGATGAAGAGGAGGAGGAGAGCATCATGGACACAGTGATGAAATACCTGCCAGGGCCACTGCAAGACATGCTGAAAAAGTAGGTTAGGAAGCTAGTTAGCGCTAACACTTTCTACCTTAGTTCATAGGCTTCAGTTACAAGGTTGGTTGCAAAGGGTTGAAATTAAGTTTAAAAGTTTTGGGGGATTCAGAGGAAGCGAACATAAACCAACAATGTCAAGTGTAGCCATTAGACTAAGCTAGATGGACCCGGCCAACGTTAGCTTAGTTTTACCTCTGTAGCTATCGTCAAGCGGAGGGGATAGATAGATAGACACAAAAATGGTTTATCCCTTTAGGTGGAAAAGCTTCAACATCTATCATCTCTGCAGTTACGGCAGAGAGTTAACAGCACCTCTATTTGTACATAAACTACATATTAAGCCTGAAGTCGGGCAAACAATCGTGATAATCTATTAAAGTATAACTCTGTAACTGGAAAAATAAAAAAATATCTTGATAAGCCATATTTTAAAAACTTTAAGACGTCTTGTGAGCTTACGGCTTCTGTTTTGTGTTGTGTGTAATTTATGTCGTTTTTGCAGTGTTACACAGTCAAGCTCCCAGTCATATTTATGTGGTAGTGTGTACGTGGCATTTTAAATGTTTCTGTCCCCCTGTCCTGTACACCACCTCCTCCTTACGTCTTGCATGCCATTTGTCTATTGTGGGAATATGTAACCTCTTCCCTGTCCCCAAATCCTCTTTATCATGCAAAAAATACAAAGGCAATAACTTAAGTTCGACTGTGTTTTCACTAAAGCGTCTTATAACCAATATTTAGTAATTTAAAAAAAATTAAATCTATGAATGCATTCAGATGGTTTGATTTACAGTTTGCAGGGTTTTACTTTTAGTTCTGCTGAGAGGAATGACTGACAGTGGATTTGCCAAAAAAAAAACAAAAAACTGAGGCTTTTAGCCATAAAACCACCAACTACAATATACACATTTTTTCAACTGCGATACAGGACAAAAACAAAGGCTCAATGACACAAAAAGCAGATTTAACTTGTACCTAGACTACACGTCCAGATCATCATATGAGGATAATTTAAAAGAAAAAAAAAAAAAAAAAGCAGATCACATAAATGCAGTGCAGTTAAAAGAGAACGTCTGCAGTGGTTGCAGGATTGTTTTTGAGACAAACTGTGAACGGATGTGTTACCCAGCTCTAAGGACGAGTGCCGAGTGTAAAGAATGCCACGAGCAATAAAGGATGATCATGTATGTTTCTGCCTGAGATTCAATAAAAACGTACATCCTTGTTCACAAACAAGTGTGCTGTATCTTTCCCCGTTGGATTGCTGCCATTGTGTTTAAAGGCCATATACTGTATATGTACAGTATTGTCTTGCTCGATTCGAAATAGGAATACTTCAAAACGCAAAAACTTAAAAAGTGGCAATTAGATTCACACATTTTGAAAATATGTAAGTAACTACAAAAACAAAACTAATTTTTAAAGGTTTTTACCCATCGTATTATCACAGTCACTTTCAGGTTTTTTTTTGTTTTTTTTTGTACTGTGGAATGCGTGGAATACGTATTTACTTATTCTAACTCGCTGTATATATTTTATTTTCTTTCTTTTGTGCTCCATTCTGATTTCACAAGCTAGATGCAACAAAATGTCTTTCATAAAGCACAGTGAAATGTACATGTTAAATGAAAAAATCAAATCTATTCTAAAACAGTAGCAGCAAAGTTTAGTCTAGAAGATACAGTACCTGCAGATATAGAAATTAGGACGTAAGCTACAAAGCACAGTTTTCTCACCTGAGCTCCAACAATTCAATCAAAAAGGAGACCACTTCTTTTAAAACTATATTCATGTTCATGAAAGACACATTTTTTTCCTGTTTATTTCAGAATCAGAAAAAGGTTTTTTTTTCCGCCAAGTACAGTTTAAAAGCAATACAAGGAATTTCACTTTGTGGATGGTGTGAAGAACAGAAACACTATAATAATAATAATAATAAAGGATGGATATACACATATAAACAAGTACTGTAGGCAATATTGTCTTCATGTATGTAGTGCGGTGGGGGACCAGGTCTGTGTTCATGAGGATTTTCAGGTTAAAATCAAAACTTTTTTTTTTCTTTTTTAATCACTGTTGTGAGGCAAAACACAAATGTCTAATGTAAAATAAGTGCATTTGTGGTTTATATAATGCTATACATCAATAGGCCTGAGGAGGGCGATATCAAACGTTTAGATTAAAACAACAGCTGGATGGATTAAACACATCTGCATGAGACTGAAACATGTGGAAAATGAGAAGAAATAAAAAAAAAAAAAAAACAAGGTTGAGAAATCTTAGAGAGGAACAGTCTCTAGAAAAGGAACAAAGTGACGCTCCATCCCGACCTTTTTACAGGATGAAGCATTCTGCAGATACTGTGGTGCATCAGCATTAGTTTCTGTTTCCTAATTAGCTTTATTAATTAACAGGAACTTTGACTTTACATCATGAATATGTTCACTGGGTGTTTCAGATTTCTCCAGCATGACAGATGCTTGTTAGGATGGTTTGATTGGAGTTTACATGTTCTCCTTGAATGCGAATGCCAGAGTTGGGGTATTTGTGTAATTGATAATTAATTACAATTATGATGCACTAATAAATGTAATTGTAATTGGCATGGAAATTTAAAAAAATAAAAATTTACAATTATTTTAAAAATAATTGTAATCGTGAGGTATATTGACAGAAAACAAAGGTTCAGACCTCCACCCCAAAAATATTAATACCAATATTTTAGGATCAGGACGCACAACACGTAAACCAAGAGATGAGAAACAAATTGGATGATAAATAATATTTCTTACTACAGCTGATTTAAGACATATTATAAGATATGCTAACAGGAAGCTAACATAATATAAAGATTACATTTTATGGGCTTATTTATTGAAGGTTTAGCAATTTTGATTAATTGTAATTGAGAACGTAGTTGTAATTAACTTTCAGGAGGAAAATATATATTTTTAATTGTAATTGTCACCATAATCATAATTAAGTTGTAACTTAACACTGATAATTGAAGACGTTGTTGTAATTCAAAAATGGAATTGACCCCAACCCTGGTGAGTGCTTGTCTGTCTATTTGTGTTTGCCCTGTAATAGACTGGCACACTGTTCAGGGTGTACCCCCACCCTAGCACCCGCTAGTAGCGTGAGATATGCACTAGCAGACCCAGAACAGGAATAACTAGATCAACAGACGCTCAATACAGAACATGTTCCGTTTCCTTTTCTATATCCATGCTAAAAAACTTAACGCAAAGACGTTTGGAAATGTATTTTCAAACTTTATTCATCTCATAAACAAAAAAAAAAAAAACAACAAATCACCAAAGGTGGTAAACTACAAACAAAACACTGAGTCAGGCACTTCAAGTTCAGAAAACAATGAAGTCAAGAACAAAACATGACTGCAAGGCGCAAATGTTTACATCCATAGTTGTTGTGCCAAGGATCATCTGAGGATAAAACGAAGCAGTCACATGACACAACGCTAACAGAGGGATGAATACATCTTCTATCACACGAGCTGTGCTCTATTTGTTAGTATTACAAAAGCTGAGCAATGTATGAAACCGGTATTCCTGAAGCAATTTTGAACCAAGCCAAAATGTTTTCCAAAGGAAGTCAAGAATCAAAAACAGTAGGTGGCATATGTTCCATAAGTAATGTGTTGGAACCTTTTCTCTATAAATGTGATGGATTTCCTGTTTTTAAATCACCTGTGTCAAACTCAAGGCCCGGGGGCCAAATCTTGCCCTTCAGAGCATCCGATTCGGCCCGCAGGAGAAAGAGAAAATGACAGAGAAAACATAAATCATTGTGTAAATTACCAAATAATTCAGTTGTATGTTGTTGTTGAAAGAAATCAATTTTTTTTTTTTACAAAATTCTCAATTTTTTCTCAGAGTATTTCACAAAATCTCCCCAAATTAAAAAAAAAAAAAAAAAAAAGTCAAATAAATAAATAGATCAAAGGACATTTAAGTACCTGTTACTTAATGCTTAGATATTTTTGATGCCTTCCATACTTTGTGGAATTTATAACTGGAAGTGCAAACTTGGGCACGTCATCAATGCTGAAAATCTTCGTTTTCTCACCTAAAACCTGCAGCCCACTTCTAATCGAACTGGTCCGTATTTGGCCCTTGAACTAAAATGAGTTTGACGCCACTGACTTAAATCAAAGGTATGGATAGAAACATTTGGGTGGAACCTGGAACAAACAGGCAGTCAACAGTTACCATCATTTTACTAAATACGCCCACACAAAGATGTTCCGCTCCAGTAAACAAACACAGTCAACTAAACCAGTACTGTTTTTGAGAAACTAGCAACTCTTTTGGGGTTATCATTGCACTCGTGCTTTAACAGCTCACTTGAAAAACCTACGTCGAGGTTATGATGTTATTTCAGGCTGACGGAAACAGGTGGTGGATACAAAAACCTGAAAGTGTATCAGTGTTTGTTTTCATATAACTTCCTTCACCAGGTCCGTCTCAAATAAATATACCCTGCACATCATGAAATCTCTAATCTCTGAGTCACAGGTTAGCACAGCTACTAAAAAAACCCTGCTTCGAGTGGGATAAAGTGTTTTTAGGAGAGTCATTGGCACTTAAAAGGTTTATTGTTGCAACTCTGTGTAAAACAGATCTTGAATATGAACATTGGAAAACTACAGCAATTTATAACACAATAATATTAATACTAATAATAATTCAAATTCATTCAGCTCAGCAGAAATGGGGCAAAAACAGTTGCCATTCAACTTTGTAATGAGCTCAAAACCAAAACCGGACCTTAGCCCTTTGATCAGGGCTTTAGATAGTTGATAGTTTAACAAAAGAACCACGGTTTTATGTCAAAGAATAACATTCACACTAGAGCTGAGCGATATGAACTAAAACTCATATCTCAATATTTTTTCTCACAATGGTGATATACCAATACAAATCTCCATAATTAGTGTAATTTTCTCTATTACCAAAATAATAAAAAAAAAAAAACAACTGGATATATCTTGAATATTGATATATCGCCCAGCCCTAATTCACACTTGAGTTTTTCTAACCAATTCCAATGACGTCTCAGTGGTAAAACTGATCCCAAAATATAATTTAAATATTTAAGTTGGAGAAGTTGCTGAGAAACTTTCACAGTGATTCTTTCAACCAAACCTGTTGTGGTGCGGTTGGGGGGGGGGGGTTCTGAGGGGGCGGATCCTAAAAATTGAGGTCATGGATGGTTTGAGCTTTTGGTGCACAGGGAGTCGAATGTCGCCCTGTTTTGCTACACATTCGTTCGACACTTCGGGAAGATGGGTCCTCCCTCAAGCCTTCTCTTTCTTACTGCAGAGAGAGAGAGAGAGAGAGAGAGAGAGAGAGAGAGAGAGAGAGAAGGAAAAGTCACAGACGAGAAAGACAGGATGTCACATTTAAATACAAAGCACAAAGAAAGAGAAGCAAGTCTAGAAAATTAGCGTTCATACAGGAAGGAAAAGATGTGCTGATCATTTATGATTCTAGGGACAAAACAAGCAACAGCACAGTTGTAAAAGCTTGGATTGGAAGGAGAAAAAGAGAGTAAAGGCCCTATTTTGATGACGGAAGGTACAGGGAATGACTCGACTGAAGTTGTTCCGATACCAATACTGATACCCAGTTGCATAGTATCGTCCAATACCAATACATGCCAATACTGGGATGTTTAAAAAAAAAAAAAAACAAAAAACAAAATCGCCAACATTTTCTCTCGTGTTCGTTTGTTTTTCGGCAACATGGAAACGCGTCCCCACATTTTGTTCAGAGCGGCAGCTCAGGGCCAATAGCGATAGCGGAATGCAATGAACACATAACCATACGTGTTTCTGTAATCAGGAGTCAGGGCAGCAGTGAGAGTTGGGAGAGAAAAAAAGAAGAGTTTGATGCTGTAAATGGCATTGGCGTGTTAATATGTTGGTACTGATTCCAGCCTTTTAGTGCCTTATTTATCGGGGCCCCTCCCGATACTAGAATCGATATCGGCACAACACTAGACTCGATCCATGAGCAAACTTCCATCCATCCATCTATTTTCTGACCCGCTTGCTCCTTTTTGCTTTGCACCTTGTTTAGAGTCATCAAAATAAGGCCCAAGATCATAACATAATTAAATAATAATAAAACTGTTTTTTGTTTCTTGTGCAGAAAATGATGCAGCTTTGAAGCTTTGAGAAAGCAGCCTCTTATAAAGGTAAAAAGCAGGAAAGTGTTGATGGTCGTCAGGATTTCATTACAGGTCCTGAAAATAACCATCAACGTAGGCAAGCGATACAAAGAGGAAGATTCCAAAGCCACGCGTTGCTTATTTTCTGATAGAAAATGGCAGAAGATTCGGAAGTCATTCATTTCATGGTAACTCTGGTCAGCTCTGCTTACCACAACTGATTTCCACATCTTCAATGTGACGCCTGAAGGAGGTGGCACGAGAAAAGTGTGCAGAGTTGTCTAATTTACAGACACAAGAAGTAGGAAAGGCTTTGTAAAGAATTAGTTTTAAGTCCTTTTAGAAATTCTATAGTAAATAAAGTAAAAAAAAAAATGATGATGCTGGCAAACGTAGGAATATTAGATTTTACTATCAGACTATCAAATTGTGTTTAAGACTTTTAATAATTTGGACACAAACTGATAAGGGTAAAGAAGTGAAATTAAGTTTGAGAGAGACAGCGTAGCTGCTGAGAAAAAGCAACAGGAGCTCCTTCAGAGGAGCTCGACACGGAGAGTTTGTGCTTCTTGTGCTCTGGAGACGACGGTGGCAGAAAAAGAAAAGCTGTGCACTCGTACAGCCATGATGTGTTCAGGTTCTCTGGTTGTGTATCTTGCTTTACTTGGTCTTGGACTTGAACTTTTTCCCAAACGCTCTCTCCAGCTCGGGGACCGATAGAGTGAGAGTGAAGGAGCCGTCTGACTCCGACCGGACGGCCCGGGCTTGACGTTGAGGAGGAAACAATGTCACAGCACAATGAACAACAACACAACAACCCTTATGAAGACCAAAGGATCAAAAAGGAACAAAATACTGAATAATAACACCACAGACCAAACACATCTGTTGGGTCTTTAAACCTGTCTCCATACTGTAGGGTTTGTTTATCATTCAAAATATAATAGTTGACTTTATTTTTTTGCTTCATATTTCAAGACTTTTTCTAATTTGATGGGTACAATTGATTAAGCATAAAATTATCATAATATTTGCACATTGAACACATTTTGCACACACTGGCGTTCCTCTGGGGTCAATTTGACCCCCAGCTGTTTTAGCTTTGTCAAACTTATCTGTATGTGTGTGATACATGAGTGACCTTACACACCTACATCTGCAGGTGCAGAGTTGCAAACTAAAGGAGGACCAAACATAAAAGCTTGCATCGCAGCCCTTTATCATTCCTCATTGTGCTCTCTGTGTGTATTACAATCTGCACGCTCTACTCTCTTGAAAATGTCCTCTCGGAAAAGGTTTACTGTCAATGAGATTTTGGAACAGCTCTTTCACAGTGAAAGTGAGGAGAATGTGTCTGAGACAGAGGACTTTATAGTGAATAGTCCCAAATATGTTACACAAAGGGGTTAAAAACAGCGTTTTAAGTCAGAGTGAGTGCACTCTATGGATTGAAGGCCGGGTATTGCAATTAAATTTTCCTATTGGCTGAGATTAGATCAGTTAAATCTTTTTGGATCAGTGACGTCATTGTTTGCCTCACCCCCCCAATAAAAGATGGGAGGATCAATTGGTTTCCTCCTCTCTATGCAGCACTGTAGGGGTGGGGCTTTTGTGACTGGGCGTGTCTTAACTACTCTCGGAGCAACGCCCATAATCAAGGCATTTTTTAAATTCACCCCCTTGTGGCAGGTCAGCAAAAACCTGGGGGTTTAATTACACTTGAACTAAAAACCCGATATTTGAAATGATTTCACTTGGTAATTTTCCACTCTCAAGTACCCCCCGTAGTGCCACCGCGTAACCCTAGGTGTCGACGTACTCACATTTGAGAAACACCACCATAGACGGATGCATAGAAATGTTTTTACATCGTTCTTACCGTGATTTCTTGTGTTTGTCCCCAAAAATTGCCAAAGTGACTTCCCAACAGGTGTTTTTTTCACAGACTGAAAGTTGTGGCGGATGTTTATTTTGCTTCTCACACGTAAAAAAACCATTACAGCCAAAATGTTTTGTCTGGCGGACTGAGGAGATATCACGGGAAATACCGGGAACAAACGAGGACAAAAACGGCGTCCTCCTTGTCTGTTGCAAAAACACAAGTCAATCCCTGTAAGAATGAAGGAAAAACACCTTTTCTGAAAATGTCAATAAGATAGTGTTTCCATGGAGATCCAAACAAACTTTCAAGTGGCAATTTCAACCTAAAAAAAAAAGTAGCAACTTTAAGCATCTGTGAGTTATTTCAGGATCTTTTCTCATGCTTACAGTCTTATCCTAGTGTGTTGTCATAACTTGGGAACGTACTGTTTTCATTGGCTCAGGCTTCCTGACCTCACCACCGAGTCAATAATAAATGACTCAGTGCTCCTCTGTTAGACGCTGAGTGAAACATCACACATTAAGATAGAGTGAAGATAATGTGTCAGCACTGACTCAAAAACTGACCAACAACACGACCAAACTTTCCCTGCTAACAGACGGTCCTCACAGGTTACATAAGCAGAGGGAATTAGTCTGCATTGGCTTCAGAAACCATTTACAGTCTACTTTTAAACTCACTGCTCTATTCATTCCTGGTCATTAAACACAATGTTTATCAGAGCATAACTGATTGCTACACTCGCTAATCTCTCTCTAATTCCACTTTCGCTTTAGACTTACCCTCTTCAACTGCTCTCTTAACTTCCTTATCTCATCGCCTTCAATAACAATATCACTAATCTCTGTTATCTCTTGTCATGCTTTGAAAGATTTGATATTGTCCACCGTATGTCCATCTTCCTCTCCTATTACACTCTCTTAGATTAGAATGTGTCTAGATACTTGGCAGAAAAGTCTTTCCATGTCATTTCAACACATTTTCAGGACATCCTACGCACTTCAGTCTCAAAATATTTTGACATTTTTACCAATTGTCCCTTAATTATTCATTAGGCACACTGTAAATGTTTAGTTTGATCAGATGAACACTTTTTGAGACATGGCCAATTTAGTGAGGGGGGTATGTGTCGATTTTCGGGCGTCCTTATTTTTCTTCCATTTTTAGTTTCCAATATCTCAGGAACTACACCACATAGGAAAAATGAAAAGAAACCCTGAAATTTTTTTTTCCAATTTTAGAGGCTGGCATGTCCACCAGATAGGATGTATAGCAGATCTTTGTGTATATTCTGAGAGAGTAGGTAGAGCTTATAAACCAAATTTCAGTTTCCCATGTGGTGTAGTTCCTGAGATACTAGAAGCTGAAAATGGAAGGAAAATAGGGACACGCAAAAATGGACACGTACCCCCCTTCACTAAATTGGCTATATCTCAAAAAGTGTTTATCCGATTAAACTAAAAATTTACAGTGTGCCAATTGGATAATTAAGGAACAATTGGTACAATTTTCACCCAGTCTCACCCAGGTCATTGTTGTTCATCATGGCATTGGAGCCTCGGAGGCGCGGACCCTGCTGGGTGAAATGATATCCAAACTTCAACAGTGTGGTGTTCTTCTCGAGCATGCTGGCTATTTCCATCTCGACCTTGTTGCCCAGCGGCTGACTCTGCATGTTTGGAGCGAGGCGAGATGACGATTTTGTGGAAAGTTGGACATAAGAGACAGAAGTTGAAACGGTGTCAGGAAAACTTAAAATGGCAAGACAATAAATAGAAGAGTGAGAAAGTGTTTGAAAGGAATAAGCAGTGAGTCATGGATGTGAAACTATACAGTCTGAGCCTGAATTACAAGCGTTGCACTGAGGTGTCGGGGATGGCCTGTATACAGTACGGGACAGACATGCCCACACAGTTATTTCAGCGAATAAACCATCGTCTGTATCCACTGGTACCTGATTATCTATCTTCAGCTCTTGTAATACTGTGTTGTTTTGCAGTGACTCGATGAGGGCCAGGATCCCTGTGCCCGTGATGAAGTTGGACTCAACGTTGAGACATTTCAGCGTCGTGTTCACTTTTAACATATCTGCCAAGGCCTGTGTGAAAACAGAGTCAATCTTTGCTTTTTTAAACAGGTTTTTGTGTATAGTAGTCGTATTTTGGGTTTAGACAGTATAACATGTTGGAGAAAGCATGACAACAAAGTGGTGATTCAAGAGTTCCTGTTAAATCAAGCTTTAACACACATTAGAAAGGGTTTAGACTTACAAATGCCACGGGGTCGTTGCTCCGGGTTCCTACAATGCTGAACCTCTCCACCACAGTGTTCTTCTTCAGGCCATCAGCGTACGCCTTCAGAGTTTGGATAGGGATATTCTAAATATTCACAACAATACAGAAACATAAATACAAAGGTCACAGGATTTAGTCACTTAGTTTTAATAGTAAAGGCAGCAAAAACATACATAAAGAGAAATTAAGATCAATTTAAAAAGATAACTTCAGTACTTTTCATTTACAAGTCAAAATAATCCACACAGCATTGTCAAAGAAAAGTCTGTATTAGAAAATAATGTTTTATCTTTATATACAGTAGGTGTTGATTTAATAACCCTAATGAAACTAAAAGTCTTGTTTGTATCCTTACACTCCTACCCTGATGTTGTTGAGGTTGACCTCTATAAGGTCGGGGTCGTTCCTCTTTAGCCTCATCAGTGTTTCCTCAACATCAGTGGAGTTGGGTTCTTCATCAGGGACTGGTTTATACTGGGTGCACTGGATCACACCTGGACATATACAGAAGTAAGGTGTGCCCTCATTCACAATGAAGTAACGATCTGCATAAACGTGAGTCTTACAGTGAGAGCAGCATTTTAAATCAAACACGTAGATGTTGGCTTCTAGATCGACTGGTCAACTTCTACTTCTAACACTGTCTACGTCAGGGGTCACCAACCTTTCTGAAACCGTGAGCTGCTTCAAAAGTATTGAATGATCCAAACGGCTACCGGTTTGATCAATGCATGAAATTTTCACGGTTTCCCTTTAATTAAAGGGAAAGATAATAACAAAAACTAGCTGTAACTTAAAAAGGAAGGGAATGTTTCAAGATGCAACTTTTTTTTTCTTAATTAATGCAATTGTTTCGTTTTCATTACATTTCACAGGAAATCTTTATGTTCCTATTTTACTAGCCACTAACTAACAACTATTTAACCAATCATAAAACATGTCACATTTTTACAATTTAACAATTTTGTAATATTTTACAAAAATCCACATTGCATTTTTTTTCGATAACATGTCTTATAACAATCTGCAGCTTCTTTAACAAAATCTTATCTGCAACACTTAAACTAATTTGCCCCAATGGCTATGTAAATTTAATGCAAAAATGTACTCTATTAAAGCTGACTACATCTGTCCCCTGTATTTATCTTTGTGATTTTGAAGACTGGCGTGTAAATGAGATTTTAGACAAAGCTCGAACTTGAACATGTCCAGTAACGTTTCTTTTAGAGCACGGATGTTAAACTTTTCTTAGTTCAGGGGCCAAATTTGGGGCTGTTTGATCTCAAGTGGGCGGCAGATTATAGACGAGAAAAACTAGCAATTTCAACATTAATGTGCTGTAGTTGTGCACTTCCATTCTTCTACGTATAATTGATAAGTAAGTATGTAAGGCATCGATAATATCCAAGCAGTAAGTGACAGATATCAGTCCTTGAAGGATTTTCAATTAAATTGCTTAAATTTTTTGACCAACTTTTAATCAATTTGGGGAAATTTTGTTGAATAATTCGAATAAAATTGCAGCATCTGAAATATCTACAACTCAGTTGTATAGTAAATTACATAATGATTCATGTTTTTCAAGTCATTTTTACTCTTGTGCAGTCTGAATTGGATAATCTGAGTCTCCAGGGCTGGATTTGGTCCCCGGGCCTTGAGTTTTAGAGAGTGTAAAAAAGGAAACTTAAAATGTTGTATCTAGGGAAAAGAAACTAACATTACTCCAGCATGAGATCATTTCACTTTATTTCACCATGTCCAAATCCTCTCGCATGTGCCCTGCATGAGGTAATACTTTCATGACAATAAATGCTTTTATTTTGGAAATAATAAGTGAAAATACAATGAGTGATTGGTTCTTGTTCTGTGTCCAAACCAATTGAAGACAGCGCACACATTTCCAAATAAAGACATCCTCACATACTGTGTGTGTGTGTGTGTGTGTGTGTGTATGCGTTTTTACATACTGTTGAGGCCTTGCTTGTTGACAATAGTGCTGCTGGCCAGTGCTTCATAGTACTGCTGGTTACTCATCAGGGTGTGCATGCCCAGGATGGCTAAAGAACAATGGGAGGACAAAAGAATACTAGCATAAATGTAAGAACAACAAAAGAACCCATAACAGTAAAAAAAAAAAAATGCAAATACACAAGCACATGATCGAGCACAAAAACCGACCTCGAGTGATCCGAATAAGACACATTATTTCATTTTGATGGCAGACTACAATAGCTTTGTTGCTAAACTTCAACACAGATTTAAAAAACCCTCTCTAGCAGTTACAAGAAGTATGTGATTTCTCAGCAAAATAATTGTAGCAATAAATTACAATAATACTGCTTTTTTTGTTTTGGATTTATTATGTTGTGCATGAAATAATGTCATATATGGTATATAATGTAGTAAGAATAGAGAGTTAAAAATTCTAATATTCAAGCTGTATTACTCTGTAACGATAAGAGTGCAAAAATGTTAAATTCTGGCAAACAAATTACTCATATTGCGTGTTCAGTACATTTTGAGATACGCTAGTTTGTCACCAAATTAGAAAACTTCTTGAAATCAAGCTATAAAATGTTTGTTTTTGCTTAAAACCTACACAACAAATGACAGCATTACCTGGAATTGAAGAAAATCTCATGATAAAACCAAGCAACAAAAACAAACAAAAATTCTAATGAAACAACTAAAACAGGACTGAATCATAACATAATCTAACCGCTAGAACGGACATGGGCTCGTCTGTAAATGGTCGCATTTACTGGTTCAATAAACAGGAAGAGATTCAAATTCTGATGTAGCTGGTTATGATTTACAGCCCGCATAAACAGGACTGAATAATAACAATCTCATCGCTAGAACAGACATGGGCTATGAACTGTCGCATTTACAGACCTTGTAGTCGCTGTTAGCTTTCCAATAAACGGGAGGATATTCATCACCTTTATGATAAGTGATGACTAGGCCACTGGGAGTGAGACCCAAGGCCAAGACAGGCTGACTTGATAATAATGTATCATGTTTTTCTGCAGTCTGTGCCTTCTCCTCACCCTTCTCTGTCTCAGGTGTCGTGAAGCTGATGATGGCAGTTCCTGATCTGTGGTTCACAGCTCAACTAGTCTGAGACACTCTGATGTTCTATCTCTCTATCCTGTTCTGTTGGTCCTTCTGTCCACTAACCCCAACCAGTCACAGCAAATGACTGCCACCTCTGAACCTGGTTCTGCTGGAGATTTATTCCTGTTAAAAGGGAGTTGTTTCTTCCCACTGTTGCTAAACGCTTGTTCATGTGGATCTTGTTGAGTTTTTTACTTATTATGAATTTTATATTTTGATAAGCGCATTGAGATGACTTTGTTGTAATTTGCGCTGTACAAATAAAGTTGAATTTAACTACACAATGAAAGCTTTAAATCGAGGATTCAAAAGAAAACTTCAGAGAGATAATAGCTGAGTTTTTATATCAAGTCTTGAAACAAAAAGCTTATTTGTTCTTTGATCATAAAACCCCATCAGAGATCCCAATATGGCTGGAAAAACCAAATTGACGCAAAGTCAAGATATCAAAGCAGAAATGAATCATGAAGGCAAAACATCTACAGAGTTTCAGATATTTGTTAGTGAATGCTTTGTACATTAGTTGTGTGAGGGCAGGAGTTTAAAATGCAGGACTCAGGCAGCAAAAACCACAGTCCAGATATCATAAGGAGAGTCAAAAACCAAGTTCACGCACAGCATAGACATAAGCTGGTCATAAACAAGATGAAACACAGTCAAATGGGTCAGAGTGGAGGAACACAGCCTAAATACACCAGAGAGAGACGAGCTGATTAGCAGCAGCTGGGAAGCACAGGTGAGCTGAGTCAGGCTGATTAACAGAGCAGACGCTGATGTGACAAGATGATTAAAAAATGTTTTTTCTGTTAATGGAGAAGTCGTTCCCTTTGAATATTAAGTCATTGCAATTGTGGTTAGGATTTGATTAATCTGGTCAGTTTTATAATAAATATGTGGCCTTTAACAACAGTTTGGTTTAGAGCATTTGACCGAACAGGCTGAGTTTGATTAATATCAATATCACTACAATCTTATCCCTAAAGAGACTCCTTATAGAGAGCATACAAACACATTTATACAGTCAAGACTACTTACATTTTATGAGTTGTGTTCAAAGGATAAAATAACTTAATACCAGTTAATACAGGGTTCCTACAGCTTTACTTAAATTCAATTCAATTCACTTTTTATTGCCATTTGAAATTAAATTTAAGACCAACTTCTCAGTAAACATGAAAATAAAGCATGCGTCTCATTGACTTTTTTGATCGAGAGGTCAAAACAGAAGTTCGTGAAAAAATTCCAAACATTTTTGATTATTTTTCTCCCCATATTAAATTGTTTTCACTCTGTATGGGGAGCTAACACGCCAATGTCCTTTTTTCCTCCTCGAGCTGGTTTAGGGCCGGGGGTTTAACAACTTATTCACATTTGACGCAAGTCGGGGTTTGTATGTGCAAATGGGAGCATCTTTTAAAAATTGAATTTTTTGCCCAAATTTCACGGCTCCACCCTGCAAACACCGTAAAAGTTATCAAAAACCAATGGATCGCTATCAGTGTCCCACTTCTCTAGATGATCTCCAGCGATTTTGAACCCCGTTAGTGAAATGCCTTAGGAGAAATGAGTTAAAATACAACGTGAGTGAAAATGGCTCTGGACTTCCTGCGTATTTTTGGTGTTAGTGATATTTTTTTTACTTGTCTTGTCATGGTCCACTTCTGTGCTAATTTTCATGATTCTACGATTAGTTAATATTTTTGGCAATTCCTGCATCGTAATGCATTTTTGGCGTAGTTGGGGGCGTTGGCGCCTCAAATTTTTGCATTTTAAAATACTGTAGCCAGAAATTTGAGAAGAGCACGATTTAATTTTGTTTGAATTTTTGAGACTCTACATATTGGTGAAAAGTAGGAAAGTTGGTTTCGACACCGGGAAACAAAGAAGAAAGAAAGAAAGAAAGAAAGAAAGAAAGAAAGAAAGAAAGAAAGAAAGAAAGAAAGAAAGAAAGAAAGAAAGAAAGAAAGAAAGAAAGAAAGAAAGAATAATAATCCAACCCAATAACATGTTTCCCCCTTTTTGAGTACCACTATACATTTTCGGAAAGCGCGGGGGCATGCCTACGACATGACAAGGGTCTCTGGTCACTGACGGGCACGTGGCGTTCACATATGCTCCGCCCCTTCCCTCGTAGTGTAGCCACTATGAGAGCAAGAGGCCCTTCGCCAGCTCGTGGCGCTCAGGCCTAATGACAGTAAAATACACACAAAAAAAGACTAAAATAATCAAGATGACCACAAAAATAGTCAGAAATCTATAAAACAACAACAAAAATGCAAAAAATAAAAACCATTAAGAAAAGTATTTTAGAAAAATCTTTGTTGGACAGGCAATTTTTGTTACATTTACATTTTCCCATGTTGTTTATACATAAAAAAAATTAATATTACATTTTATTAACATAAATTTTGAAATGTGAGACTAATTACAATCATAAAATCATACTTATGTGTCAAAATGTAAGACTTTTGAAACATTGATTTAAGACATTTTACTGACCATTAGGCCTTATTTTTGGATTTATGAATTTAATGCCTTTTAAGACTTTTTAGGATTCGCGGGAATCCTGTAATATCAAAAAATGTTTCACTTATCAACAAGAAGGTTAACATCTCAGAGGTCAGATAATGAACTTTAAAAAACCTAAAATAAGAACAACAAAAAAGTTGCATCTTATCTGTGTGTGGTGTTCGATTATGGAAGAATTTAAAGGAGGATCTGAAAGAATGTACATAAGGAATATGATAATGTAATGTATAATGGTTTGTTGGATGTTGGTTCCTTCATTTTTTGGAGATTTATGTAATGCGTTGTACAAGGTTAAAAACATCTGTTGATACAAATCTAAATTCAATGTCTTGCTAAATGTTAGCAAATATTTCATTTCTGCAAGAAACGCAAAGCTTAAACATGCATCAGTCGTTATTCCCCAGCAGTGTAACGCTAACTATGCCATGCACAGTGGTGCACAATGGTGAGTAAAACGTGTTAGAGGTAAGATCCCAAAGTGCAGTCCACAGATACCCTGATTGTTGTTCAGCTAAAAACTCCAGCAGAGATGGAAGAGGTGGTGAAAATGGAGCGGGTGGTTGTGAGATGGAAGCAGCACTGGAGGAAATAGAAAGTGAGTTCCATGGAGGGATAGAAAATGAACAAACAACGCTTGTGCTGATTAGTGAAGAAAGAGAAAAGAAAAGATGAAATGATGTTCACATGTGTAAATATTGGGATGTTAAGATGACTGAGAGGAGTCCCTAAAATACATATGAAGTAATAGATTAAAGAAAATTACTTAAAAGTTGAATTTGAACATGTGAGCAGAAGGTTTAAACATTACCTGCAATGTCGCAGAGTTCAGCATCTGTCGCACTAGCCAGGGCTTCCTCGAGCTCTGGCTCCAGTGTAACGTTCTCCATCATGGGGTCCACTCTCTTTTTTGGTACAAAGGCTTTCCCTACAACAGCAACAAAATAAATGGTCAACTGACATGGACTGTAACATCAAATGAAACAAAGCCAACTGTAAGAGGGCTTTTCCTCTTGCAAAGATTTTCTTGTGACTTGGAATAACATGGCTGTTTTATTTACATGTAAACTTTAAAGAGAAGGCTGATCATCAAAATAAATATCCATGTCCTTTTGGTCAAACATATAAAAGTAGGTTTATCATTTTGAAATACAAACAATGGATCGAAATTGTAATACTCATACTCAGTCTGACATCAAAATCAGTATGTATACTCAGATGTATACTATATCGGGACATTTAGTTAAGTATGCACAGTGGGCACACTAGTCATACTCAACTGCCCCATGATGCATTGCGAGCAGAAGTAAAATCGTAAAAATGATTGTCTTCCATTAGTTTGTTTTTTTTCTTTTAACACGTTTGTAAATAGGGCTCTTGTTTTGAAGTTAACCAGAAGTTTTGACAGTAGCATAATGACTGGTCTCCGAAAATATTTGAAATTTTGGAATGAAATGCGTTTCCGTGAGTTTTATGAATCAAATGACCACATGTTGATATTCTACTTTCTCGCTTAAAATGCTTTGAGAACTTTCAAAGGTGGCGAATTAACGCCAATTTTTAGCCTCAGTGCGCTAACGGTTTTTGTCACTGTAGGCTCGAAATGCATCTTGGTAAACTTGGAAGTATTCTTCAGTGGGAATGTCACCATACTAATCATACTAATAGTACATAGTAGACAGTATGTACTCAATGAGTGTGTAGTACGTTAGTATGCGGTTTAGAACACAGCCAATGAGAAACGTTGAACAGCAAACATCGGCACCTCTCTTCTCTCCAGTGTAAGGCACCAGGTCCTCTTTGTCAGGATGCTCTTTGGCCTGTTTCTCCAGGTGGGCCAGGAGGTTGTCCCTCTGAAATGTCCCTGTTGGTGATTTCTTTGTCTGGTCCTTCTGTCGCATACCAGCAGGCAACAATGCGTTCTAGGGAATAAATGTTAATCACAATCAGAATCAGGGGGAAATTACATCAGAAAAATATTACAAATAAAAAGAATAAACACTAAAAGAAAGAAAGAGAAAGAAAAACGTACATAATGAAGTAAAAGACTGTTAACTGAATAAGGATTAAATACAAGTGAACACATTACAGTAGTAAAAAATAAAATATAATGAAATAAGATAAAAAATAATAATAACACAAATATAATACAGTTATATACAACGATTGAAGCCATGAGGTTACAGAGATGCATTGTAGAGTTTGATCGCCACAGGCAGTAATGATTTCCTGTGGTGTTCTGTGGAGCACCGTGGTGGGATCAGCCTGGTGCTCAAAGTGCTACTGTGACTAACCAGCACTTCATGGAGTGGGTGGGACTCGTTGACCTTCACCTTGGACAGGCTCCTCCTCTCTGTAACCACCATCAGCGAGTCCAGTTTCACCCCCACAACGTCACTGGTCTTGTGAATTAGATTGTTGGCGTCTGCGACCCTCAGTCTGCTCCCCCAGCAAACAACAGCGTGGAGGATCGCACTCGCCACCACAGACTCGTAAAACATCCTCAGCATTTTCCTGCAGATGTTGAAGGACCTCTCAGAAACATGCTTTGGCCCTTCCTGTAGAGGGAGTCCATGTTCTCCCCCAGTCTAGTTTATCACCACTCACAGGTATTTGTACTCCTCCACAATGTCCACACTGACCCCCTGGATGGAGACAGGACTGACTGGCCTCTTGGTTCTTCTCAGGTCCACATTCAGCTCCTTAGTCTTTGTCACACTGAGCTGTAGATGGTTCAGCTCACCCCATGTGACAAAACTGTCCACGGCAGCCCTGTACTCCATCTTGTTCCCCTCCCTGATACGTCTAACCACTGCAGAGTCATCTGAGAACTTCTGGAGATGACAGGTCTCAGTGCAGTAGCTGAAGTCTGTGGTGTAGGCGGTGAAGAGGAAAGGAGAGAGGACAGTCCTTTGAGGGACCCCGATGATGCTGATCACTTTGTCAGACACACAGTGTTTGCAAGTGTACGTACTATGGTCTGCCATACATGTCATTTAACATTGAATAATGTAAAAGAAAGATATTAAGCTCTAGGTAAAACAGAAGGTAGAAGGAATGACAAATCATATAATAAATTAATGACTGAAGAGCACATCATGGTTAAAATGTCAAAGCAGATGTGCTTTGCTCTGCACCCTCAAATTCCTGCACATGAAGTAAAACATCTGTGTCTATTTTAAGGAGAATATACTGTAGATCAATCTTTTGGTAAGATCTTTGTGCTCTTTTAAATTTAACTCCCACGTTTCTTATCTTAACTTCAGTCCAACACATGAGTGAGAAAAGTCTCAGACCATTACAGCTCCCAAAGCTATTTTGAACCTGCACACGCACTCAGAGCTGTTAGATGTAGGACTTAAAGCTTCATATCTTATCTCTTCTCTCACCACTTGCTCTCTATGCATTCTGTGACTTCGATAAAAATCTGACAAAGGTTGAATGGTGGACACATGTACTCTGCTGCACTGGAATCCATTAAAAAGTCACGTGCTCAGCAGTGGTGACGGGACGTTGGAGGTGGCAGCAGCTATTGCTACTTTTTCTCCTTAATGGTCTTACTCTTTACCATCATTATCATCCTCTTCCCTACCTAAGCCTTTCTCAAAGGGTGGCCCGTTTGTTTATTACTATTTTGAAACACCGCCTCGCTGCTTCGCAGTTGTGTGTTTTACGATCTTAGTGGTCAACTGAAGATGGGTCGGTGGCTTAAGAATACGCACTTAAAACTCAAATGGCATTTTGGGTTTATATAAATTATATATTATATAAATAATAATGTATTATATCAACTTGTAATATTTTGTTAGAGTATTAAACAGATCTATTGGTTTTGGATATTTGTTGAGTTCGATGGCCCGGCGTTTTTTTTTTTTTTGCGTCATTTGGTCAAAAATCCATAATCATCTTTGAGCTTATTGTAATTAAAAAATGTTCTGAGTGGACAGTGAATCTCTTCTCCTTCTCCTGGCTCTGTAAAATGAGCGTTAAAATATCCAGAAGCGTGACGCTCTGTGAGCTGTGTGGCAGGGATGAGCTGACGGCAGCAGCGGCTGCTGAGGGCAATACTAACTACAGAGTGGCATGTGCATTCATGTCAGAATCTCTAAAACACTGGAAAACTCTCCAATACCACAAGACAAAGTCCCAACATTTGTCACTATGTCTCTATTGAGGAAAAAAGTCACTTAGAGCTCCACACAGGATGCCGGTAAGGGAGGTTAAGTTTTGGTTTTGAAACAGGGGTCGAAGGGAGGATTCTACATACTGCAGCTTTAAGTGGCCCTTAGTCTGAAAAACGTTTGAGAAAACACTGCCCTACAAAGTAACCTTCACTACATGACCAAACCCTCCCAGCGTTGTCCTCTCCCTTTATCACTGAATAATATCACCCATATGAACTGTCCATCTGATTAATTTATTCAATCCTAATCCTGTCCATTCTTTGTTAGAGGAGTTCTGGTGATCACCTTTGATGTTTCACTTGACTTCCATCTTCTGAAGATGGCTGGATGTTGACAATTGAAAAAAATCCTGAAAAACCTTGGTTAAAATTGTTTGCTTTCCCGCCTAAAACCCGCGGCCCACTTGTGATCGAACTGGTCTTTATTTGGCCCTTGAACTAAAATGAGTTTGACACTCCTGCTTTAGAATATTTATTTTGATTCTATGTAACTGACATTGGGGATCAGTAGTAAGGCCTTTGAAAGCAAAAAAATCTGTTGCCCTGATCCACAGTAGAGAGAGACTTTCAGTCTCTTTCCCTTGCCAAAGCAACACGTGTGGTAAAACTGTTTTAAAGGTTGCCTGTAAATTAAACTACACTGTACACTGTGTGCAGAGGTGTTCTTTTCTCTGTTATAACTAATGTTTTTATGTGCTTTACTGGAAACATAATGGAAGGATTTGCTGGAAAGATCTCTCAGTTTCAAAGCAAATGAGCACTTTGATGTTGTGTAACCGGTGACCCCTAAAAGGTACACGCATGGCGACTCAGTCTTCCTTCTATTTACGTCAATGGGTAAACACACACACACACACACACACATCGTGTGCCTTTCCAGTCATCCCCGTGGCACTGAGGGGGACTCCAGCCTATTTGCGAGCAGTCTGACGTTCATGTAAAAGCTCTTACAGCTGCTGTCAGCACCTCAACCTCACTGCTGTCACAGAACCCGTTCGATGCAGAAATAAACATAAGGTAAAAAGCAACGGCACATTAACTAAAGCATGATTAAGGTATCTGTACTGAGTAAATGTTCTGCAAGTAATATTAAAATCAGCCACAGTGAGAACCTGACAAATACTGCACCATTTAACACAAAAAGTGATACAATTTTAAATTATTCCATTAGCTAAACTTGCTATTTGGTTCTTCTAATGGCAGTTGACTTTAGTTTGATAGAAGTTATGAAATTCTTACATATGATCAAGATGATCAACTTTAATACTCCACAGAACGGAATTATTTTTTTTTATAAACACAAACTTCCTGAAGCAGCATCTCAATCAGAATATACTGTATGCTTAAACAGCCATGTGTTTTACTTCAACAAGCAGTTTATTAGCCAAAAAAACCAGAACAAGAGTGTGTGGCTAGCCAAAAACAATCTGGTATGGCAATCAGCTGTAAATGTTCAGCTGTGAATTTCCTATTTTCTCAGAAAAAAAAAGCTTCTTCTGCGTTTTCTCTGCTTCTTTTATGCTGACCTTTTCCTGGTTTTCTCATGGCATGTCACATTAAGTATTGATGAACTGCCATTTTTAGGTCTTTCCCAAGGATGTTTATTGGATTCATGTCCGGGCTCTGGGGGGGCCAACATTCACACACTTGGTTGTAATCTCTTTGTGCTGCGGGTTTTAACTGATCGTGTTGGAAGATTAATCAACGCCCTAGTCTAAGCTCCAAAGGACTCTGGAGAACATTTTTACTCATTTGGTGAATCTCATTGTACCCGTTTTGCAGATTCGTAACCCAATTCTTGCCGCAGAAAAATATCACAACGGCATGATGCTGCCACCACCATGCTTCACAACTCTGCCTCCTTTCTCAAGCAGGCTCGAAAGTTCTATTTTGGTTTCAATAGACTAGAAAATTTTTGTTTCCCCAACTCTGAGACTTCTTAAGGTGCCTCTAGTGAGGAGTGGCTTCCATGTTGCCACTCTACCATAAAGGCCTTAATAGTGAAGTGTGTTAGCAATGGTTGACCACATTCTGGATAGCTCTACTATCTATGCAAGGGAACACTGGAGCTCCGCCTTAGAGACCATTGGATGCTTGTTTACCTTTCTAACCAAAGCCCTTCTTCCTTGGTTACTAAGTTCAGCCACACTAGATCCAGGGAGGGTCCCGGTGGTTCCCAACGTCTTTGTTTGCGAACAAAAGCCCCCAGAGATCACAAACCTCCGCCAAGCGCCGAATATCCTCTTTGCCAGATATTCACAGTTATCTGGATCAGTGAGGATCACTGGTACATGGCACCATTATCATTCACACCTTTAGGGGCTTTTATGGATTATCTATCAACATTAATAACAATACAGTAGGTCTAAATGTATGACCCATTTTTTTTTTAAATATCACAATGAAATATGATTTCTATTTAGAAACCTACAACAATGTCTGAAAACCTATTATTACTGAATCATGGGCTGTTTTGTGTAGTTTGCTTTAAACAAAACTATGCTCAAATCAGTTTTAGAATCACTTTGTATTACAAAAAAATAAATGGAAAAGTAAAGGGGTATGAATACTTTCAGGTGGAACTGTAGAGTTAAAATGTATTTTACTAATCACTCTGCGTCACCCCTTCATCTACTATATCTTATTGTTCAACAAATACAGGCATTTTGACAATGAGCAAAAAGTGTAACTTTTCTTTTTCTTTTTTTCCTTCTCTTTGAAGCTGTCATTATTGCTTAGATATCACCAATGCTTGTATCAACCCGCACTGACACTGACAGAAATTCATACTTATGGCTTGCGATATTGTAAACTTACATCTGGGTCCAGCTCCTCTAATTCATCTTCTAACCGTTGTAGCTCTTCCTCAGACAGTTTCTTCAGCAGCTCGTCTTCGTCAACATCCCTGTAATTCTCCATCTTCTTCCTTATCACGGACATGGTGACTGCCCTGTCTGGACAGAAGAGTTAGCATTCTTTAACAACATTAAACACTCCTGTATTCAACTAATTCAAAATTCAGTCATTTGAATCACCAATCTGCAGAATCTTATTTTAGAAATATAGGTAAAATGGGAGATATTTTTACATTTTGACACCATATTTACGGCTGTATTCAAATAAACTGTGAGGAAAAATATTTAAAAACCATGTTTTTGAATTGAATATTGGATTTCTTTAAAGTGTATAAGAAAAATCAATTACCTGAATCAACCCTTCCAAATGTTCAACACGCTTTCCTCTGCAAAGTAAAAAAGAAAGAAAGTGTATTACTTTTACGATAAAATATTTGATAAACATAGTACAAATAACGATAGGGACCTGCCAATATATATATATATATATTTTTTTTTTTTTTCTGTTCATCTATTCAGTATCCTAACTGTGGTTAAATGTGAATATTGTCTTGTTTTCTTCAACAATGTCCAATAGGTGGTCAATGTTTCTTTTGTATTTATGTTTGTTTTTGAGTTCATTTTGTTCCTTGTCATGTCCTAAATTTGATGTTTCACTAGTTGTGGACCTGTTTTCTTCTCTATGTATATGTCATAAAACAAATACACAAATTTACAGAAAAAAATGGGGGAAAAGCAACTCATTCATGCGGCACAGAACTTTGGCATCACACAACCCACCTGGATTAAGCTCCAGTTCACAGGAAAAAACTGTTCAAATTAAACCACGCCCCTGCGGTCCTCTTGGAACACCTGGAACACCTGAAAGAAGCAAAAACACCACCTGAAGTGAGTAAATCCATAAAGAATCAGCATTAGGCGAAACAATTATAAACATGGTTATCTCGTCGTTTGATTTGTGTTCTCTTTTTTTTAAACATGTTTCATAATTATTCTAATGATAAGAGTATGTTTAACAAATGATGTGTTCACGTTCATCTATTAAACAAAAATATTTGTGTTTAACAATTACGACGAACATGAATATAAACTATAGGGATGCACCGAAATGAAAATTCTTGGCAAAAAAACCAAAACGTAAAGTTAGAAAACTGAGTCCGAAAAACCGAAATATCAAGAGAAATCAAATTATCATGCTAATCATTAGTATCGTTGCATTTATGGCTAGAAATGTGTACTAACCTCACTAAAATTAAAGCATTGTAATTGCAAACATTAATATTAATGTTTCAAAGAATAAATGACTTAAAATATATGAAAATATTTATTGAGCACTGACATTCCAACAATGTACAATGTAAAATGTTTTCATTTGACTCCACATTATATACATTAAATAATAATGCACAGGCCTATACTGACTGGGCTGCTGAAAGAAAGTCTGATTAAATATGTATTCTCATAGAAACACAAAGTTCCCGCATCCAAGTAGTGATCTTTATTACGAGGACCAAGTACAGTCACGATGAAGTGGAGAAGATCTGGGTAAAATGTGTGCTGACAGCCTCTAAAGCTGAATTTATGCTACAGTTTGGAGATTTTGGAGTCACTCATCAGGCTGCGGTGAGGGAGTCCATGTCGACACAGAGCTACAGTGTTGGTGTGTCACAGAAACGTTAATCGCACTTGAGAGTGAACTTTAAATTATTTTCACTTCGTGCTCCGTCTCAACCTCTGCTTGGAAGAGGCTTTCGTGCTCAGATGTAGTGAAATTCGACTGCTCTGCAGACATGTTGGCCTGTTTTCAGACACGCACGTGCTGACTACGGTGTTTGCTTGCATCATTACAACATCCTGTTTAGGTTGGGTTGTTTCAGTGAAAAAACCGTTATAAAAAATGCTGTCAGACCATATACAGTACACAATATTTTAGTGATTCACCAAAAATTCAGCCATCAAAAATTGCCGACTGAAAATGGCCCAAAATTGCGTTTTTGGCCAAGACCTAATATTCTGTACTATATAAGGTCTGACACCATCATACCAGATGACATAATAGTGACATTATGCTGGATATGGTGTTTTGTGAAGAATACTGGTTATTATTATGAAGATATACCTATCAAAAAAAGTGATGGTTAGATGTTGGGATAAAAGTGACTGCTGGCGCTGAGGACTATCCTTGACAAGTTAAGATAAAATCCATAAAAAATGCTAACTTTTGTGGCTTTTTCAAATGTTTTTCCGAAGCCTAAAGGAGCGTCAAAAAGCATGAGTGCAGCAGGTGTTAATCCTAATGGGCTCTTCGAATAAAAAGAGGCTAATAAGTTTTCTCACAGGGATAATATCTAATGTAAAAATAATCCTCCAACAAAGTCCTGTCCTTAATATTTCTATTTGCTTGACACTGGTTGTTGTTACATCCTTTAGCGTCACATCCTATTGAGGATCGTCTGCTGTACATCAGTGTCTGAGGTGAAGTGCGGGTCTGCTTTTCTGGAGCGTGCTTCACAGAGAGATAATCCCAGAGGTAAACTAAATATCCTGTCTGGATATATGCTCCTTTCCTTACAAACTGTCAGTGAGGATATATTGAATATCTGCTTTACAAATTAACTGTGCAATAGAACATTTACTACTTTACTTTAATGCGTTAATCCCAGGCGTATTAAAGCAGTGGGTTAGAAACTGACCTGCTGCGTATGATGTCTACATGACAGGACTAAGTACACCTTCAAAGGATGCAGGAGATATTTTCAAATCAGACCGAAGGCAAAACATAAACCAGTGGAAGTGCAAAAATGAATTAATTCAAAGAGCACAAATGAGCGCAAAGCCTTGCCTTTTTTATCTTTACGTACGACAGGTCAAGCGTGGCACTCTTTTGTTCTGCTTTCTCTGAGCTCCCAGACCAGAAAACCTTTTTTAAAAACACGGATGAAAAACTGGGCTGAAATCCAACTTAACGCTGCACGTCTACTGGAAGCTTAAGCTGACTTGCCTCTATGATATCAAACAGACTCCCTGTCTCTGTAACATTTCTACAAGCTTCTCCCTCATTGGAGGACATTCACTGGGAAGCAAATGAAAAACAATCCAGTTGACCTAAGCCAGTGGTTCCCAAACAGGAGTATGTGTACCCCTAGGGGTACAGAAGCATATTGCAGGGAGTACTCAGAAAAATGTAAGAATTAATTTAAAAATAATTGGGAAATGTTCCTAGTTCCTTTTTAGGCTTATTTTTGGGACAGATTCACCACAAACTAACAGTACTATTAATATGTTAAGGTTTCATTTTTAAAACAACTTTTTAAGTTTACATTGATCCATTAACATGTTTCGACTGTCAACTGCCAGTCTTCAGACTTGTCTGAATAACCAATAAACCAATAAATGAAACCTCAACTTATTATTCAAACAGAAGACAAAATAAATTTGTTTGGAATTATTAACAATACTATTCCTCAATAAAATAATATATTTTCTTGTAATTTAATGAAACAGGATTAATTTATGCAGTAGAGGCCATTTTATCTCACTTAAAGGTCCAGTATTATGCTATTTTTCACCCATCTTTAAATGGTAAATGGACTTGATTTTATATAGCGCTTTATCACCACACTGAAGCAGTCTCAAAGCGCTTTACATATCAGCTCATTCACCCAATCACTCTCACATTCACACAGCAGTGGGACAGGACTGCCATGCAAGGTGCTTGTCGACCACTGGGAGCAACTTAGGGTTCAGTGTCTTGCCCAAGGACACTTCGACACATAGTCAGGCACTGGGATCGAACCCCCAACCTCTCGATCAGAAGACGACCCACTACCACCTGAGCCAAGGTCACCCGTTAATTGTTCCAAGAACCACAACAATAAAGTATTTGAGGTTTATTTTCCCAAACTCGCCTGTTTTCTGGAGTTTTAGCCCTGTTAAAAATTATTTTCAGAGCGCTCCTAAAAACAGGCTGTTTTTGGGCATTCATGCACATGCACGCTACTTCAGCAGCAGCAGTAAATCATGAACACTCTTCCTTCTCCTTCTTACTCATCTGACTACAGGACTAGTCCATTTAAAACAGTCTGCACTGTATTTACGTCAGATATTTGTTTGGACCAGCAGAGGGCGCTGGTACCCTAGTGGTTGGTTGGCATGCAGCCAATCGAGCAGTGAAGAAGAGATGCTATGCTAGCAGACAGAGCTAATAGAAAAACGTGACTTTTACAGATATCCACGTAATATTACAGATATTCTTTTGGTGCTAAAGGGGTAAGTAATCATTTATGAACATGCTTAAGAGTAGAAGGCGGCCAAAAAGAAAGTAGTAGCAGATTCCGTCCGCCACCTCCACTTCTGGACGAGAAGGATAAATATATAGCTGCTGTTTAAAAAAAGTACTGCGATTCAATTTTCAGAGTATCGATGTGAACTGTGATTCCTATGAATCGATTTTTAACTGCCTTACGACTACTCGTTACATCCCTACTCTTCGGTTTATCTATATACTGGATTATCGATATACTGAACGTAAAGCTATTAACTGTAATATCAACCTGCCTTTGCTACGTTTGTTTTACCTGTGAGGTAGTTTGAGAGAGAGGAGCTCACATTCTCATAGGATAGGAGGAGCCAGGATTGTCAGAAGGAGGAGTTTCCACCTTATGACTCATAAGGGGGCAAAAATCCAACTCGTCCATTTGGAGCTGACTTTTTTTTTAAAAAATGTGGAATAGCAAGGCAGGGAGGAAACAGACATTTTTCAACTTTGGCCCTCTGAATGAGGCTAAAAGAATGTATACGACTGTAGCAAAACCATTATAAAGTGATTTTTTCACTATACTTCCCCTTTAACAGAGACAATAACTAGCTACATTTTACAAAGAAGATTATTGACTTACTTTTGAAGTAATCACATAAAAGCTGCATGGTATTTTATTCATTTGTTTTTTATTCCACCTAAAATTCCACTCATTGTTTTGAATTTGTAGATTCAGCCTTAGGGAACCAATGTTCGAGACCCAGTTAAGGGTTTAGGAGGGCCCGCTATTTCACAGCTGAAAAAGCATATGAAATTATGGAGAGGGTACTTATAATATGAAGAGGGTACAAATTATTTGACAAGCAAAGGGGGTACAAGGGACAAAAAAGACTTGGAACCACTGACCGAAGCCAATGATGACCCTGTAAAGTCATAAACATACGACTTACCACCGGGCCCTCCAAATCAGGCCTGTACGGTCCTCAGGCCTCTAAGAATAGCTGCATGAATGTGGGATCATTAATCAATGGAGATGTGCATAAAACTATGGACTTTACGACTTCACTGCTTACAAAAGAAAGAGTCTTGAATTATCATGCATTTTAACTGGTACACAAGGAACACAGTATGTCACACATACAGTTGATAAATCTGAATCTACGACTCAGCGACTCCTGCAGTGGCGTGTGAGCAGAGACATGCTATAACAGGACTTTCTTCTCTAAATCTTCAATGTTGATATGAAACATAAACTCTGGTAAGGCTAAGAGTTTTTCAGCCATGAGATACACACACGTTTCTGTAAAAGCTGATACTCACTCTTAGAAAGGCCAAGACCTCTAATAGCCAATAAATTTGCACATTTAACAGACAGAGGAGCCTGTAGACAGCACCGACTTTATAATGCTTCCTGCTAAACGCTTTCAAACGTGAACATTTTATTTATCTTTATGGAAATTTTGGTCCAAAAACCATTGATGTCTTCTTGACAACCTCCATATGGTTGACGGTTGAATATTACCAGAAAAATCCAATGGGTTTTTCCTCAAAATGGCAGATATACGATATAAATCCCAATTTTTTTTTTACTCAATAGAGTCTTACCAGAAAGACAATCAATTTATTAACAAACATCTGCACAATATGAGCCACTTCAGTCTTTTTCTCCTCAGGGACAGCACGTGTGAGCGACTTCTATAGTGTGGCTTCTTTAGGTCTGGGTCAGGACGCACTCAGAAATCCAAAATAAAAATATATCGAAATAGGCCATATTGTAATTTTCTATATTGCCAAAATAGAAATGTCAATATATTTTGAATCTTCATATATTGCCCAGCTCTAATCTAAAGGTTGCAGTATGTAATGGAGGGCTCGCAGCACAGTCGCTGTCTCAGGTCTGACTTTAAGACATTTGCACATTCTGCAGAGATCATAATGTCACTTGGTTATCAATCCGTATCACTTCATTCTAGAAGAAATTATAGAAATAACTACATTTTAAGTGTAATAAAAGTGAAATAGAAAAACATGTAAATAATCATGTAAAATGACAATGATTGCAATTGCATTATTGGTTCAAACATGCAATCTCATTTCAAGCAAATGATATAATAGACTGCTGGAACGCCTAAATAATGTATTTAAATGAAAGAGTCACCAAATCACAGCAGGACAGTTTTTGCATCTTTGCAAAAAAGTGAAAACATTTTAATGATATTCAAAAACTAACCATGCCTATTTCTGTAGCACTTGCATAACAACAGACGATAAAAGTAGGGTGTCACTGTTAAGTAAAGTGTTTCATTTGTCATTTTATAAAGTGTGAAAGCTGGAAAAGATGTAAGAATTTGAAAGTATATTTCAATCGACTTTTTGAACTATCGACAATATCAGCCTAAATTAGCAGTTTTAAAATCTATTGTAATTTAATAGACGATAATGTCGGCACGTTATCGGTATCAGCCGATATTAGCTTTAAAATTAAGTATCAGACCACAGGCATCCTGTTACTATAATTAACCAATAAAATGACAGGCTTCGCTTCCATGATCAGATCTTAAACTGTGTTGAAAATTGCTAACTAACGTACTACTAAGTCTCACGTCAAAATGATATGTAGTGCGTTCACATCAGATAGTATGGAAATATTGAGTATGCGAGAAATACACAAATGTATACCATATCGGGACATTTTTTAAGTATGCACAGTGGGCACACTACTCATACTCAACCGCCCCATCATGCATTGCAAGAGCAACGTAAAACCGTCCTAGTACCGGCTTCACTTCAAGCTAAATAGCAACAGCCCTTTTTCTAAATAAAATCATCTTGTCTTCCGTAGTTTTTTTTTAACACTTTTGTAAAAAGGGCTCTTGTTTTGAAGTTAACCGTAAAGTTTTGTCAGTAGCACATTGGCACGTCTCCGAAAATCTTCAAAATATCTGCATGAAATTGTATGGATCAAATGACCACATGTTGATTTACACACCTTTTTGCGGTGACATCAGCCATCCGGGACACTTGACCGTAGCAACGCCCGCCATCTTTTTAAGAGGGGTATGCTTTTGCTTGACAACAGCTATTTACGCTATTTACTGCGGACAACACAAAGGTTTTACTCAATGTCTTACGAATATTTCAATGTCTTACGAATATTTCAGCAGAAATCCCCGGTGTCCCCGTACGCCAGTCCGCCCTTGCCTGTTACCATGCGTTAAGATTAATGGCACGACTCACGCGAATGCCAACAACCGACATGCTCTGTTCAGAACTCTATTCCGATTTGTTAAGTGATGTAAAGAATGTCAAGAATGATGGCAAAAATCATATTCATAAAGCATCATAGATAGGCGTTAACCCGGCATGAAAGCCCTCAAGTTAGGTCTAGCCCTAGCTAGCTAACTAGCCATAGACATTTCAGTCATTACTGAATAAATTACAATTTAAATGTATGCTAATTAATAAAATGTCATAAATTCAGCCAGGAAGAAATTAGATCCCCAAAATACACAACCTATCATTAACAAAATGTCTACTGCAAACATACAATCACTTTGATTTTGGGCTCCATGTAGTTCAGTCATCATTCGTTCACCTCAGTGCTTGGATCCATAATTTCCGTTTCGGGCCTTTTTCTGTTGGTATTCTGTAAAATGATATATTTTCGTTCAGCCAGGCGTGGTTATGACAGCCAAATACTACGCAGGATTTGGGCATTCTACAATAAAAATCTGCCAGACTGCAAGATCTCTACCGTTTTGTCAGCGGTCAATGGCGGTTGTCAAGCAAAAGCATACCCTTCTTGAAATGGCGGCGCTCGTTGCGAGGTCAAGTGCTGACGTCACGTGAAAAGGTGTATTCTACTAGGTCACTTTCTTGCTTAAAATGTTTTCAGAACTTTCACAGGTGGCCAATTAACAGGTATATTTAGCCTCTGTGTGCTTCAGGTTTTTGTCGTTGTTGGTTCAAAAAGCATCTGGGGAAACTTGGAAGTATACCTCAGTAAAAAAAGGTCTTCATCGTAATCCTCCTAACCAGTATAGACAGTATATCCCAGATAGTACGGAGTATGCTACTCAGCCATAGACATCATATATGATGGCTCATCGCCTGTGGAGAGGCGTGAGTGACTAAGCACCGCCATCTTGTGTGGGGGGGCAGATTGCAGGAGTGCTTGTACATCAACGGAGGAAAACAACAATAAAGTAAATTATTCTCTGAATTTAACAATTTCCAAATGGTTTGATTTACTTTTTGTGTGAAGCTTGGAAAATACTATTTTAAAAAACCACTCAAACACAACATTTAAGTAGGTAATAAGTGTTTAAAGTATGATACGCTGCCTGCAAGTATCTTTATTTTATTTAAAAACTGAAAAATTGTTATAAATAAATGTGACGTGTTTTGCAAATTATGATGTGACATCATTTTCAGCTTTATTTGCATTTTCCAGCAGGCCAACATGATAAAGAATAGGCCGAATAATTCTGTATATTAATTCCACTAAGAACTAGATTATCTCTGCACCAGATCATGTTGAGGAAAAATATCAGTATCGGCCTGACGGGTTTAAAATATCGGCATATAATCCAATATCGTGCATTTCTAAAAATTTGCTCCAACATCGTTTCATAGATTGTTGTAAAATGTGCTTAAAAGACGTGGACTTGCATTATGTGGACATGAGTTGTTAATAGATACACATTCAGATTTGATTTTTTACACTAAAAAATTAAACAGAAATACAAAAAAATGTAAATAAAGTAAATTAAAATTTCATTTATTCATTTATTTAAATTAAATTAATCAACACTTAAAATAAAAACTTAGGAATTAAATGATTAAAATAGCATGGCATGCCCTATGTTTGCTCTTTATTTATATATATATATATATAGATATATATATATACATATACAAAAAATATTTGGGAAAAATAGTTATTTACCTGTGATAAAGTTATGGCTTGATCTGGTCCGATTCATATTTGGCCCTCAGGTAACATCTTATTAAATTATTATACACTATCTGTGAACACTGCTGTTATCTTCTGGAAAGTCAAGCCTGGAGTAGTTTGGTATGTAAACTAATAAAAGCCTCTTTCAAGCTGCCCCGTTGTAGTGTTGTAACCACATATGTGGCCCTGTGGCAGTAGTTTGACTTCCATTAATCTTCCTACCTCCTCCGGGGCTATTATAGCCGCTCGTTCCGCAGGGTGACAGCCACGAATACTTTGACCAGATCTGGCTTCTTCACAGCAGCCAGCTCCCTCTATGCCAGCTCTGCTTCACTGTCCGACAACAAGAAGCCGTGGAATGAGACTCAAAGTGTTCTACAGGAGCCGGTCCATGAGCTCCAGTCCACCGGAACAAAGCAGCTTTGAGCCCCGCAGCAGAGCTTCCTCCTCCCGCCGCCTGTGCGGTCCGTCCGTGGGTCAGCAGAGTTTCATCTCCCGTAAAGGGCAAAGTAAACTTATGAAGGAGACCCTCCCCCTACACACACACTGCCCTGTCACTCCAATGACGTCACAGCTACGTTACACAGTCAGTCAGGTCCCATTATAATTACTCATTAATATTAATATAATAAATAATTAATACTAATTAACTGATTTAAATACATGTTCGTACACTGCCAACTATAAAAAAAATAAATAAAAAAGTCCCAAAATAACCTAAATAAAAAAAAAAAAAACATGAGAAATTCTTATTCTCAATAAATTACGATAAGAGGAAAATAAGATGTGGGGGTGGGACCCATCAATTAAACTTAACTGCATTTCAAAAATTATTTTTATCTCTATTGATTGAAAATATTTTACAAATACATCTTTTATAATGAACCTCACAATAATGGCCATATTTAACATGAAAAAAAAAAAAATCTCAATATGACTATTATGTTTACTTCAAGAAAAACGTGGAAACACTTTTACTGTAAATCCAACTTACCTTACTGTGACGCCTGTACATTTTTTTTGTTTTTATTACTGTATACATTCTTGTTCTATTAAATTGTAAGCCTGAGGATTTTGTCTATAAAGTTGAAGGAAAAAGGTCCCCAAAAAGAGCCCTTTTGAGCTGTGAAATGATCTTACTGTACCTCCAACATCTAGTTTGTCTCCTACATGATTGTATACAGCCTGGCTAAAATGAAATAAAATAAAACCTCTACCAGGACATTCTGACCTGATCTATAATAGGGCTAACGCACGCTTCACTTCCACGTTTGAGTGAAGACCGTGAAAGAACTTCTGGTTCCTAACCTACTGTATTATGACAAATGACTATAGTTTCCAAATTAATCTCACACAACAGCAGCGGACGTTTTATAACATTTGCATAAGCTGCTGACGTTTCGCTGATAGTTTTTTCCCGTTATTCAGAGTTGCTCGTTTATGTTTAGCTTCATTTCCTCCTCGGGGTCCTCGGAAGATGAGTTGATCGCTTTCTTGCTCCCAACACCAGGACGAGGGGCAGGAAGGGAGTAATTATTCCATTAAAAAAAAAACATGGACAGCTCCACTGACGCCCCTTGTGCATTTGATCGTTCCTTCATGTCAGGATTAAGGTTTTCCACTCTTTTTTTGTAGCTCATCCTCTTGTGGGAAGATAAAAATATTCAAAGCACAACTATATCTAGCTGAAGCTCTACACCTAGGACGCAACAGTGATATCTTGCTGTGCTATCTCCTCGTGTTTGGAAGGTGAACTTCCTCCTTTTGGACGTCATTGTTTAGGAACACAAGAACACACAGCATAAAAAAACATAACTGTGAAAAATATGTTTCAAAATGGTGACGGTAACAGGAAATACTTCAGTCTTATTTTCAACCAAAAATACGTCACGTCTCACTGTAAATATAGCTCGTACTTAAAGTCACGGTGCACAAAGTTTTATTGCAGTATGTTGTTTTACAAACAACAACAAACCACGCAATCAAGCAAACACAAGAGAATTAATAATGTACAATACACACATGTTGCATGCAGAACTATATATATATATATATATATATATATATATATATGTTTTTTTTCAATTGAAACCAGTTTTAATTTTTTAGAGAACAAAATAATATGAAAATAATAGCACTATTCCTATTGAGTTTTCACAAACCTACATCAAGTCACAGCATGTTTGAACTCAGAAAACTCCAGGAGGCAAAAACAGAACACTCTACACATGCATTGGTTTATATTTCTAAAGAAAAACTCTATAACAGAAACAGCATCTGAATATAGGACATGTTGGTCCAAAACAACGAGTAACTCAAACTCCTTGGAGGTCAGTGTCTTTTCTTTGGAGCTCAAGGACTATTAGCTACAGAAAACTCAGGAAACCTAACACTCAATGTCAGCCATGATGCTGTGAACCCAAATGTCCTTGTCCTCTACTTTGGTGTCCACCAGGTAAACGGTTAACCTGCGCTCCCAGGAATCACCGCTGACCTCGGACAGTTCCTGCACATGCTCCACTTGCGCAACCAGTGCTCTGTTCTCCACATGGTTTCTGAATAGCATGGATGCACGTTCTGACCACTGGCAATGCTTCACTCCTGTTAAAAGACAAAATAAATGTCTATGCTGAATTAAATCTCTTCAAATCATCTCTTTATCGGTGCACCACCAAGTAAAGACAGGACACTCTAACCCAGGGTTGTCAAGCTCATTTTAGTTCAGGGACCAAATATAATGTAGTTTAATCTTCAGTGGGCTGCAGATTTTAGGGGGGAAAACAAATTAATACAATAATTAATTACAAGCAGGAGAAATAGATGCAAATAAAAATGTAGAAGGTTCATTTTGAGTGTTTCTCCCTTGCATTGGTAACCATCTACCAAAGTGGTCCAAGGAATGAAATGCAATGAACCAGTTTATTTTGCACTGTTTTTATAGTTTTTTTTTCCCCCTTTACTGTGGTTATTGTTATGTTGCATTTTTGATAATTTTTTCACTATGATTATTGTTAATTTTGCGCAGTTTTGGTAAGTGTTTTTTTACTGTATTTAAATGTTTATTTTGCACAGTTTTTTTATACTTATTTAATGTCAACTTTGCAGTGTTTTATTCAGGTTGTTATTGTTAAGACTTTAATATATAATAAATCTATTTAAATATAATCTTGGTGAAATTATTTCAATTTATCAGTGTTTTTTCAACATTTTGAAGACATTTTAAAAAATACTGAGCATAGGCAGGTGTTGACTGGGCCTACAGGTCTGACACAGTCAGAGTTCACAGCAAACAGGTGAAAGCAGTTTTAATTGTTATGCTGCAAAAAGTAGAACAAACGACCAGCAGCGCTAAAGCCAGCATCCAAGTTAAACACTCTTTTCTCTACTGCATACAATGGAGAGGGAGATTGTTTTATAATTTTTGTTGATTTCAATCTGTTTATAAGTTTTTATAATGTTGATTTTTTAATCTGTTGATGTTTTCTGATGCTGCACCTTTAACCGTGTAAAGCACATTGAATTGCTTGGTGTATGAGATGCGCTTTGCCACATTTTTGGAAAATATGGTATAACGCTTTTTCGTGTAGAGGAACATGAATGTGGAACAACAACTCCGACTAACCAGACCAGAGACATTTGTAACATCTACAATACACAACAAGTTTCATTGTATATCATTCATACAGCAGCACATGTATTATTCCACTCACCTGCCAGTTGTGGCAGCAATAGCTTGAAACGGCAGCTGTCTGAAACTCCTCTATCAGTGGCCGGTATGAGAGAGCACTGGACAACTCATGTTTACCATGATCCAGTTCGTAAACAGAAGCTAACCCATTGGACAGCACCGCTTTCACCTGCACGCGATACCAGCTGCAAAACAAACAGATGATTATATTATCATAATCTGAAAGAATATTTCAAATTTACATGACTTTACAGAGGTTTCAGAACAGGTAATAACAGAGTATGTTTTATGAGTGTTTGTCAAAGCAAAGCGTCGGTGGTGCAGTTAACAATACAAGATTGTTGACATTCAGTTCCTAGCACTAATTCGTCTCCAAGAAAAAAAACCCCCTGAGTTTTAACAAGTATGCACGTTAGACAAATAAGTTACACTAATAACATCATGCACCTACTTTCTGTCAACCCTGGCAGCGTAGATCTCTCCTTTTTTAATGGGCGTGGATGGACTGGCAATCCCTGTCTGGTTGTAGTAAAGAACCATCTCCCCAATCAACACCACCAGTTTATGTAGATCGTCCCATCGCTGCAGCACAAAGTAACCTGGGTGACAGGCCACTGACACAAACACATCCAGATTCTGCCCGTTCTGAAATCAAACAAACAAGATTAAAAGCATCTCAACTCGGGCCGGGACAAAGTAATCGATGACGTCGACGCAAAAAATACGTAGACGCAAAATTGAGCACTGATGCATCGTTTGACCAAAACAAAGTAGGCGGCGCCGAAGAATAACTAACGCGAGTCGCTCTTCCGAGTTTCAAAAGTACAAGGTAGCGAAGGCACGCACTCGTTCCAAGGTAGCTGTTCCCATAACCCTCTTCCTTTATCCTGGGTGTGACCGGACGGCAGCACGCCAACGAGACAAGCAGGAAACACCCGCCGTGACATCAGCGGCGGCAGCAGCAGCACACGCGCACACACCGAGCCAAGCATAAAAAAACACCTTTACAACAGAGGCCATCAAATGGCTCTCACCATTAAAATATGAACCAAAAAAGCTTTGCTCTTTTCCTGAGTCAGGGTGAGAAGTTGCTCTACACCAGTGGTTCCCAAACTTTAATATAGAGCATTATGATGGAATGAATGAGTGATAACACAGATTTAAAAAAAATTGTAAATAAGTAGAATGAAACAGTATTTAGTGGCTCCTGAATAGATTTATTTTCTATAGTTTTTATCATTTCGTGTCATCTCCCCCCTAGTGTGGGACCATTTACATCATTATTATAATTATAAATTTTAACTAAAAATGAACATTATAAAACCCCATATTTATTTGTTAATTTTTCAATTTCTCTCTCTTATTTTTCGTTAGAAAAGCAGTTCCTATTTTAGCATTTGGAATTTTGAGTTTAAGAAAAATGTGAGCGGCAGAGTGTATTACTTTAAGTTGTTGTTATTTTCATGTGAATGAAGAAATAAATGATGCAATTTTTTCAGTAAGCTAGGCCTATGCATTTTCAACATAAATTTTAAATTCTGTTGGTTCATGAAGGACACCATGACAGGCTGCCGGCTCCCACTGCCTTTTTATTTTTATTGAATGCTACCTCTGACTCCGAATGCATTATTTTGTACTTTTATTATTCTTACTTGAACTTTGTTTTTAATTCTGAGTTGAAGAGCGATAAACATATATTGCAAAGTTAAGGAATTCATGTTTTTTTTTATTTTAGATATGTAAATCAACATGTATAAATTACTTTTAGTCAATTAATGAGATAATCTATAATCTAATCAGAAAAAATTAATCATTAGATTAATCGATGCAACTAAAAAATAATCGGTAATCGTTTAAAAAAAAATTATTTATCCCAGCCCTAATCTCAACTGATTTGTTTACATTTTTTCAAAAAAATCATAATTCATAAAAAATAAAATAATTGTAGGTAATGCACTTGCAACATTAATAATGGCCCTTTTCACACCTGGGGGAACTCCAGTGGGGGAGGCAGGGGGAGAGGAAGCTCTTTGGGCTGAGTGGAAGTCAGGATCACTGCATTTGAAACCAACTTGTCTGGAGACAAACTCACTCCTGGATCAGTGGCATTAATACCATTAATACAGTTCCAATCCAGGACATTAATAAACCTCCAAAAGCTGTACTGCAGTATTACCTGTATTGTTAGTGCTATGCCGCGCTGTGAGTTTCTGCCACTTTTCTGATTTGGCGAGTTGATGGTTGACGCTGTGGTGCAGCTCCTCGCCGTCAGCAGTGATAAAAAGGTACACATAGACCAGCTGGTCCCCTTTATGCTCCTCTTTTGCCACAATCTGACATAAGGGCACAGTACGGCATATATATATATATTTCAAGCTGCCTTTCATTTATGCATGCCCCAGCAGTAATTCCTACCTTCATGCTGCAGTTTTCAGCATCCTGCACAGCCTCCTTCAGATATAGAACAGCTTCTGGTGACCAGACTCCATCAGGGACCGTAAGGTCTGCCAGACGACATTTAGTGGCCTGAAAGAAAACAACAGTACACCCATGTGTGTTGTAGAACAGCAGATCACATTAAGCAAAATACTAAGTACAAACTTGTGGAGGTATGATGATGATATCTTTGCAGTAGAAAGGAGGAATCTCTCTGAGATCTGTGATTTCCACAGTGGCTGAAATGCCAAAGTCAATGAAGAGAATCTCAATGACTCTGTCGCTGTGTATGGTAATGATCTGAAAACAAAATCAGTAAACAGACAAACGGTATCATCTTGGTCCTAATACCTTAAATACAGAACTGTTCGTACCTCTGCTCTCGCCCACTTTCCTTTGTAACGGACCAAACAAAACTTGCCAGTGAAAGGTCTGGACACCAGGAACTCAGATGTATTCTACGGGGGAAAAAAAACAAAGATCTTAAAAAAGTTCTCTAATTTTTTGAAAATAAATAATTTTAATTGTACTTTAAGGAGAAAATTTTTTCAATTGGGGACCAAATGACCTGCCACTCGGGGGGGGAAATAAAAAAAAAAAAAAAAATGCCTTGATTATGGGCGTGGCTGCTGTAGCAGTATGACACGCCTACTCAGGCACTCAGGCAGCCAGTCAGTGCCAGCAGTGACAGACCGCTGCCTGCTCAACTCCTACATACAATACACAGCCCACAAGCACACAGCCTCACTCCAACACCTTCACCCCCCACATCAAAGCTACAGTTTCACCCCAGCTGCCTACAGAGGCTCTCTCCCCTATCTTCCCCCCCTCCTACAGAGACACCTTTCTCCATCAAAGAGAGAGATGTGAATAGACTTTTCAGGAGACAAAACCCCCGTAAGGCTTGTGGACCGGACTCTGTCTCTCCTTCTACCTTAAAGCACTGTGCTGATCAGCTGTCTCCAGTGTTCACAGACATTTTTAACACCTCACTGGAGACATGCACCGTACCAGCCTGTTTTAAGGCCTCCACCATCGTTCCTGTCCCTAAAAAGCTGAGGATCACAGGACTTAATGACTACAGACCCATCGCTCTGACATCTGTGGTCATGAAGTCCTTTGAACGCCTCATGCTCTCCCACATCAAGGACATCACCGACCCCCACCTGGACCCCCTGCAGTTTGCCTATAGATCCAACAGGTCCGTAGACGATGCTGTAAACCTGGCTCTCCACTTCATCCTCCAGCACCTGGACTCCCCAGGCTCCTACGCCAGGATCCTGTTTGTGGACTTCAGCTCTGCTTTTAATACAATAATCCCAGCTCTCCTTCAGGACAAGCTTTCCCAGCTGAACGTGCCAGACTCCACCTGCAAGTGGATCACAGACTTCCTGTCTGACAGGAAGCAGCACGTGAAGCTGGGAAAAACCATCTCTGCTCCCCGGACCATCAGCACTGGATCTCCTCAGGGCTGTGTTCTTTCTCCTCTGCTCTTCTCCCTGTACACCAACAGCTGCACCTCCTCTCACCAGTCGGTCAAACTCCTGAAGTTTGCAGACGACACGACCATCATCGGTCTCATCGCTGATGGAGACGAGTCTGACTACAGGTGGGAGACAGACCGGCTGGTGTCCTGGTGCAGCCAGAACAACCTGGAGCTCAATGCTTTAAAGACAGTGGAGATGATAGCAGACTTCAGGAAGAACCCAGTCCCCCTCACCCCCCTCACCCTGGGAGACTCTACAGTGAGCTCTGTAGAGTACTTCTGCTTCCTGGGGACCATCATCACTCAGGACCTCAAGTGGGAGCTGAACATCAGCTCCCTTATCAAAAAAGCTCAGCAGAGGATGTACTTTCTGCGGCAGCTGAAGAAGTTCAGTCTGCCAACAAAGATGATGGTGAACTTCTACAGCTCCATCATCCAGTCCATCCTCTGCTCCTCCATCACCATTTGGTACGCTGCAGCTACGGCCAAGGACAAGGCCAGACTGCAGCGTATCATCCACTCTGCAGAGAAGGTCATCGGCTGCAATCTGCCCTCCCTCCAGGACCTGTACGCCTCCAGGATTTTGAGGCGTGCAGGAAAGATTGTGGCCGACCCCTCCCACCCCGGTCATAAACTGTTTCAATCTCTCCCTTCTGGTAGGAGGTTTCGGTCCATCAGGACCAGAACCTCCAGACACAAAAACAGCTTCTTTCCCTCTGCCACCATCCACATGAACACACCCCAAGTCACCCACTGAACCCCCACCCGATCACCACCTCCACCAGCTTGATATCTGCTGCACTGTATATATATATATTTATATTTATCCTATTTATCCTTTATTCTCTATCTATCCTTTATTTATCCCTCATCCTTTATATTTATCATTATTATTATTATTATTGTTGCTGGGTTGTTCTTTGTTGTTTTGTTTTTATTTCTTTTTGTTGTTTGTTTTGTGCACCAACCACCAAGTCAAATTCCTTGTACTGTCCTTAAAACTGTACATGGCCAATAAAACATTTCTGATTCTGATTCTGACAAACAGTCCCTGCTCTACTCCCGCCATGAGCCTCAGAACACCGCGGCCTCACACACAAACCAGAAAGACACGCACACAGCAGCGAGAAGTACATGCATGTTCACGCACGCACGCACACACACACACACACACACACACACACACACACACACACACACACACACACACACACACACACACACACACACACACACACACACACACACACACACACACACACACACACACACACACACACACACACACACACACACACAGTTTGGTGAACCCTCTGATTAGACCATAATCTGCTCTTTATAGAAGCACTGAGTCAAAAACATCACCGCAGGAACACACGGAGCATGGAGTTCCTCATTGAGGCTGTCAATCACAGCTCACTGAGGGCTATGATTGGAGGAAACCCTCCTCCCTACTCTCAGCTTTTATAGGAGGGGCGGGGCCAAAAGTGACAGTTGGTGACGCAAAAAATTCAAATATTCCGTCTCAGCCAATAGCAAAATGCAATTGTAATAGCCGGTTCAACTCTTAGAGGCCCTTAACTCTGACATTTTACAATTAAATATGCAAAATCAAAACTTAACAGCTGTACACAGAGTGGTGGCTCTGGTGAGAATGAAGTACATGCATCCACGTAGGTTAACAACTTCCTAATTCGAGCTGGACAATTCAACTGAAAAGAACACACGTTATGAACTCTACCTGAGAGATGAACACTGCCTCTATGTTGTCAAGTGACTTTTGTAATCTTGCAATTCCTCTGGACGGCAGTTGGCAATGAATGATTCCATCATCACACACGTTTGTGACACCAACGTTGTGATAGATGATATTCACCTGGAGGCAAAACAATAAAATAAAAAGTAAAATCTACAAACAGAAGGTTCTCATTGGGCCTGCTTGAACTTACACAGAGTGGGTTGTTCATCTGAGCGTCCTGCAGAGCCTTCAGACAGAATGAGTTGATGTTGATGTCGACATCCTTGGATGTGTCGTGCAGAATCGCTACAGGTGTCTCGTTTTGTTGGCAGGTCTTTAAATTTTCCATCAGGAGAATTCTTCCAACAGCCACTTTCTCCAAAGTGGAGAGCAGCAAAGGATGAGAGCTCACAGCTTCCAGTCCTGCAATGTGTTAAAAACAGGAAAGATTAAAGAGAGCAAAAGGTCACAATCACTCAATCATGTTTGTGGCTTGTTATTGGAGGATGGTGATTGGGTCATGAACCAGACAACTTGAGAACTACTGAACTTGGATACAATCAACCGGTGTAAGTGTTTGGTTTACCTGCAAGTCTAATGTTGGTTGCTTGAAAAGGCAGAAAAGCAAAGTCTTGATGGAGGTGAAAAAGATGAGCCGTACTGGTTTCCACAGAGAAGCCGTAGTCCAAGTAGTAAATCTAGGACACAGACAAGTAGTCTTATTCATGAAACATTATTATAATTTATATATAATATAAAAGTGGCAAGATAAATAGTCATTGATCAAAGTATTGGCACCTCTGGAATTTCACCAGAAAACACACAATTTCTTCCAGAAATTGTTATTGGTATACATGCGTATATTTCCTTCATGTGCATTGAAAAAAAAACAAAAAACCAGTTTAAAAAAAAGCCGAAATTTAAATACTTTAAACAAAATGGACCGCAAAATTATTTGGATAAATCACTTGATGTGATGATCGTTTAAACTTATCTGTGGCAAGTAACAAATCACACCTGAAGCCTGTTACAATGTGTAAAAGTTGACTCAACTTTTGTGTTGTGTGTGTCACACCAAACATGGAAAAGAGAAAGAAGAGCCGAGAACTGTCTGAGGACTTGAGAAGCAAAATTGTGGAAAAATATGAACAATCTTATGGTTATAAGACCATCTCCAGAGATTTTCTAGTTCCTTTGTCCACTGTGCGTAATATCATCAAGAAGTTTCTAACCCACGAACTGAGGCTAATGAGGATAAACATCCTCAGTCAACTTCCACACAAATTCAGGCCATCATGCAGACTCAGGGTGCACCTTTTATACAACAATATAAGTAGCTTCAGGTGTGATTTCTATATTGCAGGACCTGTTACTTTCCACAGGTGAGTTTAAACAAGCATCTCATGCATAAAATAAAATTATTTATGCACCGTTTTAAAAGGGTGCCAACAATTTTTGTCCGGTCCTTTTCAATTTTCTGTAAAGTGATGTAAATTTTGCGTTTTTTCAAATCACAAGAAGAAAATAAACACGTGTATACGTATCAACATCTGTAATTGCAACAAATTCTGGGAGAAGTGGTGTATTTTCTGGAAAAATTACAGGAGTGCCAATACTTTTATCCATGAATGTAGATTTAAAAAAATATCTAACACTTTGTTGTTGACAAGAAAGCTCCAACTGAAAACCATACTACAAAATGAGCAAATACCAGAAAAAAATGTAATGCAGAAATGAAGAATATTTAATTTTGGATACTACCTTGACCTTGTCAGCCTCTCCAACCTCAATGACTTGCCCTCTGGCCAGCTCCTCCTCGTCTTCCCCTATTACAGCCACCAACTGACCAAGAGTGGGATTGGACACCGTATTTTGCCGATTTTGACTGTAGAGGCTGTGCATCATGTCTTCCATTAGTTCCTGGGCATAGGAGTACTTCTCGCCGACATACCTACGAAAGGTGTTCATAAAACTGTGTTTTCATATTCGGAGATGATTCCTCAGCAGTGTTTGGATAGATTTCTTCCTTACCTGATTGTGAGCGCATTGCTGCTTTTGGCTTCAGTAACCAACACTGACGGGTACTGCTCTGAGGGGAAAACCAAAGGTGGAGGGATCACTGGACCCTGGACTTTCAGACCTGATGGCAGAGTGTGGCTTGAGCACTGACCCATACCCTGCTTATCATTCCATTCTGCCGTGTTCAAGTCATACAAAATGGCCTGGGAACAGTCAAGTATATCACAGTTAGATTTAATACAAAAAAATACAAGCGATATATTTTGCTTTGTCAGAAAAAACAAACACTATTGAAGTGTAAGCACACCCTAAAACCACTTTTTCTGCTGAATACATACTGTATATGATTAAGTATGAAGTAATATAGTTTATTGATACCAGTCCAACTCTTCACATTTTATTTATTTATTATTTATTTTATTTTTAAGTATGTAAATTTAGCATTTTTAGTTGTAAAATGTAAAAGTGACTGCCCTTTATGGGTTGAACACCGGCTATTGCAATTGAATTTTACTATTGGCTGAGATTTGATCAGCGATGTCTTTTTGGATTGGCCCCACCCCTCCTGTAAAAGATGGTGGGAGGGACTAGTTTCCTCCTCTCACAGCCCTTGAGTGAGCATTGATTGTGGGACCGAAAAGAGCTGTGAGGGCGGGGCTGCTGTGACTGGTGTATCTTAACAACTCTAGGAGCAACACCCATGATCTAGGGGGAAATTTTTTCAAAATTTCCCCCTAGTGGCAGGTAAGCAAAAATTTGAGGGCGTAAGCCTATTCTTTTTTTTTTTTTTTTTTTAATTCTCCTATAACGTTCCTCATCTCACGCTTTTACCTTTTTCTTATTGTTGGGCATCGGGTACTCCACTGTGCAAATATCAAGCAGAAGAGACAAGTTATTGAGGATCTCTTCAGGGAATTGCATCTGATACGTGTCCATGAAAAGCTTTGGCAAAGCATGGGCCCAAATACCCTGACTGTACTTAGACAGAAGCTCCTCGAGTCTTTTTCGCAAATCAGCTGACAAGACAGTGGATGATTGGGAACCCAGCGAGTTAACAGAAACATTGGGTTGGGAGACGGAAACCGGTGGTGAAGTGTTGCCTGATTTAGTGGAGCCCAATGTTAGTAATAAAAGCTGAGCCAGTTGATTGCTGTCAGAGGACGGTGGTGGGAGGTGGAAGGTGGGAGCAGAGCCGTCTGTGGGACTTTGTGCAGCAGCTGAAGACAACAACGTGTCAGGTTGAGGAGGGAAAAGGAAGGTCGGCTTATCCAAAGGGCTGTTGGGGGACACTTTCTGTCTGGGGCTGTTAGTGCTGAGTGGATGTGTGGAAAGCTGTAGAGGGGATGACGGTGATGAAGGAACTGAGTTGATGGGTGATGATGGATGCACGTTGGGTTTGTGATTGACAGAGTTACTGGTGGGCAGAGCAGGGTAGATGAGCCGGTCAGCTCGACCAGTGGTTTGAGGTTTCTCCAGCTGTGGGAGCCAGAGAGGGAAAAACTAAGCATTAGCATTAGAAAACAAGTGGGTAACAATTAAAACACATAGAAACACCATATGTGTGAATCACATTCACACAATTTACATCTTTAAACCTTACATCAACTCTGTATAAACTCTTTGCAAACATTTATTGTCAACAAGCTTAGATGAGGTTGAAAAGGTATTTTTGCATTCAGACGTTGCAGACTCACCGTACAAATGTGCGTCCACTTTTCTAAGTTGATGAGGGCCTGGGGATGCAGCTCCTTGCCAAACATCTGGTTGTAGATGTCTGGCAGTTTAGACAGCCAGAGCCCTTTGCAGTACCTCTGCAGGAGCTGAGTTATCCTGCTCTGCATCATCACCTCATTCACACCAGGCTGCGAAGGATATTAAACATCACTATACATTTTAAGCTTTAAACTCTCTAGGGCTGGGAAACATATCAAAATTCAAGATATATCGAGTTTTCTATTTTGGCAATATAGAAAATTAAGATATTGCCTATATTGATATATTTCTATTTCATAGCTTATTTTGTATAAAAATACTTGTTTTAAGAATCACAGATTTCGCTACTTCTCAGAACAGCATGAAAAGCACAATTAGATGATCACTGATTACATCCTAATCCAGACCCTCCCCTAAACAAGCCACACTGCAGAACTCACTCACACGTGCTGTCCCCTATAGGAGAAAAAGCAAAAAGTGGCATATATTGTGCAGCTATTTGTTAATAAATGTATATGTGGCATTTTGCATCAGCAATATTAACCCAAAATACTCTTTCTGGTAAGACCATCAAGTTAAAAATAAAAAAAAATAAAATATTTTTTTCCTTTTTTTTCATAAAATAAAATAGAAGAAATATAGAGATTCATGTCGTATATTGCCATTTTGAGAAAAAATATTGAGATATGAGTTTTGGTCTATATCGCTTAGCTCTAACTCACACTATTTGTATTTGCCTTTGATAACAAAAGCAGTGTGAAGCCCGATCCACTCCATATTTACTGTCTGCAAAGCACTTTTAGATCAGAATGTAACGAGGTAACATTAAACTAACGCTGTACAATATACCCATAAATATCGTAGAGCGATATAAAAACATCTACCGTACGATAGAACCCTCTATCTTTTATTTCGCTAATTTAATATGTGTATTCTTGGTCCCACTCCGTCTTTAAAATATCATGACGCAGACTAATCTACTGACTGCAATGCTGCTACTTTGCAGTAGCATGTTTACGTCACCCAGACATACTAGTTTATTGCATCATAACACTGCGTTCACACCGAGAGCAAGCTGGTCCCGGTCGACGTGACTGAAGTGTGTCTGCCTTGTGTAATCCACGATCAGCTACTGAAGCCGGGCCGGGCATTGCTCTGACATGAGCGTTAAGTGTTTAGCTTACGCGACAAAGATGCAGAAAATTGACACTGTGATATAGGGAGGTGAAACACTACTTTTTTCAGCCAGATTAAATCCCCCGGAGAGACCGCAATCATCAATTAGTCTGGTTACAAACTGTGTCACTACAGCCAATATGACTATTCCAAACAAAATAGCTGCAAAGGTGTCAGACAAATGGAAGTGTTAATTCATCTCCAGCTGCTCTAGAAGGACTTTTAAAGAACAAAACCTAATGAAACCTCTACTATCGTATAAGATCTTTGATAGAGTAATTCACTGCAGATTCGGTTTGAAACCATAGCGGTGGCCTTTAATGTTGGTTTTTGTGCCCCCTGGTGGCATTTCCACATACAAATTTACAAATTACAACACGCGACAACAGTATATGTAGCATAAGTCATGAATATTCCTTCGTTGAGAAGATCCTTGAAGAAGTACTATTTATTTTAGTTCATTTTCATATATATCAAAAAGCAACTTTCAATTAATTTCATGTATTTTTTTTAAGGAAAAAATACTATATCGGGATATCTATTGTTATCAGGATATAAATCTACCTATACCGTGATATAACATTTTCTCCATATCGCACAGCCCTACATTAAACATACCGCAGCATTGCTTTGTGCAGTGACCTCCTGAGCAGGAAACTCTGGAAAACAAACAATGTGAAGAAGTTTTTAGATTGAAGATAAAATAATACAGTGAAAAATCAATAGATCAATGTTTAGGTCTTTACAAATGCACAATGCTACTTACAATTTTCCCTATTTCCCACTTATATCCTCACATCATTGTGAATTAAAGAGAAAAAAAAACAATGGTACTCACCTTTCTGTACTTCATCTCTTGTGCAGCTTGGTACTTTTTGGCTAGAATTGAAAAGTGTTTTTATCATGACATATTAGCATGACAATAATATCATGCCATAATACACAACAGTAAGAAGTTATTTTTAAATATTTAAAAAATCAGCTGCAATTGTGGTTTTTATAAGCAAGAACTTTGGTACATTCAGACAAATGCAAAAAAGTTGGTTGTGGTTTTCATGCATTACTTTGACTAAAGAAACTCATCTCACATTATGACACAATAAGACAATACTGTAAGCAATAGACAGTTCTGATGGTAAATGGTAAATGAAGCTTAACCTTGGAGAATAACCACAGCCTGAGTACCTTGGTTTACCTGTGAGGTGGAGTGCACAGCGTGAATGTAGCTTTAGGAAAGGGATGCCTCTCCTCAACTGGAGTTACTGGGCTTAACCTCTGGTCAAACTTCCTGTTGTTGAAAATGAAAAACAGAAGAATTGTGTGGTTTTATTTGTGTAGTTATGCCTTCCATGAAGCAATAAAGCGAGGTGTTCATCTACTAGAAAAAGAGAATTATAGTGGGTATTGCCAACCTGTAGTCTCCTGTGGCACTACAGCCTCTATAGCCATGACGATAGCGATTCACTGACCAGTTATACGCAATGGGACCAGAGGGCTGACGAAGAGAGAAGCTGGACCTCATCAACGGAACTAAAATGAGAGATAATGGATCAGATTGAAGAACAAAAAGAAGCAAGCTGATTAAAACATAAAAGACCACCTTGATAGACTTTAGTAGTTATTTGTTCCTAGTTTTTATGAGCCCATTAATGCTCTGCAGCCAGAGTGGGAAACATGCAACACTTTATCTCTCCTTTTTAAAGACAAAGTTATGATTCAGGAGAGACAATGTTCCCCATAAGAGACGTCTCGTACCATTGAACATGTAATAGTTGAAGGGTTTGGCTCTCATCTTGCAGTTGATGACCTGAGCACTACCACGTTTCTTGATGCTCTTCTGCCTGGCGACCAGTTCAGCAATGTGGGCCGTGTCTTCATTTGACACAGCAAAGCACCTCAGCTACAGACAGACATGCACACAATACATTCATTTTAAAAACCAAAAATCAAGTCACTACAGCTGGGGAAAACACACAAAATGGAACAATACTCACCTCACCCTTGTGAAATCTTAAGCACACCACTGAGGAGATGCTTTTAAGGTAGTCCTCTAGGCTGGAGAAACCCAATTTCCTGAGTGGAATGAACTCCCCGCACAGTGACCTGTACTCTGATTGGAGTGCAGAAAGGGAAACACCATCCTTGCTGGACAGCAGGAGGGATCGCAACATCTTCTTGGTGAACTCATTGTCCGACATCTTTTTAACTAGAAAAACAAACAAAACCAAAGGAAAACAGAATAGAAAGATAATCATCAACCTAATAATTAGTGAGATTAGTCTTTGGGTTTTTATGTAGCCTATGTTAGTCCTACTGTTGATAATACTACAAAAAAATAAATTACAAAAGGCATTGAAAATCTGCATATGTATGATGAATGTGGAATTACAAATAACCAAACAACTAAAATATAGATTAATAAAAGTTTGAATCATTAGATTCCTTTTTTCACATCACTTTTGGGAATGCCCAAATATTAAAGACTTCTGGTGTTTATGATGTAGATGGTATTCCTCTATATTTAAACTTAACTCATTCAGTGCCAGCCATTTTCAGAATTTCTACCCCCCCACCCCCCCTCTCAGTGCCAGCCGTCCTATGACAATCTGACAGCTGAATAGGGATGTAATGATTCACTCAACTCCCGATTCGATTCACGATACTGGGTTCACGATACGATTCTCTCACAATTTATTTTACAAAATGGGACTGTAGAAAAATGATGACTGAAAAATATTCCTATATTTTTTGGGGGAAAAAACTATACTGTTTTCCTTTTATTTTTCATTGTCAAAAGAATCCCTTGACAAACTATTCAAAACAATGCAATTTAACTAAAAATAAATCTTGATTGAAATAAATAAAGGAATAATACAAATGAAGAAGAAGGCTATTAATTTAAATTCTGGTTCTATAGTAAAAAAAATACAAAACTGCATAACAGTTCTTTTTAAAAGTGCAACTGAAATGTATTTTGTGTCTTAACAATTGGACTTAAAAAAAAAAAAAAACAGTCGTTGCACTGACTTACATCAGATATTTGTTTGGACCAGCAGAGGGCGCTGGTAACCCAGTGGTCGGTTGGCATGCAGATATCTTGCAGTGAAGAAGAGATGCTATGCTAGCAGACAGAGCTAATAGAAAAACGTTACTTTTACAGATATTCACATAATATTACAGATATTTTTGGGTGCTAAAGGGGTAAGTAATCATTTATGAACATGTTTAAAAGCAGAAGGCGGCCAGAAAGAAAGTATTAGTAGATTCCGTCCGCCGCCACCACTTCTGGATAGCGCTCTCTGCTGGTTAAAAAAAAAAGTACTGCAATTTTCACAGTGTCGATGTGAATCTTGATACCTATGAATCGATTTTGAACTGCCTTACGATTAATCGTTACATCCCTACATCTGAAACCAAATTCTGAAAGATTAGACTCTCTACTTTCATCATTTGTTTCTAGCTTGTTTGGTTCTTCCGTAATCAGCAGTTGAATAGAGGCAAGTTTCACACAAATCACCAGTTTGTGACAAAAAGCTGAGAAAAAGTCTATTAGTGACTTTGAAGCAATTTTTTTTTTTTGCTTTAGGGACACCTCAACATTAGTTTCCTTCTATAAAACTACAAAAACAACACTGAGAATGGGCTTTTGATGGCAACATTATTATTATTTCGATATCTAGGTCAGAGTTGAATGGTTTTCTTCCTGTATTTTGTCCGTCCTCCAAGTCTCTCCCCCCGTCATGCTCCACACACGCAACTTCCTCCTCCTCCCGGACATGCCGAGTGTCACCTCTTGCCCCGTTTTTTTTTTTTTTTTTTAAATCGTTTTCTCTCACCATCACAACACTCTCAACAGTCCACTTAGTTCCACACATGCTCTGGTTGAGTGTTCCCTGCTGTGAGCTGCACCATCAACTCTCGTAGCGCCATTTTCGGTCTCTAAACTAAACTCCTGTCCTCTCCCTCTGAGCTCTGCCCATCAAGGTTGATCCCTCATCCAAAGGTGCTCTGCTGCTACCTACATGTAACCAGTTGGTCACGACATCATGTACAAGTTAGACATTCATGGAAGACCTTTGTCACACTGTCTCCTAGCAATATATATATATATTTCCATTTTATCATGTTTAACACAGCAAGTTCTACTTTTAAAAATACATATACAGAAAAAAAAAATTCACATTTTGGGGTATTTCCTGGGTTAGCACTAAAATAAAAGGGTTAGCAGGGTAGCTAAAAATAAATGAGCTAAAATAAAACTGACGGAACTTTAAGTCTCTCATCTCTCATCCAAAGGTGCTCTGCTGCTACCTACATGTCACCAGTTGGTCACTACATCATGTACAAGTTAGATATTCATGGAGGACCTTTGTCACACTGTCTCCTAGCAATATATATATATATTTTAACGTATTTAACACAGCAAGTTCTACTTTTAAAAATACATATACGGAATAAAAAATTCACATTTTGGGGTATTTCCTGGATTAGCACTAAAATAAAAGGGTTAGCGGGGTAGCTAAAAATAAATGAGCTAAAAATAAAACTGACGGAACTTTAAGTCACATGGTGCACCTATCGCTGAGTATGAATAGACTGGCAGTCTATTGATAAGTTTCCGAATCAATAGCCACGACCTAATTGAACACACATATATATATATATTCCAACACTAAGTTGGAACCACACACTTGGGGACAGTTTTGCCCTTCTAATTACCACGTTGTTTGCAAGTTTCTGTAAAAATAACAATACTACTGGGGGAAAAATGCAATAATCACGATTATACATATATTATTTGCACGCCAAAGTACGGTCGTTAATTAGTACATTATTTTAGGAATGAATGTTAATAACGAGCTGATTGTGACAGAGAATGAACAAGGAGAGCAACTTACTTAATGTAACTTTTTTTTTAAATCACCTGTAAACCATTGAACTACAGCCAACGCTTCCATGCACCGGATATCGAGGCCTAGGCTAATGGATGCTAATGTTTTAGCTAAGTCGACGGCTAAAAGTGCACGGTTGGCGTTTTTGGTTGAAAATAAAGTTTTTGCTCATTAATGAAGTGTAATTACGATTAAATCTGGGTTTGGTAGCGTTTTTGGCTGACGGAGGAGTGTGTAAATTACCTTTCTTTGGAGAGGGAACGAAGACCACGATGAGCTCAGCATCGACACACTCTGGCTAACTGTGCGACGTTCATGACCGTGGAAAAAAACGTGGACAATTCAAAATTTCAAACTCTCAATTATTTGAAATGTAAAACATTATCACGTGGATAATAATAAATACGTAACTACTTATTAATTAAACTTTACATAAACTATAAAAAGTGATATTATTATAGTTTGGAAAAAGTTATAATTATGCCGCGTTTAAGTTCTACAACATTACAATAAAGTTTCCTGTACTGTACAAGCTATAATTTGTGACCATTACATTAAAACAATTACCTAGAAATAGTAAAACCGTTTTGTAAATAAAGCTTTTATATGATACAGATCAATTTAATTTATAGCTAAAAAAAATCTAATTGATCTATTCTGTAACATATACAAATACAATGAAAGTAATTTCTCGCAGGCCTTCACAAAAGCCAAAGTAAAACAAGCGATCGGTTCACACATCCAGTACAACATCATCTATCTATAGGACTCAAAATAAATGGTTTAATCTTAACCTTTAGCAATTGATCACACATTTATAATATATATACTACTTTGTTTTTCTGCATGTATCTGCTCCTATATTTCACACTAATTAAAATAACTATCCCATCGTATATCCCTCTAACTTGGTGCAGAACTAAAAATATTCATGTTTACATTGACATTTGAGCCTAAAGCTCTGCATTACATACGGTAGAAAAGACGTAATAAATGATAAATTTGAGGATTTTTCTCGAATCAATATTAGGCCATTCGAAGGAAAAACAAATTATCTATTTCCCAGCCCTATTCATATCCATCTTCACCTTCATTTTTTCTTCTTTTCCCTCTTACCTGAACCAACCAGTAGCCCCTGTTAACCATTCGTCCTCCACATATCTTAATCTGGTTTCTATAACTTTTTCCCCCCATGCTCCATCTAAACTGTACCATAAATGAGCTCATTTCTCATCCTGTCCATCATGATCACCCCCAATTAGGGCTGAACGATTAATTGCATTTGTGATATTATCGCATTATATATATTTTTATATTTTTTTAATTTTGTTTTTCTTGTACTGTCCTGTTAAGTTCAGAGTGCTTAAGAAGTGCAGCCCACATGTTTACATGTTTCATGAAGCGTGAAGTTATAGTTAGATATGTTGAAGAGGTAAAGCCACAGATTTGTTTTGCCTTATTGTTGTAATCTGTGCTTTAAAAATTATATTTTATATTTATTTAAAGTTTAAATAAATCTGAAAATGTTTGTGAAACAAATTGATTTACTGCTTGTGTTCATTGAAAAATACATGACAAGAAGCCCTTGAAAAATTAATCACATATTAAATCGCAATATTGAGGAAAAAAAAAAATTGCATATAGATTATTTTCCAAAATTGTTTAGCCCTCTCCCAATCAACTCAAAGCTAATCCTTTATATCAGGGGGGTCAAACTCAATTTAGTTCAGGGGCCAAATGCGGACCAGTTCTAATGTGGGCCAGATTTAAGGGGGCATATTATTTCAACAATAATGTGCTCTAGTTTGCACTCCCACGTATAAATAATATACAATATCCAAGCAATACGTGAAAGATATCAGTCCCTGCAGGAACTTCACTTTAAATTTCCTAGACACCTATTTGTAAGTTTGAAAGGCGAATTTCTGTGAAATAATTTGATGAAAATTCCAGGATTTGGGTATAAAATGAGAGTTCTTTCAACAATTTGTGATTATAAATGACTGCCATCATGTAATAAAAGCACGAGAAAACTGTAAACCCCTGCAAATATTGCAAAGTTTGATTGAGTTTGTGTATTTGGAGGCTCTGAAATTTCTAGAACTGAATGAGTTGGTAATTTACACAATTTACACAAAATTTTCATGTTATGTCATTTTTACTTTGTCTTGAGGGCCAAATTTGATGCATAAAGGGCCAGATTTGAAACCAAAAAGAAAAAAAAAAGAAAAATATAGAAGTCTTTATATCAGAGCTGGAGCCGTTTATTTTTACTCCTTTATGCAATAGGAGGAAGTTCACAATTGAGACACTAGTGATACTTGGGATGTGGTGTGTGTGTGTGTGTTTGTGGGGAGGGGGGGGGGGGGACATTTCATTGGAAGCAGTGGGTTGTGAAATTAAACCCTTCCTCAAACTAAGGAACAACAGTTCAGTTTAGAACATTCGAGTCACTTCCTGCTGGTGTTGCTGATTCCGGTTGTTGGTTGAGGTTCTGGACTTGAGAAGTCATGACCCAGGCGCGCATCACTGTGTCGGGTGTAGGGGATGAAGATGATGATGAAAGTTTAGCTAGGTGTTGCTTTCTTAATAGTAATAAACGAGGGTTCCTCAGTAAAGTGTAGAGCAGCGCCCAGTGCCTCCTGGCTCGATTATTTACACGAGAGTCTGAAAAATGAAAACAAGCAGCAATAAAACAGATGAGTGAAAGCAAGCAGGTTAAGAAAGGTTGTTTTAAAAAAAAAAAAAAAAAAATTGTTAATGACTCGAACCTGGAACTGCATTGTTGAATGTGGAATAAACCGATGCACTTTGTCTGTCCAGTGAGTTGGACACGAGGATCTGACAGAAACACACCATGACTGGGTTGTTGTGATAGTGATCAGCAAAGATCATCCCGACCCATGTGCTGTAGCCTGGAATGTAAAGATTCAAAGACAAATATGTAAATATTTATATATCTGTATTCTTTATACTTTTTATAACATGTTTTCTATTTCTATTTATATATATCCTCTATTATTGTATTATTTATTTGATCTTTATTGCACTATTTTTCAGGTGTTTTGGGGGGTTTTCTGTGTGTTGGCTTCTGTTGTCTTTTTTATTGCACGTTGAGCCTATCAGAGAATCGGTGTAATCTAAAAAATTAAAGTAAGACCCTGTATAAAATCAGGAAACTTCATGTAATGGAGAAGATTTCCTCTTCCTTCAGTGCATGAAACCAATCAGATCTGATTTCATTTGATTTAACTAGCACTTTTGGTAAACTATCCCCGTTTTTGTGTGCGAGAATAAGTTGGTATGAGTGGGTGCACTCCCCACTTTTGTTCTGATTCTGATTGTTTTCAACTAATACAGTACAATATGTGACATAATCACCTGAATTGAACTATATCCATTGTTTTCTATGTTTTGGAGTGACGATTGCTGTGGATAATGTTTGTGATGGAAATTTGCCTTTTCTAAATAAAATAAGAATCGGGAAACTATCTTTTTATCTGAAGGCGGAGCAGTGGAAGTACGGATCAGGCTTACCGGGTTTGACCCATACAGTAAGTACAATTAAAGCTTGATTAAGGTTAAGCTCTAAATTTCTGTGCATTTCTTTTTTTTTCTCTTTTTTTTCATTATTTACTAATAATTTTAGAAACAAAACCATTTAGAACAACAAGAACAACAAGGCAAGGGGAGAACCAATCTCACGTCACAACCACATACGTACTGTATATACAATTTTGCATGTTGAACCCGTATTTATGTGGAGAAAGTAAAAAAAAATAATAATGAAATTATATATATATATATATATATATATATATATATATATATATACATACAACGGTATTAAACAATACCAATATAAAGGATTTAAAATATGGGATAATAACCTGTGTTTTTTACACACCAATTTTTGATCAGGTCTGAAACTATACTTTTAAGGATTACTTTATGTTATATAACGTCAGGTCTGAAAGTTGACACGTGGATAAGCCATCTTGACCAGCTCTCCTCAAAAATGTCAAATTGATTCCTTAGTTTAAATGTGATTCTTTCCAATGTGTATATATTGTAAACCAAATCAATCCACTATTGTGTGCATTTCATGATGAGTTTGCCTTTGTGTGTTTGTGTCTTTGTGTGACCTGTAAAGTAACCTGTCTATGATGTATCCTGCTTTCTTCCCTCACTGGTGCTTTCAGTTCAGTCGTAAAATTTTCAATTCAATACACTCCCAAGCAAATATGGAATTCCTTCTCTTTACACTCAAGTTATACTGCCATCTCCTGGGAGTTGTGCACAAGCCTATGTGTATGCAGTGTCCTCATCCTTTAATGACATGTATTTGTTCTATTTTCATACTGTTTATTTGTGTATATAATGCTCTGGTTTAGTTGTCTTTATGTATATATTCTGATGGATATCTATAATGCTTCCTTAGTTTACTTTATTCATTGCTGTGCAGTCAGGACTACAAACTCCTCCTGCTACTGAACTACATCTCCCATGTGATCAGGAGTGATGTAGCAAAGGTGTGACCGATTGCCTATATATACAGTAAGCCTGTTCATTGTACCCATGCTGTTTGTTACCCTGACGAAGGTTCTCTGACCGAAACCTTGGCAAATATATATTTATACTTGCATTAAGCCAAGCGTGCAGATGTATTTTTTGCACTAATAAAAGACAAAAAAAAAAAAAAAAAATGCATCAATAATGAATTATTTCCTGGAATCTAACTCTAGTGCTCAAAGCATTTGCTCTCTTTTTTCTACTAAACTCTGAGATGATTGGTTGGGAAAGTTTCAGTAAATCAGTGTCTGAAATGTCACTTTTGTTTAACCATTGTGAAGGTCTGTTTAAATTTACTGGATCAACTACAGTGCTACCGAGTTATTCATCCAAATGCTCTCACCTGCGTCCATGTTTTCATATCCCCTCTGCATGATGGTCCGATCGATGCGGGACACCAGCCATGTTCCCACCACAACACTCAACAACAGTCTGACTATACAGGTGCTGATCCCCAACACCACGTTATAGAAAAAGAAGAAGTAGTTGAAGCAGTGGAATGCCTTCCTGCAAGAAAAAACAAGTCAGTTGGACTTTTTGTTGCCGTTCAGAATAGGTTCAGTGTTTTTGCATTAGACATTTTTTTATTAATGCAAAGCAATTTCCAGGACGCTGCAACGCTACCTGGGTGAAAAGCTTTAAAACATGTCTTAAATGCTATTTCACTTTTTTTTTTCTAATTGTGATGCATTTTTTACTTACTCTTGATAAAGCAAGACGCAAAAATAAATTCATAAATAAACAGGATGGTCATACATTATATATGGCCAGTGTGTTCGTTTGGTGGAGACATTGGCAACAAGGTGCCCTCGGATTGACTTTGTGCGCCCCCCAAAGTAAACAAACAAAATGACTCCAAAAATACACAAGATGACAGAAAAACATACAAAATAACAAGAAAAATACACAAAATGGCTCAAAAAACCTCAATGACAACAAGAAAAACTCACAAACCCTTTGTACTTTCTGTGGTAATAATGCTCATATTGGTCATTATCCTAAATGTCGACATGAATGTTGATAACGTGGTCCTCGGATAAGACAAACACATTTTTGTGGCCCCTGCTGTGATAAAAGGTACCCATCTCAAGCTGCTTTAGTGTCAGTTTAAGTTTGGCACATTACTGTCAGTCAAAAAGAACTAAAATGCGAGAGGCTATTGCAAATCTTTACTCTTGATTTTACTTGATTTCTCGTCCATTTAGTACGCAGGATGTTGCATCCATACACAGGATGTAGCATTCCCCACGAATAAGGAAATCAATTCAGTTTGTCCTGTGTGACAACTACCTCCAACCACCTCTCCTCGTGTTCTGTGATGACAAATTGTGGACGTTCTGTGGTACCTGTTGTTGAGAGCCAGAGGTTTGTGTTTATCTGTGGGAGACATTTTGTTCTGCAAGAAGAAGATCTGAACCAGAACCACCTGGAGGATGACCAAACCAATCACCAGCCCGATGGTCAAACTGAAAGATAGCACGAGACGGTGTGAGCCACGACGTCCGTTAGTCTCCCAGAAAGCATTTACTCACAGAACAGGCAGCCTCACAGTATAATTCCCAGGTTTGAAAGCAGGTTCAACGCTCTTCCATGTCGTATGGGAAGAACGAGTGCGTAGACAAACAGCAGAGCAAACACAAAGTGGACGAAATGGACAATCAAGTAACCTAAAAAATAACATGTGAAATATGTCGATCAGTAACAGTTTGTGACTGACATTCATAGAAATTTTTATTACCTGTGAGATTTTGTACCTTTGTTAAAGTTAACTTACTTTTATTCCTATCACTATTATTGTTCTGTTTCTGCAATGTTGGCCAGCTTACACTTTAAAGGGCCCATGTTATTCTAAATTAACTTTTCTGTGCTTTAAACATCATAAAGTGCTATTAGGGCTTCATACACATGCCCAAAGTGTTTTTTTCATTGATTCCCTCAATCTTTAGTTAGAGGGTGATCTGCTCCTTTGTTACTGCAGGGCGAGCCCAAACACCTCGCTCCAATTTGATGATGCTTTCCCACTTTGATGACGAATTTGACGCAGCACTGAGCTGGAGAAGCCGTTCCTCCAGGAAGCTCTCTGCCGTGATTGACATGTAAACAGGCTAGCATTTCAGGGTCCTTTGCACAGTGCTATGTGCGTATTTTCTACAGTCTATGTATGTACCGGTGAACGCCCCGCCCCCACGCTCTGTCTCATGTTTATAAAGCAGCATGAGCTTGGCTACGGAGTGGGTGGGAAGAGGGCGGGCCGTCCTCTGGAAGTTAGAGTCCCGTCTATAGACACGCCCACTCATGAATATGCATAAGTAGGCCGTAAATCAGCCTGTTTGTGTAGAGTTGCTCAGAAAGTGATTTTTCAGAGGCTAAAACGCTGGAAAACATGCAAGTTTGGGGGAAAAAACCTCAAATACTGGGGTTCTTGGAACAAATGGAGATGGCTGAAAAATAACATGATATGGGACCTTTAAGAAGCAACTTTATCTCAGTCAGATAAACCTGCTTTAACAAAGAATGAAGATGAAATTAGGTCTTAAAAGTCTCACCCCAGAGTGTGAATGCTATCTGCCAGCCCGAGTATCTTGCAATTGAGGCCTGAAACATTAAACGAAAAAGTTAGCACGCAGACAAATGTGCTGAGAATATGATGGACACACATACTGTATTATAGGACAAAATGGATAATTATAAAGGAACAAATGTATGTGCCCTTGTGAATTCACTCACCACGCTGACAGAGGCGCGAGGATTGTGAAATCTTTCTGGAAGAAAACCCTTTTGTCCTTTCCACAGCCTCCTCAGGTGTTTTCTGACTCAAATCAAATTTGTTTCAGTGTGTAACTCAATTATCATTTCTAGCAACCAAGACTTGATGTCCATACATTCATTGTATTCATTGCTCCATGTCTTACCTGTAACATGCCAGGACATGGAGGGTGTAGGCAACAGAGTTGAGACTGGCAAAGATGGTCGTCGCTAACCAGGACTCTTCAATACACAGAAATAGATTACATTTAATGATCCAGAGGTGACAGGAAACAAATTACAAATACTTCATTACTGTTCTTAAGCATCTTTACTTTACTCCAGTATTTATAATAATAACAATAATAATAATAATAATGCATTGCATTTTATATAGCACTTTATCATAGACACTCAAAGCGCTTTACAGAATGAAGGCATTAGTCGTGGTAAGCTACTATTGTAGCCACAGCGGCCCTGAAACTCATTTATGTTTTTGGTGACTTTTTGCCTTTACTTTTTAAACAAATATCTGTACTTTCTACTACTTACATTTTAAAAATGAGTTTGTTTCTTTTAGGACCTTCGAAGATGACGTCACAATGTAAAAAAGACGCAAACCAACAACCACAAAGCTGGAGGAGAAGCTAATGCTAGTCAACGTGCTAACATGGAGGAGAAGCTAGCGCTAGTCAATGTGCTAACATGGAACAGAAGCTAGCGCAAGTCAATGTGCTAACATGGAAGAGAAGTTAGTGCTAGTCAACGTGCTAACATGGAGGAGAAGCTAGCGCTAGTCAATGTGCTTACATGGAGGAGAAGCTAGTGCTAGTCAACGTGCTAACATGGAGGAGAAGCTAGCGCTAGTCAACGTGCTAACATAGAGGAGAAGCTAGCGCTAGTCAACGTGCTAACATGAAGGAGAAGCTAGTGCTAGTCAACGTGCTAACATGGAGGAGAAGCTAACGCTAGTCAATGTGCTAACTTAGAGGAGAAGCTAGTGCTAGTCAACGTGCAAACATGGAGGAGAAGCTAACGCTAGTCAATGTGCTAACTTGGAGGAGAAGCTAGTGATAGTCAACGTGCAAACATGGAGGAGAAGCTAGCGCTAGTCAATGTGCTAACATGGAGGTGAAGTTTGTGCTAGTCTACGTGCTAACATGGAGGTGAAGCTAGCGCTAGTCAATGTGCTAACATGGAGGTGAAGTTAGTGCTAGTCTACATGCCAACATGGAGGAGAAGCATTAGTGCTAGTCAACATGCTAATATGGAGGTGAAGCTAGTGCTAGTCAATGTGCTAACATGGAGGAGAAGCTAGTGCTAGTCAACGTGCAAACATGGAGGAGAAGCTAACGCTAGTCAATGTGCTAACTTGGAGGAGAAGCTAGTGCTAGTCAACGTGCAAACATGGAGGAGAAGCTAGCGCTAGTCAATGTGCTAACATGGAGGTGAAGTTTGTGCTAGTCAACGTGCTAACATGGAGGTGAAGCTAGCGCTAGTCAATGTGCTAACATGGAGGTGAAGTTAGTGCTAGTCAACATGCCAACATGGAGGAGAAGCATTAGTGCTAGTCAACATGCTAATATGGAGGTGAAGCTAGTGCTAGTCAATGTGCTAACATGGAGGAGAAGCTAGTGCTAGTGTAACGTTCAAGTTATATGGGCTCAAACTTGCTGTTGTAGACAAGAACACACGACTTGTGCTCTTGGAGCGCTAAGATGGACACCTCCGTTTGTTTTCCTTTTTACACGACACTTCCGACCTCAACCCGATGCATACCGATGACGTCACTAACATACATGACGCATGGCACGTGCTAGCATGGAGGAGAAGATAGTGCTAGTCAATGTGCCAACATGGAGGAGAAGCTAGCGCTAGTCAATGTGCCAACATGGAGGAGAAGCTAGCGCTAGTCAATGTGCCAACATGCAGGAGAAGTTAGTGCTAGTCAACATGCTAACATGGAGTTGAGCAAGCCAAGCAGCAGCATGCCACTACCCGCTGTCACAACCTCATTTTTTCACTGACCCTTTCAGACCCTTTCAACGCATGTGCGAAACGCGTCTACTTCCAGTCGGCTTATTTTATGGCAGTTCGTGTACTATTTAGAAGCTTCAATTCCTGCTATTTAAAAAGAAATAGAAATGTATGTTTTGAGTGAATTCCGACGATTTATTTTGCTTTTTATCTTATTGTCTGTTAGGTTTTTGATTGTCAATGTTGTGTATTGTGTTTTTGTCCGTTTTTTTTTTATTTATTTATTTTTTTAATTACCAATTAAGAAAACACAAAAACAGTCGCATATTTAAATTTGTACTATTAAAATATTTAACGAAGGTATGGTCGGTTTACATTCAAATATCACGTCCCAGCATCTCTGTCGTGAAGATTGCGAGTAAAGGACGTAACAAAGGATCTGAAAGGATTCGGTCCAGGTGTTCAAAGGTAACAGATTCAACTTGTTTGCATGTACCAGTATTTTACAAGTTCTTAAAAAGATAAGAGATATGGAATTTGCTGGTTTATAAACCCTGTCCTATTATTGAAGGGACATTTGTTTTACTTTTTACTTTTTTTTTTTTACATATGCTGTAGTGTAAGTACATTTAGTAGCATGTATGTTTTTTTTTTTTTAACTTATACTCAAGTAAGGGAGCTACTTCAGTACTTTTACCAGAGTAATTTTTTATTCAAGTACCTATACCTTTACTTGAATAATAAAAACTAGTACTTTTGCCACCGCTGTTTAAATCTTATTATTATTGACAATGAACTAAAGAAGTGCATGAGATTTAATTGTGCACAGGAATATGAGTTTTTGTATCCATACCACTCTCATTGATCACTTTCAGTTCATTTTGCTTATGAGTGAATGTTTCCAAGACAAATCACTATCCACAAAGTGCCCACTGTATTCTGCTTAGAGACAATTGATTGACTGTGTTTGCATAACTCGTCATCCACATGAGCTTAATGATGACGATTCTGATAATAAAATCAAACTCACTTTTGGCCACGTAGATTAATTCTTCCAGCTGTGGTATAAAAGCTCCCAGAGGTTCTGTCTGGTTACAGGAGGCAACCACACGTTCCAGTGCATTCTTCCACATGTTTGCTTGTTCAAAGACGACGCCGCTTAGAGCGTAGTCAGCCAGCGTCATCTGAGAAAAGGATATACATTTAAAGGTGCAGTCTGCAACTCTTATGAAAGTGACTTTTTGTCATATTTGCTAAAGCTGTCACTATGTAAGGTCAGCTTTACATCAAACTAGTAGTTTTGTGTGAAAAAAACAGACGCATTGAGTCCCTCCTGCTGCTCCTGCAGCCTTTGGCAGATTGCCAGAATGCACCGCGACTGAGCAAAAAGAACCAATCAGAGCCAAGATTGTGTTTGATGGACTGTTTTACAGCTGTTGCTCACAGTCCCCGCCCCATTCCCGGTCTGGAGGAGTAGAAGATGGAATTGGTGACTTTTCTGCTTGAAAGGTAATTACTGCTGCTAAATTTACATTATGTTTGATTTGTAATTGTTACACTAGAACTCTGTAGTGCATGTGTTGTTTGTGTGCGCGCAGCAGCCTCCGTGTGGGCTGCTTTAAGTGACACTGTGTTGTTGCTGCTGCTGCTGAGGTGTGTGCACATAGAGAGAGAGAAGTGCTGCAGTAATATGCTTTTACCAGAGCATGCTATATTACTGTGATGTTGCTGATGGACTAACGTTAGCTTGTTCACTCCTCTGAGGGAGGGACTTTGGAAAGTTTGGAGGCAAGGCAAGAGAGCAGCGGGGAGGGTGGGATCTGAGAGTTGCGGACTGCACCTTTAATGTGTATCACCTGAAAAATAAACTCTTTAGGATAATTTATAAGAGTCTAGCTGTACCGTATACAATCCTATGATGGATATAATGGCAGTGCCAATGATTCTGTTGGGAAACTTGAAGTAGGGATCCCACTCGTAGACTCTTTGCTGGAACCAGTTGAGCTTTTTACTGAAACAGAGAACAGTTGATAATCAGCATAGTGTTTAAATCATCCAGCCATTTACATCATGCTTTGGGAGAACATGCAAACTGTGCATGAAAAGACCAAACCCTTTTAGTTGGTAACATGATAAACCTCCTATATCTGCAGGATTTTCTCACTTGTTTGGATGGGAATGATGTATTTTTTTTTTTAATTTTACTAATTTAAGCAAAATTTTTGCTGTAATGTTAACTTTTAATATAAAATGCCACAATATGGAGAACTCTGTTTTTTTGGGGGACTTTATAAATAAAATTGAGCTGAATTAAACTACAGTGTCTGATGTGTGCAAACCTATTATCTTTGGGTGTTTTTCTTAGTAATCTCTTAACATGCTCCATTTGGTGTTGCTCAGTCAGCTCTTCACAATCCTAGAAGTAGAAAATACAGCCCGTTACACACAGTAAAAATCCTGCATCTGCAGTTAGCTTAGCATCTTAGTATTTATACAGGTATACTGGTGTGCTCAACATAATTCTGCTGTTCAATTTCAGTATTTGACTAATTCATCTGCATGTTTCACAGCAAATAAATAAATGTATACTTAAATTTAACTTATATCAACTTTACTCTTGATTCAGACTGGAAAATAATTATATTCCAGTTTCAGTTAAAATATAATATTATAAATATAGAAGAAGCTAAACAGAAAAAGGAAAGATTTCTTATTTTCGCATTTATAAACCAGTATTTTTTTAATTATTATTATTATTTTTTTGTATATCAACAGAGCCCCATGACTATAACTTTCAACACAGGGATCGCTTTTGAGATCAATAAAGTTCTGATTGGTTTTTGTCTTTAAAAACTATTCTCTTCTTAGGCCAGAGACTCAGTTTAGGGCTCCTCTAGTGGCGCAGGCAGAAACGCCTATGGGTTCCATCATCCTCCCTTTGCTTGCATCTATAGTCAAACAATGACGCAAATATTTGTCAATTCATTTCTGGCTATGTGCTGACCTCTTGTTCCAGTTCCAGATGAATACGAATGGCTTTAGTCAGAATGTAAATAAAGCGGCCCAGGAGGAAGATGAGGGAAAGGATGCAGGGCCACTGGATGATCACTTTCTGGTATTTACCCAAAATCTTGAAGACAAGAGTGAAAAGACAATCCAAAAGCCTGATGCAGTTCATTAAATACTCATCATAAACCATTATTATTATTTCAACAAACACACTATATTGAATCCTGATACAGGAAAGTACTCACCTACCTTTCCATCGGGGCATGTGAATGCATCCCAGACTGTGATGATGATCCTACCAATGAGTAGAGGGAGAATTTAGTTCTCAACCTATTGTATTTGTAATAATCCAATCCTCTTATTCCCAGATTTTGAATTAGAAACTTAGTGATTGCATGCTCACCAGGATAAGGAGTAGAGAATTCCCAAAACTGCTCCAGTCATTCTGAATGGCGTCGAGAGACAAGCGAAGAAAGGGAAATACACCAGTCCAATTTCTAAAGCTCCTACAAGGTACACTATAGCTGTGGATATTAAGCAGAGTTAACTGGTAAATGCTTTGTGCCTGTTTGGTAAAAAAAAGACTGGAACAGAATCCTTGGTATACCTCTAGCCCAGTTGGGAAAGGTGAATGGAATGTATTCCTCAGAAAAGAGCAGCAGGACGCTGCTCGATACAGCTCCGAAAGCAAAACCATAAGACCATCGGTTACTAAGGCCGCCGATCGTATCCAAAGGCCTGGAATACACACAGGAATACACAATAAAGCAGTGTGAACTCACTGAATCACGGCTGGGGATGAGTTTCACTTTTTATTAGAACGTTGAATTGACTCACACCACAATTCCGAAACGTCCCTGCAGAAAGGGAAGTCTGTGGTCGATGGCTTGTCTCTGGATCCTCTTTTGTAAATAGGACAGGACACCTGTTATCAGAATCTAGACACAGATACAGCAGAGTTTATTCCATAAAGACAAACAAGGGAAAAAAAAAATATAAGAAAAGAAACAAGCATTTGAAAAGTAATTTGGGGAATTAAGTTTTTTCGGCGCAATTAGGGGTGTGCATTGCCATGTAAGTCACGATTTGCATGTCACGAGACAATATGTCCCGATATTAAACAATATGATATACATCGCAATATATCACAATATCAGTAATTACAAGTTCCACCTTTACAAGTACAAAATGGTATGAAATACAATGTAATTTTCTTTAAACACCGGAGAACAAGTAAATTGTACATACATCTAAAAAAGTGTATGTAAAAGTAGAAGGTTCACTGACATGTTAAAAAAAAAAAAACATGATTAAAAAAATTAATTTGGACATTTTTTGGATTGGTACAATAATCGTGCGGTGAAATATTGTGATATGTTGCCAAATTTATTTATTTTTCTTACACTCTTAGACGCAATACTGAGATCTGGTAACATTCTAGTACTTTTGTTTTTGTTTAATTTTAGGTTTAAAGGTGAAGACATTTCAAAGACTTAAATGTTTTCTTATGAAATTATTCTTTTATTTTAATTTACTTTGTTCCGTTGTATTCTTGTAGAAATGTTATTATCTGTTACGCTATTTTAAAAAGACAATGCAAAAGGCTTTCCTTTGTTGACAAAAAAAATATAAAATAATTCAATTAGATATTTTTTTCTATATGTTTTTTGTAAAATTGTCTTTGATGAAATAAAACGAAAAGATTATTAAATGATTAAATGCACATTAACAGTTCTCGGACATTTTCTTCTCACATGGGTTCAGCCAGGTTACTAATTGGGGGATGGATGGAACGTAATTTTTCAGTTTGACAACTAAACATTTTCTTTTTTTCTCCCTAAAACACAATTCTTTTTGAATAAAATGTCCCCATCATCTTTAAATCTTCAGTGTATCTTCTCATCCATTACTTTTTCTAAGCATTGATCCAAAGATTGAACGAACAGATGGCTTACAGCTGGTATCAGCGACAGGTGTAGGAACATGTCCACAGAGATCCCATTCTGACAGTCCTCAACAGTGGAATCCTGAGGAAAACTGTGAACATGGACAAAGTTAAAAGTCAAAGCCACAGTTCCCTGGGTCTCTTCTAAGTATTACAACACATGGAGTGACATCAAAGCTAAAATATACACAGTGTCTGTCTGTGATGTCGGTACTTACAGACTCTCCATGTTGCTGACCACCACTCACTCAGTAAACAGACCACGTCTCCTGGTTAACACTCATGCGTGAAGGCTGTGGAAGAGACAGTGGAATGACACAATAGCTCTAGTTCCTGGTTTCAACCATGTGACTGTCACAGTTGACCTTTGACCCACACATACACACACACACACACACACACATTGATTGCTGTTACTCAACAGGAGAACAAACAGTTGCCTACAGTTTCTCTGATAAGTAAGAGAATGTTCACCTTGTGTTTTGATTTTTCCCATTTTCCTTATCAATTCACCTTCATTGATTGCTAAAATAAAACAAAAAACAGCATTGTTCTTTGTGAGAAATTACATTGATCTGTGTTTCTCAAATGTGGGTACGTGTACCGCCCTCGGGGTACGATATAGTACTACAGTTTGAGAGAGGGAGAGAGAGGAAAATGTAAAAAAAAAATAAATTTGAAAGCATTTGACTTTCAGATCCCCCTCCCCCCCTCCCCGCTGTTCTCTTGCCCTGCCTCCAAACTTTCTAAAGTCCCTCCCTCAGAGGAGCTAACAAGCTAACGTTAGCCAGACAGCAACGTCACAGTAATATGTGTGTGTATTTGAAAATAACAATAATCCAAAAATAAAAACAAAAGTATAATTTTAATGTTTTTTTTTTTTTTTCTTTCTTCTTTTTTTTTTCACCAATTACTAGACATTTTTGGTGACCCCACATGGGGTCTCGACCCCAAGGTTGAAAAACACTGGCCTCATGGTTAAGGAAGTGGATTTGTAACCAGATGGTTATTGATTCAAATCGATGGGTCATAGCTGTAAGCCCTTGAGCAAGGCTTTTCCGCTTCTCCTGAGGGATAGATTGAATAAAAAAATACACAAAAAGCAAAGAACACATATTGTGTAAATACAATTAAAAAAAACATGAAATATAGATTCTAAATGTTTGCAACAAATAAAAACACCACAAGAAATCTGCAAGAATTGAGTTTTATTACTTTGACAATCAAAGTCTAAAAAGTATTTTGGATGTTTATTTCTTAATATGCATTCCTGATTGGCTCCTTGCAGTGACGTCACCAGGAGGCGCCGTTTAGCAGTTTCCCTCTTTGACAATCAGAATATCCATTTTGGTAGTTCTAGATTAGGAAAAAAAAACCATAACAGACATAGATGTTTTTCATTCTGTATGCTGAGATTTGTATAAAAAAAAAAAAAAACATAGTGATTTATTTTGCCAGCGATGAAAAACTAATAAAAGTCAAAAGAATTTACTGTAGATTTTCTTTCAAACAACTACGAACTAAAGTGTCAGAGTGTGATTATGATTGAAGTTCTTATTAGAAAATTCATTTCATGAAGTAAAGCATGGATGTGAAACTTAAGGTAAATCTATGTTTTCAGAAGTCAACTTATTGTAAAAATCTGTATTTTTTACCGTATATAGTTTTTTTGGGCACAAACATGAATAACCAAATGCCCTCTTTTGTTACATAACATCTTCTAATAAAGTAACAAACTCTACTGGGGTCTTGTAACATCAACATTTATCATCATATTTTTATTTGCTGCAGGGAAAAAATAAAACATGCATATATCCTACGTCTAAGATTACAAATGAACACAAAATAGACAACAACAAAAGTTATTTTTACTACATTTTTACTACATTGAACCTAATTTAAACATTTAGATTAAAGTATTAGAAAACCTATAGATTAAAACAGGGATTCTCAGCTGGTGGGTCGGGACCCAAAAGTGGGCCGCGGACCTGTACTGGGTGGGTCACAGACAGCTGGTCAAAAATACATAAATACATAATGTGTCTCATGTTGGACATGTTTTATGTTGAAAGAAACTTTTCTTTTGACAGGCATGCTGCACAGGAAAATATATAGATTTATGTTTTGAAACAGTTTTCAACAGCTATTTTTGAAAATCTAAATTTGGCTGCACAGGGCTGAGAGCACGTGTGTGTACTCACGCTCGGCGCACGCACAGCGCGCACTCGTTGGGGTACGTGTTTCCGTCAGTGGCGCAAATGGGCGCGTAGTTTAGCGGACAGGCATTGAGGTCGTCCATGGTGGGACATGAGGGCTGTAAGTAGAAAAACAGCACTGAGCAGCTCACATTCACACAAAATGACGTACACAAACATTATTTGTATGTTCACATGTTTGTGTGTGTGTGTGTGTGTGTGTGTGAGTGTGTCCCATGATTACAGGACAGTTGCTCACTGGACATTTGCATATAGCTTAAAAGTTGAAAAAGGAACCGCCAATTTAAATCCGTTCACTGACTGCTTTGTAGCTTTTTTTCAGGTGCTTTTTGTGAAATGTAAAATAAAACAGTATATATACAGTATAGAGATTATATAACATTTTATTTACTAAAATTACTCACTGAATTACTTATTAACCCTAGTAAATAAGTAAGTAATTTATTTATAAAGCGCTTTTTCCAGATAAAATCACAAAGTTCTGTACAGAGTTGTGGAGAAATTAATACAACAAGTGCATCGTCACAATAGAATAATAAAACATATACTGTACATCATAGGAGCAGCATCATAAAATGATAATAAAAGTATCCACACATTTGAGCTCCATTGATTCCAGAGTCTGGTTTTAAATGTAGTTTTTGGGATCTTTAGGAAATCCAGGACTTTTCAACTGAAGTAGTTCTTTTTCGGTTTGACTTATAACATTTTCTTTTTTCTTTATTTTTCTATTTAAGATGTACAGTAACATTGATGCTGTGACAATGAATCAAAAACCAAATTAAAAAATTACCAAATTTGCCACAATGTTTATGAAACAATCAATATTAAATATTTAAGTTTTATTATGATTATTTACATGGTGACGTATTAAAAAAAAACCCAAACCTGTTTTATTCTTTGATCACATTTTAAGAACTAAACACTGTGAAAACAAATGCAGGGAATAAATGCTAATGTCTGTGTTACCTTCCTCATTTGTCCAGACTTCTCCGTCGCAGCTGAAAAACAAGAAGAGAAAATTTTTAATTAAAAAAGTAAATCACACAGACCCCAGAATGATCAACGTTTTAACCATTATTTTATAGCTGCTGTGCAGCAAAGGTCGGGGTCAGGCAACTTTATAGGCAAAACAAGACAGCAGCTGTTATTGTGTACATTTTAAACAGCTGTCAAAAATTCAGTTATTACAACAAACATAAAAAAATACACATATTACATCTAGATAGCATGGAAATGTTGGTCATTTGTTTTTTTGGACTCCATAAGTGAAAAACTGATGTTTCCAATTGTTTGCATGAGAGCAAAACTCAAAATGCTGCAAAAATGTCAGTTTTCGAGATAAACATCTGTACATCATTTACCAGGACTCCAAAATGTAAAGATATTAACAATGAAAATGTATTTTGCCAAAATTTGAAAGTATGTGTTTACTGTCAAACATTTTGATGCACCTGAGGCTTAATTTTGGATAAACCAAATATCTGTGTGGATTGTCAGTCTGAAGATGATTGATGATGATAATTTGATCAATTTTACAGTTTTTGAAAAAAAAAAAAAATAAAGAAAAAACAGATTGATGGACTTCATAATTTGAAATAGGTTTAAGTTGACCAACGTTTGGTTAGTACTGGGGCTGTATTTCAGTTAAAGTTGTAAATTGATTTGTTGTTCATTTCCAAAACGTTGAACTTTAGAGCGATCTGGAATGAGACTGGACCTTTGTGCTAAATTTGGAGATTATTCGCACATGGGAAGTAGGATTTCCTCAGAAAAAAAAAGATTTACTTCTTGACTAGTGTTTTGTAAATAACGTATCATACAATGTGTTACAGCGTTTCATCCAAACTTCATTAAATTAGTGCGTTGTTTGTGTTGTTTCCTACCTGCGGCCACACAGATGAGCAGAAGTCCCAGAAAAACAAGCCTTCCCGTCATGGTGCTGGTGAATGAATAACTCTCAGTGGACTTCTGTTTTATTAGCAGTTTTATCAGAGTGTGTGTGTGTGTTTGTTTGTGGGAAGGTAAGCAGGTGACGCAGCAACATATTTTTTTTTTTCCCACGATTTAGTTGTACACACCAACTTTGAACTCCCTATAACAGTGTTTCCCTAACTTTATTGCCTCACAAGTACCCCTAGATCATGTTATACATTATTTATTTGTGTCTGCAGGCTCGTCTAAACTTTCCTGTCTTTTCCATCATTAACCTTGAATTTAGCCAATTTTTATTCATTTATTTCTGATGTTTTGCACGTTCTAGAATTTGAAGTTCACCTCTTGTTGTATTTTAAAGAGTTGCGCCACAAATTATTATTGATAGATGAGAAAAATGTCTGTGAATGTGAAAAAAAAAAAATGTATAGTGTTAAAAAATAAACTGACAAATGTTTCAAGACCCCAGTTTGGGAACCACTGCCCTATAAAAAGAAAGAACAGGCAACTAAAGAGTTGTTTTTTTTTTTCAAAATGTATGAATCTTTATTTATGCAAAGAGTAACCATACACAATGCGTAACAGACTCAAACGACTGTAATACTTAAGAATGTAAACAAACAAAAATATTAAGCACAAGAAGAGAAAAAAAAATAAATCACCACTTTTGAACTGTCCTGTTTCTCTTTCTCCATCTTTTCTCTGCTTCTCATACACATGGAAGCCACCGCTCATCACTTCAAGTATCAAACCTTTACTACAGTCGCCGGCCTGATTTTGTCTGAATTGACTTTGTTGCCCCGTGCACAGATTTGCCGAAACAAAAGGCCCGAAGAGCCTCTAAAGTGCTCATTTCAAAAGAAGTGGCGCTCCATGTAGGATCAAAATCAGGATTTCCCTCAGAGTTTTGCGGCAAAACTTTCAAGAAAATTGGAAACCCCTACCCGGATTCTGCACCACACAGAGCACCGTGAACGACAAGCCCCTGAACGCAACCTGCACGGAATAAAGCAATACAAGCACTGATCTAACAACCATTATTCAATATTCACACCCCTATTTTTTCGTATTCACAAGCAAACGGAGATGTTACTGACAGCGAGGCTAACATCATTGTGGCAGTTTACATATTGTCGGCTGAAATGAGATTTTGGCAACATCACCAGCGATGGGCGGCGATTGTAAAGCTGCGCATGCTAAAATAAACATCAATTTTTTGCAACATTTAGCAACAAACGTATTTAGCGTATTTTGTTGTTTTTTTAATGTTACTTTTAACCAGATTTTACAGCATTATTTGTGAATTTGAGATTTTATTCTCTCGTAAAACATATAATCTAAATGTTAAATATAAAATCTACATTGAAATACACATGTTAAATCTAAATGTCACTGGTGAAAGTAAATATTTAGCAAATATGCAAATTTACCCTTTAGATTTAGCATGTGTGAGTTTTTCACTTGTAAAAATATAATCTAAATGTTAACTGTTAAATGTTAAATATTAAATTAAAATGTTAAACCTAAATGCAAAATGTTAGATCTAAATGAAATGTTAAATCTAAATGTCACTGGTGAAACTAAATATTTAGCTAATATGCAAATCATAATTTAGATCTAACATTTAGATTCCACATTTAACATTTGTTTAAATGTAACATTTAGATTAAGATTGAACATTGTTTTTATGAGAAAAAAAAAATCACAAATTTCACAGTTATTGCTGTAAATCTGGTCAAAAGTAACATAAAAAAAAAAAAAAAATCACACGTTTTTTAAATGTGGTTTGTTACTAAATGTTGCAAAAAGTTGCTTTTTATTTTAGCATGCGCAACTTTACAATCGCGCTCCATAACCAGCTGACATAGGAATCAGAAAGTGAACAGAAGCTTTAGTGTTTGCTTTTTGAGTTTGGAGCCGCTGACGGTAAGGAAGGGGAGCGTTTCAGCACAACTTTTACAAAACATTGACCTCATTGGGGGGTGGGGGGTGGGGGTGGGGATGCTGGTGGATCAAATACACACATGTTCAGTTTCCTTTGGCACAGAGACTTTATGTTTTCTTGACTCCACAATTCACCTCTGCACTGGCCCCAGGGGTTCTCTTAGTGCCCTAATTTGAGCATTTAGAGAACTTTTTGTTTTGTTTTTAGACAACACGGGTTAGATCCAGACAATCAAGCGGCGTTCCGTCCTCTCAGAGCTGGTGGCATGCGTTGGCACACGCACAGTAAAGATGACATTCCGCTCATGGCGTGGCCTACTTTGAAAACATGCAGTAGTAAATATTTCAATTCAAATCCTGGCTCCGTTTTCGGAGTTCAGGTAGAAACGCACTGGGGATGTACGGCCGCACGACTATCAAGGAATCACAATATATATGTTCTTTTTTCACATTTTGTTTTTTTTTTTTAAAAAACAGGAAGGAAAACTAGATTATTTTTTTTTTGGAAAACAAAATGGTCACATTTTTGTGCTTTGATGAATCAATAGTGTACATTCCTTGGCAGCCTAAATACATGGATGTTCTAATGGAGTGTTTGACGTTGTTTCTCCATCAGTATAGGCACTGTGTTGCTTCGCAGTGAAACTAAAACAAGGATGGCAGTTTGTCAAAATGAGCCAATCGGGAGTAATTATACAACTGACGAGGGATTGAAAATACTTTGTGTTGACCACACGTTTGAAATAAACAACTGCAATTGGTAACGAAAAGGAAAACAAAGAACCATTGGTTTGTCAGTCTTTTCACAGCTGGCAGTGACTTGTCCAGGTTACGTCTCACCGCAGCGAGCTTCGTAATCAGAGGAATTAAACTTGATTTTTTTTGATCATCTTCTTCCGCGACGCGTCCTTTGCTACACACTGCTCCGTCAAAGGAAAGCTCTAATATTCACCACCATCTAAAGTGAAGGAGAAGCACCAGTCTCCAACCCTCACAGAACTATCTTCTCATCTTAAATACGTTTATATGTTTCTTGCATTGATTTGCATTGAGTTTTTTTTTTTTTTTTTCATTGTTTCAGTGTCTATTGCGATACCTGCAGTCTATGCCTTTTAACGAGGCTGTGCACTGAAGTGCAGGTCCACTGAAAAATGATAACAATTAAAAAAGACTACAAAATTGAAATAATGATTAAAAAAAAACTAGAAAAGTTTGTTCCTCCCCCACAAATCAGTGGTCCATGCTTTTCAAGCCGAAGAAGGGGGTGGGTGGGGGAGGATGGTGGGTGGAGCAAAGCCACACCCACTGATGGTATGTTGTGGAGTCAGACGCAGCTTTCCCTGGTTGTGTTGTTTGTGAGAAAGGAGTTGAGCTGGGAAACGTCCACTTCTACGGCGTCCCGCTTGCTCAAATGAACGTCTTTCAAATGGTCTTCATCACTTTGGTCCTTGGCGAAATTTACAAACACCTAAAAAAAAGGAGAGGGAGTGAGAAAACCAAATTAAAACAGCTTGAGTCAGGGTACGGGGCAATTCTAATTGTAATTGCGTAATTTACAATTCTATACAATTATGACAAAATTAGTGAGGATGCAGGAGGCACTATTGTTATCCATTTTTTTTTTCTGTCACAGAATTTATGCGCATTTCAACTCATAGGATATCAAAACATGTTAAATATTAACTAATGCTAATGTTAGCGAATGCTAATGTTAAGGAAACGTTATCGCTAGGTTAATGTAAAGGTTTGCTAATACATAGTTAACAATTATTAAAATATAAGACATAAAAAAGGCTCAGACACACCAAAAATATTAATACCAATATTTTCACGATTAAAGAAGTTAAACAAGGTAACCAAGAGATGAAAAACAAATCAGATGACCCATTATCGTAAGAGATGCTAACAGAAAGCTAACAAAAGAGAAAGTTAAGTTCTAAGGGGTTATTTATTAAAGGCTCAGTAAATGTAATTAATTGTAATCGAAATGTATTAATTGAGGATGCAATTGTAATCGGCTTTCAGGGGAAAAAATTTAAATGTAATTGTAAAAAATGCCAGTCATTGTAATTGAGTTGTAATTGAACATGGATAATTAAAGACATAATTGTAATTGAAATATGTAATTGACCTCCAACTCTGGCTTGAATTAAACACCCACCCTCAGTGGGATAAGTAAACAATGCACTTTATCACTTACTTGGTCTAAAGTGGTCTGAGACACAGAGTAGTCCTCTATGCTGAGGGCGTCCTTGTTGGTGGACAGCAGGGAGAAGATCCGGGCGAGGGAGGTGAGGGATGAGGGAAGCTGGTACTGAAGCATGTTTCGGTGCTTCTCCTTCAACGTGCTGCCTGGAAGCTCACGCTCGATGAACTCCATCACCGGCCGGAGGTCCGGATCTGGGCCCGCCACCCGCAATATGATGGTGTAGCCATCGCCAAATCTGGCAAAAAGACAACAACATGTCATGTGATACTCTACGGCAGGGCTGTCAAACTTATTTTAGTTCAGGGGCCAAATACGGACCAGTTTTAGCTTAAAAGGGCCATAGATTATAACAAGAAATGTAAACATTATTGGGCCCTAGTTTGTCCCTCTATGTATAAATATTATATAAAAAAATGTTTGACAGATATCAGTCACTGCAGGATCTTTACTTACATTTCCCTAATTTTGTGACCAATTTTTTATTTAACTTGGGGAAATCATTTTAAAATAATCTGATAAAAAAAAAGATAGTTCTTACAATAAATGTAGATGAACTGAGATATTTACAATTGAACGTGTTAGTCATTTACACAATGATTCATGTTTTCTCTGCCAATTTTTCCGGCCGGCCACATTAGATGCTCTAAAGGGCCGGATCAAGTTTGACACGTGCTCTACAGAGAAAAAAACTGAATAAGAACCAAACACTGTTTGATTTCGATAAAATGTAGTTAAATTGGTTTAAAGAGGCACTTCAAAGAATTTTAATCGGGTTTGCACCAACCAGAGGTGTAATTTGCACACCTCAGAAGTCCACATGCGGCCCATAGCAGTACAGCTAATGTTGCATTCAATACAACTTGGAATTCGGCATTTTCGAGGTAAATATTCCGATCTCCATCTTCAAATTTTATACAGTGCCCCTTTAAAATCTGGTGTCACAGCAACCTTGATTATAATCATCAGATTTACCGAGACAATAAAAAAAAACACAGTAATCCACACAAAGTCACTTAATGACATTAAGTCTAAAGATTCCTCTTGTTTCCTGTTTACCTGTTTTTAAGATGCTGAACGCTGCCCAAACAGCGGAACCTGCCATTGACCATGATGGCCATCCGAGTGCAAAGCGCTTCACATTCCTCCATGCTATAAAAAACAAGGTTTTTACAATTAAACATTGATTAAAAAAACTAAATGTGCACCAATTAAGGCCCATGAAGGTGATTAACAGTGTGTGTGTGTGTGTGTGTACCTGTGGGAGGTCAGGACTACAGATCGACCCTCTTTAATGATGCTCAGGATGGTGTTCCACAGGGCTCGACGTGCTTTGGGATCCATGCCAGTCGTTGGTTCATCCTGTTACAAGACTCAGACACTTAGTTTGCCGCCACATATCTTTATTTATACACAAAACATAACAAAACTATTCTATAGCTGCTAACGCACTTCTGATTGGATGCTATCTATATGTTGTTGCTCTGTACCTAAACAATAAAGTTGATAAACTCATATTTTTTAGACAAGGATGTGTTTTTTTTTGGTTTTTTACTGACCAGAAACACAACAGGTGGTCCTCCAATGAGAGCGATGGCAGTCGACAGTTTTCTCATGTTTCCTCCGCTGTAGCTTCCAGCTGCCTTGTCCACATACTTGACCAAACCCAGTTTACGGATGCCCCACTCTGCCACCTGGTGGATAAAGAGTTGTATTGATCTTAACGTCTTAGTTGAAATACAAAGTTTTTTTTTGATGCTGCACTAAACTAAAATGAAACTGAACAGTGATAAAGAAAGAGTTGTGTGTGAGGAAACAGGTGTGTTGTGGTGTTGATGGTGTTGATGCTGACCTCACAGACTTCTTTTTCAGGAATTCCTCTGAGGATGGCGTAAAACTCGAGGTGCTCCCTGCCCGTCAGCAAGTCGTTGATAGCGTCAAACTGAGGACAGTATCCCATGTTCTGATGCACTTCATCAATTTCTGTGTTCACACTAGTGACAGAAACACATAAGAGCACAATGGAAGATAAACAACATGAAAGACAGACATGGCTGTGAACGGTTTAATGAACTAAAATCACTGTAAAGGTGTTCACACCAAACGCGACTTCAGTGACTAAATTACATTCAAAATCAACGTCGACCTCTCTTCAAGCTACTCAATCGTACGATCTGAGTCGCTGGAAGTTGGTCAAAGTTAAAAAAAATATGTCCTATATGAAATATAGACACCACTAGGGCCATTACATATGATTCCATTATTATTTTACCTGATAATTACACAATTTGTCTAAATCTCAATGATATCATAATATCAATAAGTACTATTCGGGTGGATTCAACTTATAAAATCTTAGAACATAAGTAGTACTTTGTGTGGAATACTTTAGTCCTGAAAGTGAAGCCTCCGGCTCAGTAGACAAACCTACTGGGGCCAAAATGAAAGTGGCATTCTCCTTGAATAAGCCTTTTGAATTCTAAGTATATTTTGAGTGAAATCATCCTTTATTAACTCTGTAAGTTGAGCATTTAAACCGTAAGTACAAGTGGCGCATGGACGCATACCTTTGAATCAGTAGGGTAGATGAAGCTATGAAGCAAAATGACTAGAGTCCCTAAAGTTGCGTTCGGTGTGACGATGCTGCAGTGTGTCTCTTACCTCTTGCCTGCCAGGTAGGCCTCTCCACTGGTAACCATAGAGTCTCCAGTCAACATTTTGAAGGTGCTGGTTTTCCCAGCTCCATTCACACCCAGCAATCCAAAACACTGGATAGGAAAGAGAAAACAGTCAATAAACCTCAGATTATTAACAGAACAGAACGATTAAAGTGAGTCTTAGTTCTCATCGGTAGAGAATCATGGTACCTCTCCAGGAGGGATGCCAACACAAAGCCGATCCACTGCCGGCTTCTGCTTCCTCTTGTAAATCTTAGTGAGTTGTCGGAGCTCCAGGATGTCTGACTGGCCTCCACCACTCAGGATTCTCTGTCGCTCTCTGGCCACATCCTCGTCTTCCTCTCCGATGGGCTTCAGATGGCTGGTGGAGGACCTGCACGATCACACAGATGGAGAACGCTTTTAATCGTTTTTTTATTGCGTTGACTTAGCACATCACATGTGTAGGTGGTCTCTGAATTCAACGTGAGCTCTGACGCCTTGCTTCACTTACTTGACCTTGAAGCAGAAGTGGTACTGAATGAGAACGGTGATGCAGAAGAAGATCACACCCTCGATGGCCATCGCAAACAGATTCTTACCGACCATGTCCCAGGCCAGAGGAGAACGGAAACGGTTTTCACCTGAGGAAAAACACATTTTAGTAACAAAAAAGATGACCGTCTGCTGTATATCCCAAGAAAAAGTGTCATCCACATACCAAATCTCTCCAAAGCATCAGCCATGGCCTGATTCTTCACCATGTCTATCAGTCCTCTGCCCAAACAGAAGTGAGGGAAGATGAGGAAGACGTTCTTCAGGATGTCGTTGATACCACCGATCTCCTGAAAAAGGAAGTCATTCATACACTTATTTTCTGCAGACAAAAAGTTAGAGCAGGGTCTCTCAACCTCGGGGTCAGTACTCCATTTGAGGTCGCGAAACACTGGGAGGGGGTTGCCGGATGCCTTCAAAACCACTAAATATTTTTTAAACAATTTGAGCCCATTTTTGCTTATTTTTTTTACCTTTTTTCTGCAACTAAACTTGACAAAAAACATTTCTAGACATAATTTTGCTCCTTTCAATGCATTCTTGCTACATTACTCCCATTTATGCCATTTCTCCATCCAATTTAAATGCCTTTTCTGCACATTTTTCCCACTTTCAAGACATTTTTGACACTTGTAAACCCTTTCAACCACTTTTCCCACCCATTGTCTTATCACTATATTTCATGCTTATTTTTGCCAATTTAGCCACATTCACGATATGTCATGCCCATTATTTGCTAGTTTAAACTAATTGTTCACACTAACCGTTCCAATATTGACACTTTTTCTGTCTATTTTTGGCCACTCTAATTTGCGACTTTTAATCAATTTTTGTGGTTTTTAAAATCCCATTTCAGCACCTTTTCCACCATTTTTGATCATTTTTAACCCATTTTGTTTCTGATTAAAACAAGGATTTAAATCTTTACAACGACTATATTCTATGGCACTAATAATGCTAAACCTCCTGGATAACAGTGGATATTATTCAGATAAATAAATAAATGTGGTTATCACAGATTCATAGAACAATGGACCAGCATTTTGCTGACTTTATCTAATGGGCCCCAAAAAGCTCTCCCCTTTATTCCCTCTAATAGATGACCCTGTCTCCACATATCCTCGGGGTCTAGCATCTTTATTTTTGGAGTCCCGGGCTGAAAAGGTTGAGGACCACTGATAAATGCTTACATTGCTTCCAAACAGCTCCAGGACAAACGTGGACACGCTGCCATTGATTCCTATCAGAATGTTGACGCTGGTTAGAACCACGTACGCTGTGCTGGGGATCTTGAAGAAGAAAGAGGCTGGGTACATCAGAGGTGTGATTGACCATCTGCAGAAAAATAAAACACATGATTTTAGGGCTGAAGTAAAACTGGCTGACGGAATAACCAACACGCTCACAACTCATTCAAATTACCCGTAAAGAAGCAGCAGCAATGCCAACACAGGCAGATTGGTAGAGGAGACGTAGGCTTCTTGTTGGAAACACACAAAGATGATGATAACCAGTGTGGCAGGGACGATGTAGTTACACTGCAAAGAAAGGAAGAAAGGAAAGGCTTTGGTTAATGGACCATTGATGCACAATATTATCAGCACGTTATCGGAATCGTTTGATATTGGCTTTAAAATTAAAGACAGGGTAGGTAATTTTCAAAACTAGTGTGATTTTGAATGTAGCATCCTCCGAGGGCTCCGCCTTTATCCCCCCTCTCCCCTCTGTGCTCCATCTCACTCACACGTGTAGAAACTATGTCGTCTCATGTCTCATTCAGCAGTAAGTAAACGCTAAACTTTATCATTATATATGTTAAAAAAACGTGACCAAAAACTCTGTTTTAACTCAGTCACCGGTGACGCGGTTTGACTGTGGGCTCGTGCCCGCGAGGGTTCTAGAGAGCGAGCAGGGGACAGGGAGACGTGATTGGTTAAAAAAAAACAAATCGTCTTTTTTTATTGGTCGAAGTTTTTACAGGTTTACAGCTGCTACAGATGACAGATTTTCTTCATTCCTTTTTCAGAGCACATAAAATCTTAATTTTTGTCAGGTCATAAAGAAATTTTCAACCAAAAACCTAAAAAGTGTATCTAGAGAAAATTACCTACCTTACCTTTAAGTATCAGACATCGGCCATTTCGTTGATATAATAACAGGCTTTGCTTCCTTGATCAACCCATAGGCACCATATATGTAGACGCTAGAGCTAGGCAATATATCTATATTCAAGATATCTAGTTTTGTATTTGGGCAATATAGAAAATTACAATATTGACTATAATAATATGCATATTTTTAAAAGCTCATTTTGTATTAAAATAATTGTTTTAGGAGTCTCTGCTTTCACTACTTCTCATAACAGCATGAAAAGCACAGTTGAATTTCTGACTGTGTCCTAACCCAGAACTTCCCCTAAACAAGCCACACGACAGAACTCACTCACAGGTGCTGTCCCTTACAGGAGAAAAAGCCAAAAAGTGGCACATGTTGTGCAGCTGTTTGTTAATAAATGAGCCTGTTTGGCATTTTGCATCAGCAAATTTATGCCAGAATTGTCTTTCTGGTCTGATTTAATTTGAATTAAAATGATCTTGATTTATATTGTATATCGTTATTTTGAAAAAAAAAATATCAATATGTGAGTTTTGGTCCATATCGCCCAGCTCTAGTAGACGCCTCATCACATGTGAAGAGGCGTGACCAAGAGCCGCCATCTTGTATTTGAGGAGCAGATTGCTTGTTCTACATAACGTATGTTGAAGATTTTTCTTATTTTGCAAAAGGAATTCTTACTAATCTTACATCATCTTCAGCTTTATCTTATGTCTGCATTTGCCTTATCGGTATCGGTCTTTGGCCAAATGAGCCAAACATCCAATATTGTGCATCCCTACTCCTTGCAGTTGATCGTTTCAAATGTTGTGAGATTTCTTACCATATCCCACACAAAGTTGGCCAGCCAGTAGAGGAAAGGCTGCACTCCACTGATGAACTGCATGTGCTTGGCCTTGTTTACCCTCTCCTGGATGAGGTAGACCACAAAACTGGCTGGGACGAAGGACATGGCAAAGATCACGCAAATGGACACCAATACGTCCACCGATGTCGTCATCCTGGGGAAATCCACGTGAGAGGAAGAAATGAGAATTCAAAAGGCTTTTGGTCCCAGTGTGAACAGTCGTTATTACTATATAACTGCTGTGATACTCACAGTGCCACCTGGGACAGCTGCTCCTTGGTAAGGTTGAGTGGGTGATTGAAGGCGGTGATACCAAACTTTGTTGGGTCTTTTCCTGCGGGCAAACTGGCCCGTAGGATACCGTTGTTCATCACATTGAGGAAGGAGCCGATGCTGTGCCAGCCTTTATTGTTGAACCAGATCTGAGACGATAAAGAGAAGCAAAATGACACAGAAATCGACATTTGTTACAGAGTTTTGTCCAATAATTTCAAAAAGAATGCATATTTACACTTTCGCTATTTTCTTCCTTTAGTTGATGTGTTTTTCAAAAGCAACATTTGCATTTTGCGTTATTATAGTTGTTTTTCAGGCGTTTTGGTGGCGAAATGCTCACAACAGCCATTTAAGCAATCAGTGTGTTAGTGTGAGCTCACCTTGACGTTGTTCTTGGTGTCCAAACCATGAATAAAACTGGAGAGACTTCGGAAAAAACGATCTGCAGCAGTTCCCTGGGAAATGAGTGAGGTAGATATGATAAGTTGGTATGATCGCTAAAACCAACGTTTGTTTTTATTGTTTGAAAGGCTACTTTAAATCTATTTGTGTGGATGAGATCATTCCCGTTCCCAAGGTGAACATCTATCTGACATCTTAGTTTTTTACAAAAGTTTATTAATCGCACGCAAGATGTTTCCGTCACTTTACAATATTTTTTAACTTTTACTTTAAATATACAATCATACCGAACAAGACACAGTAATGAAAAGTTATTCTTTATATTGTTACCCTTTACCATCACATCATCAATTTAACATATCCTATAGAGGCCATCTGCTCTGGAATAGTTTATCTCCCCCAATAAGGTCCATACTCCTACTCACTCTCTAAAAAGACATTAAGAAAACAACTTAATGTATTATTTGTTCATATGTTTGTTGTGTTATGGACCATGTACAGTATATACTTTATGCTTTTTCACCATGATCACAATCCACGCGTAATATGTAGGTTTGTATTTGCATGTGTATACGGGTGTATGTCTCTAAGTATCTACTGTATATGCATATGTTTTAATTTTGTATTTTTTTTAATTTTTTAATTGATATTTTGTTCAATATTTGCATTGTCTTGATATAAATTTTCATGCACTTTTTTTATATACAATTTCTCCTCATATATCAAAGATTAATTGTGCATTTTTATTGAAAGGGGTGGAACTCTTATACAAGCCATTTGGGCTTTGTTCCATCTTTGCACCTTTAATGTTGTTTTTTTTATTTAATGTGTGCTGAATGAATGAATGAAAAATTCAAATTTCTCACCCTTTCAAGGTGAAAACGTTTCCTCAGCTGAACAATAGCATCATCGATTTCATCTTTATGGGAGAGCAGGTGGGAATTCCTGGCACCCAGAGAGAATCCACCGTATCTGTGAGAGAGATGGAAACCATTTAATGGTGAGAGGACGACAAAGAGGAACACAACTCCATTTTGTTGATGCACAAAAAAGTGTAAAAACGAACCTGAACTCATTGACCCAGATCTTGTTCCTCAGACTGTTAGGAGTAAACAACAATCATGAGAGCTTGCAAATTAAAAATCAAAGTCGACATCATCAAAGTCACAAGTGTTGTGTTACCTTTTGCCGATGATCTGCGCATAAGTTTTCACCAGATAGTCCGAAATGTTCCTTCCAGTCAAATTTTGCAGAGTATCTTTCTCACTGATTTTGACCTGAATAGAAAAACAAACATAATCACAAGTTAATTTTGGCTGGGGAATGAATTTCCTATTATTTTTAGGTGTTGTTTAGCTTCAGTATGTGTTTATTGTTGCTAACCTGAGGTGGAGGAAGCCCGCCGGCCCCGGCTGGACACTCGGGAAGCATCCGTTTCCGTCCCTCACAGCTGCATTCGCACAGAGGAGACGGGTTCTCCATGGTCCAGTTACCGTTCTCAAACATGTCCATCACACTAACGGGCACTTCAGGGACCTCCCACTCCTCCTCCACTGATGTACAAGGAAAGTCCCTGGAAGGAGAAAAACTACTCAGATGAATCTCAAAATTACATTTTTTTGGGAGCAAATCATCTTTTATGTTGATGTATCCGACTGTAGGATAATGTCATCGTTCTACTCACATGATGGGATCCTCCTTCATGCAGCGTGTCCCAAAACCGGGTTTGTCCGTCAAGGCTTTCAGAAGTTTGTTATTGTGGTGGTCCTCGGGTATATCATTGCTACGAAGACAAAATGAACACGTCACTTTACTGTCATTCCTCCTGTTATTGGAAGCATTGGTGGGAATGTTTGTATGTGTTTTAACTATACGCTCTATGTTAATATTTTGTATTTATTGTTGTTTGTACCTCTTTCATATGGACCAAATTGGTCTGAAATAAAGTTAAAATGAAATGTCACATACTAGTGTTAGATCACTGAATATACCCAAAAACAGTGCCATTCATGTTTATTAAAATTATTACTGCTTAAAAACTCTGAGTGATATCTAACTGATACTTTTATCAGACGTGTCCACAGCTTTTGCAAGCACTTTACATTACATGGAAGAGTTTAAAATAGCGGCAATGCAGACATGAGGACAGTTAGATAATCCTATGCATGTTTAATGTGCTATAGTAGGGTTTTTCAACCTTGGGGTAGTGACCCCATGTGGGGTTGCCTGGAAATAATGTGGTCACCCTTAAATTATAACACCACCCACACAATCTTAACCAACTTTATTCTATACTTTCACTTTCTCAAATATAAATATAGTTCAAATAAACTGAGTTGGCACATTTTCCAACTTTGTGCACATAATCCTGGCCTAATCTTTATTTTTAACACAGTATAATAAACATTATTAAAAGCTAACTCTGAGGGAAAATAATGTCTCTTTGTGTTAACAAGTGTCAAATGAGGTCACGACCCAATAAAGGTTAGTTAAAAACCACTGTGCTGTAGGCTGAATATCTATATAATCTCTTTTTCGCTGTTATTGTTACTGAAGCTAATGAAGCTGAAACATCTGCCAATAGGGATGATTCATTCTGTAGTGAACTGAGGATAAAGATAATCCAAACGGTACCTGATGAAGGTAAACTGCTCTCCATACATGCCAGGGTTCAGAGCCAGACTGGGATACTTTCCAAAGGGAGGAACAATCAAACTGAACACCAAGGCGATACACACAAACACAGCTGGGAGAACGATCTAAAAACAACAACAGAATGAGATGTTACACATACGGTGACAAATCTCAAACCTTGGACGTTAGTTAACAATGATAAAAACTGCGTCAACACACCTGAGCAAAAACGCCTTTCCTTGAGCGCCGTGCGTAGAGGAATCGTTTCCAGAGCAGAGCGACAAACTGTTGCCTCTTCAGACTCCATCCTTTGACCTGGTACGAACCTTTGCCATCTGTTCCACTGAGCCAATCGGTCTCACGGGATTCTGGACACAGCCATTCATGCATACTTTTAGCTTTGTGTGTGAGAACACGACTGTACACATGGTTATAAGCACAATATCTGACGTGGAAGCTAGCAGTCATTAGCAAACAGTTAATAATCTACACCAGAAGTGCCTGTTATTATTCTCTAATAGATTAATTACAATAGTTTCACAGTACTTTCACACATAAACACCATCCTGCTGACGTAGACACTGGTTAACATTTTGGTTTGTGCTTTTTTATTCAGTAAATCTTTTTTTTTTTTCACAACTCTCTAAACAACATTACATTCATGGATATCTGACTTTGTTGTTGTTGAGCAGAAGTGCACAAGTCTGGTCCTAGAGAGCCCCTGTCCTGCATGTTCTAGATGCACCACACCTGATTGTAATGGGTAGCTCATTATCAGGCTCTCATGTGACATCATCATTAGATTCAGGAGTGTTGGATCCAGGGTCAATTACATTTTAGAATTACAATTACATCTTCAATTATTCATTTTCAATTACAACTCAATTCTGAAAATGTTGACTGGTATTTTTTCCCAGTTACAATTAAAATGATTATGTTTACCCTGAAAGTCAATTACAATTACGTTCTCAATGACTAAAGTTCAATTACAATAAATCACAGTTACTGAGTCTTTAATAAATAACACCATATCCATCCTCTTGTTTTAGCTTTCTGTTAGCATATCTTATGATAACAGGTCAGGTTGACCCATGTCTATCATCTAATTTGTTTCTCATCTCTTGGTTACCTTGTGAGGCTTCCTAATCAATGAAAATATTAAGATTAATATTTTTGGTGTGGGCGTCTGAGCCTTTTGTCTGTCAGTATACACCTCGATTAAATTACGTTTTTTTTTTTTGTTTTTACAGGTAGCGAGAAAACTTGATCTCAAACATATTTTAATGATTGTCAACTACTGTACATATGTGTAAGCCATAGAACTGCAACATGGTTCCACGAGTTTGCGTTTAATTACATTGTAATTGATAAATAATGATGTCATAATTGCAATTAATTGTCAATTCCGAAATTATGATTATAATTCACCCAGACAAAACTTGGGCTTAATAATCATTTCCCTGCACGCTGTTTATTCAAGCTCTACCTGGATCACCTTCAGAGTCATTGAAATCAAAGTCATCCTCAGTGAAGGGCTTCAGGCAGCTCTGGTGATCACCAAACGCATGATGACGGCGGCGAGTGCGAGTTGGAACGACTCCGTCTGGTGTCAAAAAAAAAAAAAAAAAAAAAAAAAAAGCGTCGTTTAGTTTTAAATTGGAAATGTCCTTTTTTTATTCATTTGTTTGAAATGTGGGGTGGGATATTAGAGCTGTTTTTATTTAAGAAGCTACTTTGTAATTTAAATTGTGTGTTTCTCACCTGAAAGCTCGACAGCATCTACTCCACTGTCTTCTGCCACTTTGAGAAAAATCTGTAGGAGAAAGAAACAAAATTCAAACCTGTACTGTAATATAATACAGTACATACTGTAGATCTGTGTTAACCTGCTTAGGACATTTTGCTTACGAGGACCAAAATTAGATCAAGCATTGAGAACATCAGTGCTCCTACCTCTTCTAGGGTGGTATCAGATATTCCATAACTTGATATTCCCAGGTCAGTGAGTCTGTCATCAAGCTCATGAAACAGCTCCACAAAGGCTCCGTCTTTAGCAGACTGGTAAGGCAAGACGTAGGTGATTTCATGTCCGAGATCTTCCACCAAACGGGCCTCCGCAACGTGCTTAAAAATCACGTTGGAAATGAGGGAAACGTCTGTGGGCAACGCAGAGATATTTAGTTTGTAAAAATGGAACGATTCACACTCAAACTTTAGGATTGGATGAAATGCTTTATTTACGTTACAAATATTGCCTTTAATACAGTGGATTGTCTTTCATAATAATTATTTGAATGGTAGCTCTTACCAATAGTGGTGGTTTCACTCTCTGGTTCACTGCCCAGGCCTGCGTCTGAGCTGCTTTGTGATACGCTGTCCTCCTGAAAGGAAAAGAAGATGCCTTCAATATCCAAAGAAAAGACTTACTGAAACAAATCTGCTTTTATTCTATTATTTACTCTAGGTAGCATTAATACAGCGAAACAAAAAATCTGTGTGGGTGGTTTTGCTGTTTTTTTGAGTATTTTTGGAGTCATTATGTATATTTTTTTTTGTTTTGTAGATAATTTTGCCTTTAGTGTGTGTTCATTCTTGTTTTGTGGTTTTTCTTTAGTCCTTTTGTGTATGTTTATTATTTTGTAAATTTTTGGAATCATGTTGTGCATTTCTGTTGCTGTTTTGTGTAAATTATTGTCCTTTCTCTGTTCTCTTTTATGTATTTTTGTAGCTGGCTTGTGTTTTTGTGTCAATTATCATTTGTTGAGTTGTCATATGTAGTTTTATTGTAATTTTGTGTATTTTTTGTCATTCATTTCTCATTTTGTGTTTTTTTTTTTGTCATTTTGTGTGTGTTTGTTGCTATGTTGTATGTTTTGTAGTCACACTGTGTATTTCTGTTGCTGTTTTGCATAATGTATTGTCATTTTGCGTATTTCTTTCCTCTTTTGTGTATTTCCACAGTCAGTTTGTATGTTTTTGGAATCATGTTGTGTATTTATGCTGTCTTTTATGTATTTTCGTAGTCAGCTTGTGCCTTTTTGAATCAATTATATGAATAATAAGTTGTCATATGTAATTTTATTGTCATTTTGTGATTTTTTTGGAGTAATTTTTTGTGTTTACTTTTATGTGGGGTGGGGAGGTGCAAAAATAAGTCATGAATATACCTTTCTCACCTTCTCGGTTTTCTTGCTGTAGGACACGGTGCTGGCAGAATTCCTGCAGGACTGCAGCGTGAGGTCATAGTCTCGTTTGACCAGGGTCAGATAGTAACCCGTGCCCAACTGGGTCTTCAGAAAGAGAGATGAGCCAACGCAGCACAGTTTGCCGTGGGAAATGATGGCGATGCGGTCCCCTAGAATATCTGCCTCGTCCATGTGATGAGTGGACAGGATGATGGTGCGGCCTGAGATGCAGACATTGCCATTATTGATAACAAGTAAAGGAGATATATCAGTGAATTAATGAACTAAAGTAATACTGCATAGCTAAAATGTCGCTATTGGTGTGATTTACCTTGTCTATATTTCAGCAACAGATCCCAAATCCCCCTGCGAGCGTAGGGGTCGACACCGGCCGTGGGTTCATCCAAGATCACAACCTTTGAGCCTCCAACAAAAGCCAGGGCCACCGACAACTTCCTCTGCATCCCGCCTAAACAGGAAACAGCACGCTTGAGCTAAGTCTTAACTTACTGACTGCCACTGACGTAAATATAAGTAATTTCAAATCCAACTGTTCACTGCCATTGACGTATATGTACGTCAATTATTTTTTTCAATGGGGGTTGCTAGGAGACAGTGCGGTGGTGCGCTCCCATGAATATCAGACTTGTACTGTGATGTAGTGACCAACTGGTGCCATGTAGGTGGCAGCAGTGCACCTTTGGATGAAAGATTAGCCGCAAAGGGAATATACAACCGGGAAGAGGTGAAGAGTTGACGAGGTAGAAAATGGCACTACGTAAGAAGACGGTGAAGCTCAAGCAGCTCACACACAAGCAGAGCATGTGTGGACCTGAGACGACAATTGATTGTGTCGCGATCGTGAGAGAAGACAATCATCAACCCGGGCCAGGCGGTGAGCCTCGGCATGTCAGGGAGGAGGAGGAAGTTGCGGGTGTGGGGAGAGAGGGGGGGTGGAGACTTGGAGGAAGACCAACATACTGTAAGGGCACCATACAACTCTGACCCAGATAGCAAAAAAATGAATAATTTTGCCATCAAAAGCCTCGTCTCAGTGTTGTTTTTGTTCTTCTAAAGAAGGTGTTAGAGGTGTCACTAAAGCAAAAAGCATTAGCCTCAAAGTCACTGTTCTGCATGACAGGTTTGTTTCCACAAAAAGCCTGTTTTCTCAGCTTTCTGTTCAGAAACTGGCATTTTGTGTGAAACCTAACTATATTTGACTGCTGATTACGGAAAAACAAAACAAGCAAGAAACAAACTTTTTTTTTACTGACGAAAGTAGAGAGTCTGTTCTTTCAGAATATGGTTTCAAATTTTATATAGTCATTGTAAAAAAAATTCCTAAAATATCAGTCAAAATGCTCTAAAATGGCTGGCAGTCAGGGGGTATCTGTTCTGAAAAAGGCTGGCAGTCAATGAGTTGTTCTTACAAAAAGCAATTACATGTACAATGTTCAACTTTGAAAACTAACCCGACAGCGTGTTGGTGCGAGAGTGCCGTTTGTGTGGAAGTCCGACATCATTCACAATCTGCTCCATCTCAGCTTTCACCTTCTCTTCCGGAAGCCCCTTCAGGCGCCCGTAGAACCAGATGTGCTCCTCCACTGTCAGCCTGGAGTAAAACAGCAGCCAATCACAAAACGGAAATAAGGCAGAGAACGCATAAAGATTTCCCGCTTTGATTGTTGTTGTTCTTGGTTACGTACATGCTAAAAAGCACGTTGTGTTGAGGACACACGCCCAGATTCTGACGGATGTTGCTGAGTTCAGATCGAATGTCTTTGCCGAGGATGTACGCTGTGCCAGAGGTGGGTGGGAATAGCCCTGTTAGGATTGACCTTTAGGGGAAAAAAAATACAAGAACGCAACCAATATGTTAGTTTCATAATGATGTTGTGCTACTATGGGCTAACTGCAATAGAAAGCTATTTGTTAATTTAGGGGCAAATTGTTCTTCCTTAAATGTGGTGTTCCCAGGGATCTGTATTGGGTCCAAAGCTGTTTATACATAAATCATTAATGATTTGTGTAAATGTCTACGTGAAACCGACATTGTTTGCTAATGACACAAATCTTTTTTGCTACGGCTCTGATCTATAAAAAATAATAAGTGATGTTGCAAATTAATTCAGTAAAATAAGAACCTGGTTTGCTATCAAGAAACTATCTTTTAATATAGAAAAAACAAAAATTATCTAGTTTGGAAACAGGCAATCACATTAAACAAGTAAATAAAACTAAAATTCTCTGTGTTACACCAGACAATCAAATTAGTTGGCCACCGCATATTAAATATGAAAAAAAAAAAAGGTTTCAAAAAGTATGACTGTACTCGACAGAGAAGGAAATGTTTTAAATTACAGTGCCCGCCAACAACAAAAAATACCCAAAAACATTCAGAAACTATTTATTGAAAAGACTAAGACTTGCATAACTTACGAGACAAAATGAACTTTCGGTCACTACACACACGGACAACCAAAAGAAAGCTTTTGTGTGTCAGTAAGTGGTACCAGGTTGTGGAACAGTTTGTGTGTAGAAATAAAAAAAATCTCTGAATTTAAAGCAATTTAAACATAAATACATTACATTTATCTTCTCGAAGCATATATGTTAAAGGGGAAAAAATATAAATAGGTTTGTATGTTAGGACAGATGAATGTATAGTGGAATACATGAATTGTATATTTATATAGATATGAATGAATTATGTCTCCTTTTATAGTGTAAATATGTGTGTATTATAAGAAGGTTAATGTATAGAACTAAAGTATAGTACTAGATATTACAAGGGGTAGGATCATATAAGTTTATACTTCTTCCTACTCCTTTTCGAACATGTACAGGTTTCACGTGCAGGATTTTGTAAAAAAATTTTCTCTTTGCATTGTTTGTTTTTGATTTTTTTAAATTATATTATTATAATGTTTTCTCATTGTGGTAAATACACTGCTGTTTGTGTTCATGTTTGAAATAAAAATGAAATCAAATCAAAAACTGTGGTGCGCTGTCTTACATGGTTGTGGTCTTGCCGGCTCCGTTGTGGCCAAGGAAGGAGGTTATCTGTCCCTCATAGAACCTCAATGAGAGTCCATCCACAGCCAGCTTGTTTCCATGACTGTAGACCTTCACCAGGTTCTCAATGTAAACACCTGGGTCAATGTGGCTTGGCTCCTCCTCAATACAAACAGCTGAAAAAAGCATCCCAACATTTAGCTTAGCCATGCAGAGGTATATTCTCATTGCAAACCAAATTAACATAGTGCTACACTCACCTTCAGCATTGCCTTTCTTTGACATTAGGGCGGACATGTTGTTCTCCTTCTCCCCACACCAGTATGTCCGAGTAAAAGGGAAATACCAAGGCCTGGGAATCCCATACTGACCTGTTACACAGGGGAGATTTTGTAAGTATTCCTTATAAAAGTCGTGTAAAAACCTCAGTAACATTCAGAACATCGTGCCTGACTCACCAGGGAACACAGCTTCGATATACCAAGTCATTATCCCGTACAGCACGGCGTCAAACAGCATGAGGCAGATGGAGGTGGTGAGATTGTAGCTGTCCTCCTCCAGAGGGCTGGCCAGTAGATTGGACCACTGGATTCCCACTCCTTGCTCCTCGAACAAGGCAAAGTATTCGCAACCAAAGCCAAATGCCACAGGCGACAACAAGCTCTGAAACACAACGAGAACAAACGTTATAGAGCAGGGGTGTCTAACTCATTTTAGTTAAAGGGCCAAATATGGACCTGTTCGTTCAGAAGTGGGAAAACGAACAATTTAAATATTGATGACGTGCCCAAGTTTGCACTTCCAGTTATAAATTAGACAAAGTATGGAAGGCATGAATATTATCTAAGCAATTAGTAACAGGTACTTAAATGTTATTTGATTTATTTATTTTGTGGAATAATCTGAGAAAAAAATTAAGGATTAAGGAGTTCTTTTAACAACAACTTACAACTGAATAATTTCATCATTTACACAATCACTCATGTTTTCTGTCAATTTCACTTTCTCCTGCGGGCCGAATCGGAAGCTCTGAAGGGCCAGATTTGGCCCCCGGGCCTTGAGTTTGACACTAGTGTTTTAGAGCAGTGGTTCTCAAACTTTTTTGGCCCAAGTACCCTCTTTTTCTTATTTCTGAATTCAAGTACCGTCTTTGTCCGACTACAACATTTTTGCTCAGAATACTATGAAAAAAACAACTATAAAAAATAAATATGGAATGAATGAGTGATAACACGCATTTTAAAGAATCTCATTTTGTAAATAAGTAGAATGAAACAGTATTTAGTGCCTCCTGAATAGATTTATTCCTATAGATTTTATTATTTCCAGTCATAATATAATGGCATGTATGAAACCAATACTGTATTTAGAATTGATCAATGGCAGACATGAGCAACATGCGTGATTTTCATTTTTAACTAGAAATAAACAATATAAAACCAAATATTTTTAATGCTTTTCTTTGTTAATTTTCCACTTTCTCCCTCTTTCAAGTACCCACTGTAGTGCCATTGCGTACTCCCATTTGAGAAACACTGTTTTAGAGGATTGAAAACATACATTACATGCATGTGTTCTTATACATTTACACACCACGACAACTTTAGCAGCAAAGCCCACGTAGTCCTGCCAGGCGACGCACAGCACGTAGGGCAGGTAGAGGGTGAAATATATGATGCCGCCGCAAGCTGCTGCCAAGTTGGCCCGAGAGAACAGGGTGCTGATGAGGAAGCACTGCATGATGGTCACCACGCCAAAGGATCCGAGAAAAAGGAAAACGACGCCTGGGTCACTGTAAGGCAGCAGGTTCCCAATCTGAGGAGAGGACAAAGGAAAAGTGACACAATTAACCAGAAGAATGATTAATGTCACTTCTGAGATGTCACTGTGCCAAATAAAGAATGTTTGTGGGAGTGTTTCAGGGTCGGGGTCAATTACACATTTCAATTACAATTACGTCTTCAATTATCCATGATCAAATACAACTTAATTACAAGTACCAGTCTGTCATTGCCCAATCTCGTTAGATCTCGGAAGCTAACGTTTCTTATGTTTAAGTATTAATATATACATACATACATTTCATACTGTGCAAATATTTATTTTTAATTTCTGCAATATCTATTCATAATTTACTACGCTGCTACCTGTAAATAACTCCTACCATAACTCATACCTTATTTAGAGTTATTATTTATATTCTTCTTCTGTTGTTTTTCTTTTTAGCTGTGTGCACTTTAAGTAAAATTGTTGCTCTTCTTTCCTATACTTATTAATGATATATGACTTAAAAAGCTTTTTAAATTGGTTCATGTTAGTGCTTTGTTTTTTTTGTTTATTAGACTGTAACAATAGCAGGGATTAAATAATGGAACTCTCATTGCATCTTGAAATGTACTTTTCCTCGTCTCTCTGTAAAAATATTTTCTGCAACCCTTTTGGAAGTACAAATGAGCCCAACTCTGGACTGTGTGTACTGATACCAACCTTTAATAACATCACCAACAAGCCGGCGCTGATGAGCAGAGGGATTAAGCTGCTGATGAACCAGCTCAGCCACAGGATGCCGTTGTTCAGTCCCATGATCCTCATGGTCTCCTTAAGCCGCGCCTCCTTCTCGTACACCACGCCCTTAATGATGATAGCGACCGAGTACATCCAGGCCAAGGTCATAAAGAGAGGCATTGATCGGCTCATCACACGCAGGAAGCTTTAGAAAAACAAAAAACCAGGCACTCAAAGTTAGGCAGGAACATGGAAGGCGTTTTGTTTGTGGGAGAGACTTTTCTGTTCACTCACATGTCGTCGACGTAGCACGGATAAGGCATCTGCTGAATATAGACGCCCGTCTTCTCCTTGGAGCCTGTAATGGCTCTGATGATTCCCTGCTCGACTACATCCTGCAGGTATGAAAATCCACCCCAGATGTAGCGCAGGTCTTCAAAAGGGTCTGCTCTGGGACCAGGATCCCAGTATCTGCAAAAACCATTTGGAAAATGAACAAATGCAAAACAAAGAAAGCCTGAGTAAGTCAGTGAAAACATAATAAAAACCTACCCATCTTTAATCTTGTTGGTCCTCTCTACGTTATCGATGTCCATGCGGATTTTGTAGTTGACATTTGGAGGCAGGTCAGGACTGCTGCCGTGGGCGATGTCAGGGAACACGATGCCGGCCCAGAACTTCTGGTTATTAAGGAGACCCATGGACTTGTTGACCAGTCGCTCCTCATTAGCCACTGGTTCCAGCTTGTCCAGGTTTACACACTGAGGGTGAACAGACATGGATTCAATGCAGGTTATAAACAACAAAGAGATCAGGTTAAAAAAAACCAAAACAAAGGTTGAGATTTATTCCAGTTCATTTTGTCTTCTTTTTTTAAAATAATGTTTCTTTGTAGTTATTATTATTATTATTATTATTATTATTATTATTATTTATTCATCTATTTTGTTCCTTCTCTTTTTTCTCCCTTTTTAAAACAAAAATAATAAGAAAAGAAAAGAAAAAAAGAAAGAAAGCGATCAGTAGATGCCACTGAGGAAGAATGACAGTTGGCAGTCGAAACATGTCAGTAAATTTCAATTCAATTCAACTTTACTTATATAGCGCAAATGACAACAAAGTAGCTTGAAAAGCGCTTGAAAGTAAATTTCCTGAAAAGAGTTGAAGTTTGAAAAATGTAATTGAACCCAACTCTGGTTTTATTTATTCAGTTTTTCATTTTTTACAATTACAATTAAATTATAATTGCTTTTTAGTCAATCACAATTATGTTCTCAATTACTAATGTTCAGTTACAATGAATCACAATTACTGAGCCTGAAATAAATAACCTAATAAAATAAAATACACTAATAACAAATATCTATCATCTAATTTCTTTCCTATCTATTGGTTACCTTGTTAGGCTCCCTAATCAATGAAAATATAGGTTTTAATATTTTTCGTGTGGGTGCCTGAGCCTTTTTTGTGTCAGTACAGCCCTTGATTAAATTTTTTTCTAAATGGTAAAATGTGTAGAGTATGTACACCTCGTTGTACATCCAACCTTCAAACACATACTAATTTGACCATAATTGACAACTCTACTTAAGCTCCTCCCACTATATGAATACATACGTCCGACGGGCATTGTTCTAGTAATAGTAATTACAATTATGACAGCATGAGATTTTTAAAATTACAAATACCAATATAATTACGCCATAATCATAAATAATTATCAATTACGTGATTTAAAATTATATTTCATCCCAACCCTGAATGAAACCTAAACATATTATATAAAGGTTGGGATTTATTAGAGTCTTACACTACATCATTTCTTTATAAAGTGGAATATGTCAGGACTTATTGAAGTGGTGTTAGCTTTCATGTACCTCAGAGCTCTATCACAGGATTATCATATCAAATCTATTTTTAAAACAAGATGTTTTTAGAACAGCCTTAAAAAAAAAAAAAAAAAGAAGTTGCATAATATCGCTACTGAAAGCTAATATAACCATTCATAAGGATATGTGGTGAAACTTATTTATATCAGGGTTTAGAAGTTATTTTAAAAACTAAAAGCATGTAATCTATTCCATATTCTTGAATTTTGTGTTGTCTGGAAGGATAAACATTAGTAATGCTCTTTGGAATGTAGGTTAATTATCCTTGACTGGCACACTTGACATGTTTGAACATGTAAAGTAGAACAGTAACAAAAACAAGTTCCACACACAAGTTCTACAAGAACATTTAGATGTATTGTAAAGACACGTGTAGCTGGTTTGTGTTGCCAGTTTGTGAAGTTTTCCTGCTTTTACGGCTTGAAACGCATGACAGGCGCACGAACCTCCATAAAGCGTGAGATGGTCTGTATGGAGTGGTCGGTCTCATTAAAGACGTCCCTCCAGGTGTGGGCGGACCCAGCTGGCCTTTGGTCCTCTGAGGCTTTGGACAGAAAATGTGCCACGTCGGACACTTTCCACTCGGTTTCACTGAGCTGGGAGTTCAGAAAGGCTGCGCTGGCATTGTTCTGGAGCAAAGTCTGCAAAAACAGAGAATTCTCGTCATTTATTACCATTGGTAATCCTAATTTTAGGGGAAAAGGGGGACAACAAACTCTAAAATGTGAGAGTAAACCAAAAACTCCTTTACTAAATAATACATATCATTATTGTGTCTATTTTCTTGTTTGGTTTGTGATCTTTGTTATTACATCTCAACGTGTGTGTGTGTGTGTGTGTGTGTGTGTGTGTTTAGTCTCCTTTTGTGTGTGGCTTGTGACCTATTTTCACTGTCATTTGATTCTGTTTGATGCTAATTCAAGGCTCTACTCAAGTTCACTTCCTTATCCAAAGACCTTTCTCTGCTTCTGGGGAAGATCGTTTAAAGCCGCCAGAGCCTAAGTATGTAACTGAAAACTTTGCAGCGCTAAACACTATTTCACACCTTTTTTGACAGAAATGATGTAATCAATGTTAGATTAATGAATTAAATTGGTAAAGAAAAAAAGTTTTTCAGAATTAAATAAAATATATATAAAATAATGAAACAATAACAATAATATAATTATTATTAATTACAATCTTTAAGACTTTAAATATTAATATTATTATGATTATTATTATTATAAGTCTTAAATATTGTACTTTAGAAAAAAATGCAATTTAAAACAAATCAATTTTAGATTCATGGTTTAAGTTGGTAAAAAATAACTTTTAAATTATATAAAGTACAACAATAATAATACAATTATGATTATTATTATTAGTAACTTTAAAATTTAAAATAATATTATTATTATTATTACTTTAAGTCTTAAAAATTGTGCTTATTATATTCAAGGGAAAAAAGGAAATCAATCAATTTTAAATTAATGGATTAAGTTGGTAAAAAAAAAAATTAAATTAAAGACAAATTTCTAAAAATTAATAATAGTAATAATAAAACAATTATTAAAACAAATTTTTTATAACTTTAAGTCTTAAATATTGTACTTAATACATTCAAACATCTCTAACGATACACTTTAAAACAGTTTTTAAATTCACCAGTAGGTGGCACTGTTGTTCACAAAGCACAAGGAAACAGCGTAAGCAGAACTCACTCACAGCACAGACAGCTTTATAATTAGATAAAAAGCTTAAAACAAACACAACTTATAAACACAAGAGTAAATGTGTTTCCTGTGTTATCCACTCACCCCTCTATAGTGTCATTTAGGATTATAGAGACCACTTAATATGTAAAACACCATGTGCGTATGTGCGGTTAGATTTTCGATGCACCCACTCACCCGCACTAGGTCCATTTCCTCACTGTTCTCCATGAAGTTCCACAGTTTGGGCTTCAGTTCCTCCCACATTCCTCCAAGATCTCGGAGCACTCCAAACTCCTGAAACGTCTTATTAACCTAGTAAAACACAAAGTTGCTCATTATTGCCCATAAAAGTGGTACATTTGACAAGAACTTTAAGACTCAATCACTCACCATAGACTGGTTTTAGTTAAAGTTGCATTTTAGTTCAATTGTTTTAGTTGAAATTCAGTCTCGGTTTTAGTTTTTGTCTTATTTTTGACAGTTATGTTAAACTGTAACTGCAAAATGATGTCTTTTGATGTGTTTAGTTATTTTAACTAAGAATGTGCCATATTACTAAACTAAAATATGTAATAGTGCAATACATAATTATGTTTTTCACAAATTCTTGTTTATTTTCTGGAGATTTGAACTAATGCAGATTTGCCGACCAACGTCTTCTTTGTCGTCATGTTCTTACTCTTCAGTTAATTATAAAGATTTTGTTGTAAATTCCTAAATTTACATTCTTGTCACAAATATGGAATACAGGTTCGTCAATGAAAAGTTGCCGTTTCAGTTTTATTTGACAGAATTAACAGTGACCTAAAGTCTTATGCGCACACCCCTCATGGTATAATTTCTTGAACACGAGGGTGAGCGACCGTACCTCATGGATGATCCTTTGAGTAGCTGGAGTATCAGGAGTGTACAGGATCTTTCCCATGAGAAGAGGTTTCAAAGCTCTCCAAATCATCCTGGAAATAGGACTGGACTCCAGACTCCTCATCATGTTGTTACAGTAAGGAGCTGGAAACCAAACACAAAGCAACACAAAAATGTTTTTTCTTATTTAAACGTGTTCGTAAACCAACCGAGACTGATCGCAGAGTGAGATTCAACGTGGTGAACTTACTGGACGAGTTATCATAGCTAGAGAGAGGGTCACTGTCACTGTCGTTGCCGTGGTTTCCGAACAGGGCCTTGTAGTTGTTGTCCTCGTACCAGTTGAGAGACTTGATTTTAAGTCCGCCTCCCTCAGGATGGCCACAGACGATTCGTGAGACGGCCTGGTACATTTGGTTGGGGGATCCCGTGGCATTCGCTGTGAGATACAGAATCTCTTTTCGCATGTCGTTCCAACTTTTCATACTGGCAAGCTGAGGGCAGAGACCCACACAGGCACGTTAGCGAGCTTGTGTTTGATGAGAGAGAATGAGATAGAAATCCCCATTTGACAGCTAAACAAACCTCATCATATGAACACAAAAGCCCCGATAGATAACTTCATTTACTGCTTTTCCAAAAAAATTAAGTTTCACATATAGTCTTACAAAACAGTTTTTTAAGTCTGAAAAACATTATCACAAAAACACAAAAATAGGCGATAGCTGGGTGTCGGGTGAGACGCACATCAGAGGTACTTCATTGCTTTGCTATAGTGTGCTAACCCTAACCCTTATGCAGGAAATTGAAGCTGTGGTTGTGTTACACCACGTTTAATAATGTTCCTTAAACCTTAAGCATGGATTCAGCAGCTTCAAACTGCTCGAAACGTGCTGCCGAACCTTGCTACACTTTATAAGAATGCTATCACTCTATGCTGATGAGACCCAACTCTCACCACACAGAAGGACATCTTCTCACAGCATTTTCCTTCACTGTGATTCACCATGAAATGGTGAATCCCATCAACACTACTTGTACCAATTTCACATAGTTGAAACTAACTCCAACTGTGGGATTAAATGATGAACTTTAGAATTTCATGAATCGACATCAGGCCATTTAATGGAAAAATTGATTTAAATCAATAATTGGATTTTTATAAACCCAGCGTTGCAAAACAAACCCGAGACTGCGTAGCTCAGAGTTTCTGGATTTAAGGCTATCATCTGCCTGTTGGCTGGTCACATGCACTGCAATCTGCAGACACCTAGCACTTAGCAGTCTGCACGGCAGGATAAAATTAACTGCGTGTGTGAGTGATTCACGTTGCAGTCTGGGGTAAAAGTCAGATAATATTTACAAAAAGATTAGTTTCTCAAGAGTTATTTAAATGAAAAAAAAGAATGTCATGTATTGAAATACTGTATATTCACCAGTATGATAGTTAACGTATTGTTAGATATTCTCAGCATTCTCAGAATGCTGAGAATATCCGGGGCACACATCCATGTTATTTAACAGATCATCTCGTGATGTCTACACAGTAAAGAAGGAATCCAACCCACTGATGATTATTCTGTTGCAATCAACCACACCATTATTTTCCTGGCATTCACTCAAACTGTGGTTTCAATGTGTGGGGCCTTCATGGGACAAAAGGAAGCTGTCATGTGCAGTAAACACTGATAGGCATTGTTACACCAGACTGCAGAGAGTTTATTTTCATTTACACAGGGGTTACTGTAGGTCAGTGGTTCTCAAACTTCATTGGCTTAAGTACCCCATTCTCATATTTCAGAATACAAGTTCCCTCTATGATCAACTACAACATTTTGCTTAGAAAACACCATTTAGTGCAGTGGTTCCCAACCTTTTTGGATCGTGACCCCATTTTGATATCAAGAACTTCTAGCGACCCCAAAGACATTTTCTTCTAGAATTAGTTTTTGATCATATTTGAGCTCAGATTTATATATATATATATATATATATATATATATATATATATATACAGTATATATATATATATATATATATATATATACTGCATTTTAGTTGAACTAGATTCACAAAGTGTAAGAATAAAAATACAGTTTAAGACTGTGTCGTTTGTTCGAGATAATCAAATCAAAACATTTCAAAAATCTATTTTAATTCTTAAGACATTTCAAACGACCCCCTTTAAACTCCAGGCGACATCACATGGGGTCCCAACCCCAAGGTTCAAAAACTCTGATTTAGTGCTTCCCAAATAGTTTTATTTCTATAGTTTTTATAATTTCCGGTCATCTCATGCCTGGGGTGGGACTAAGACTGACACTTTATTTGTTAATTTTCTACTTTCTCTCTCTCAAGTACCTCCTGCCGTGCCATTGCGTACCCCTAGGGGTACACGTACCCCCATTTGACAAACATTGCTTCAGAACAAGAAACAAGCTGGCACAGGTGCCCCCAGTAAGGTCTCCAAACTGGTCAACATGTAGCAGCGAAAGAAGGGATAAAAGTTTGAACTTTTTCAGCTGATCAGAAATATACCCACCCCCCCTTTTTTTTCCTTTTTAAAAAATGACTTAGGAGGAAGGGTTTTGCAAACAACAGGATGTTTGAATAGAACGTTCATAGGATAAAGAGGATGATGAGAAGCAAGGAAAGAAAAAAATGTGCAACGCGCTGCAGAAAAGCAGGAAGTGGTCAGAACGCAGAGCAAACGGTAGCACGAGAACAACAAGAGAAGGGATTTTGTCGCTGGGTAAAGTGGGTAAAAAAAAAAACCAAAAAGTCTCTAACATCAGTAAAACAGAAAAGAGGAGTTCCAGCTCAGTTAAAAGCTCATAACACAGAGCAAGGCCTCAATATTTCTGTGTTCTGCAGATGCCTTGCATCGTTCTGGATGTGGTTACTTTGCAACTGACAGACAGTCACATGCTTTCCTGCTCGTTCACACGCAAAGAACTGGGCATGTTAATGTGTGTGTGTGTGTTTATGCTCTATGTAAATGTGTGTCTTTGTTTCTCCCTTGCCAAAGCCCACAGTCACTACTAAAACAGAACACTGGGTTACAGAGATGTGACCTCTACGTTGTAATTTCACATTCTGGACAAAGTTTTTTAGTGCAGTGTTTCTCAACTTTGGGGTCGAGACCCCATATGTGGTTGCCTGGAGTTTAAATGGGGTCACCTGAAATGTCTAGTATGGTATTAATTAAACTGATTACTGATTAAAAACTATTATTCTTTTTCAACTTAAAAAACACAAAATCTTTTGCGACCGTGTTCCATACTTTCACTTTGTCAAATATAAATCTAGTTCTAATAGAAAGCAGTAAAAACAATATCTGAGCTGGTCCAACTTGTCACCAATCCTGTATTTTTTAATATAATATATAATAAACATGATCAAAAACTACTTCTAGAAAAAAAATGTCTTCAGGGTTGCCAGAAATTCTTGACATCCAAATGGGTTCACGATCCAAAAATAAGTTGGGAACCACTGTTTTAGTGTGTGTATGTGTGTGTGTTTTGCCAAATGTCAGGCAGGTTTGCATTAGTTGGATCAGTTTTATGTGACTGTATAATGAGTCATTAATTTAGTAGTGACTCCATAGTAACAGAAAAAAGAATGTGCTGTACTGACGTAACCCTGCAGCAGAGTCAGTCTGAGGTTACTAAAGTTCAAGTACTGAAGCGCTCTAATATTCACATCCTGTGAGACTGAGAAGTCATTTTTAAATAATTATTGACCAAAAAAATCTGACATTGCTCAACATTGTTAGGTTTAAAATCAACTGAATTTAGTACTTAAGGCCTTTTTGTGAAACAAGCCCTCACCGAAGCTACTTAGAGCAAACATTTCAATGCGCACAATAAATTGAAAACAACATTATTCAAAACTGCACATGATATATTAGGGTAGGGCCCTTCTGCACTTCAATCCTAAAGAAAGTGAAAACAATGAATAGAACAGCATTAGAATGAACAGGATTTCATGACTGGAGCGTTTAAATCTCTGTAGCACCAGCTTATTCAAGCACAAATAAATAATCTCTGCAAGGAATCACAAGCAAACAAAGAACTTACGGGTTATTGGAAGATATTGTGGAATTACTGACTTCGGGCTTTTTTAGGGCAAACTTTTGCAGCCAAATACAGCAAATAATGCCTTCACTCTTCCTCGACTTAATAAACAATGATATGCAACACATACACAGAGAATAAATCATTGGTCATCACTCAAACTGACGACATGAAGTAAACTTGTCGATCAGTGGAATCTGTAAAGCGTAATACGATTAGTGTTTGGTCTGGAAACGTTAAAAACCAGAGAAAAACAATACAGATTATACATCGGGTGACATAATGGAGATGTTTATGAAAAACAGCCTGCTTTACTGACCTGAAACAACCTCTTAATAACATTTACTGACAGCCTGGTGGAGGATGTTTACTAGGAATGTTTAAAAAAAAAAAAAAAAATTAAATCTTCACTTGAGTAACCATTGTTTGCAAAGAAACACAAAAAGTTACAACATGGGTTATTGAAAATAGATATATAAACAAGTTTATCTAATTACAATGCTTGTTTGGTCATGAAACCACACTATAATATTTAAACATGCTCACATCAGAGCTTTGGAGTTTTTTTTTAATAAAAGCTGTTAATATGTTGAGGTTTCATTTATTCAGACAATCTTTTTCAGTAAATTGACTTTGATCTCCTGACAAATTTCGAGTGCCAACTGTCAGTCTTCCTCAGAGGCATCTACTGATTGCTTTCATGTGTCCTTATGCATTCTTTCTGGGTGCACAAGTAGATATTGCAGGTCTTTATGCTTCTTGTACTCATTCCACACAAAAAAAGATAGTCGAATTGAACAAAATAAACTCAGATGACCCTTAGACAAATAGCCATTACGTAAATAAAGGCTTAATGATTAACATTGCTTGATTTTTTTATATAACCAAATTATATCCAAATTGAGGTAAAATTAAGCTTTTTTCCCTCAAAGGTCAGCAATAAATAATAATGTTTTATATTTTAGTAAGTCAGACAAAACAACTGTACCGTACATTATACAACAAATACAACTTCCTTTAATATGAAGCTAAATCTGCCTTAATTAAGAATAAAAGTGTTTTGCAAAGATTGGGCCAAAAAAGTATCTTTTATTTGAATGTAAGATAATCTATGCAGGAAAAAAATAGGTCTAAAATCAGGAATCTGAAATGAAGAAGCAAATGTTGCCAGTGATTCCTTACTCAGTCAACCTTTGCCCACTAATTATTACATCACTGGGACCTGATTCTAGGGAAGAATTGATTGGATGCTCAAACATGATGCTGGGGAGGTGAACTTTGGAAACAAATACTCCTGCGTACACATGTGTAGGTGGAGTTATTTTTCTGTTTGTGTGCTTTGTTTACCTCCACGCCTAAAGCGCCAAGACTCTCCAGAAGATAGTCAGTCGCAGCTGAGACCTCCTGCACGACTTTAGGGTCCGACTTCACATCCTTCTGTTGGATTGAGGGAGGAGGATTAGCTTGATGTTCAATCAAAGCCCAGAACAATTCTTTTTTGTTTGAACAATCTTCCTAAATTTTAAAATCAAACTAAGATACTGTAAGTAATGCAGTTGTGCATCTGTAAATATGTTAAAATGGAGGGAAAAGTAAAATGGTTTTGTGTGTTTTTAGAGCCATATTGTGTAATGTTTTTGGGATTTTCCTGTTTTTTGTTGTCCATTTGAATATTTCTGTCATTTTGTGCAGTTTTTTTGTTATTTTGTGCACTTTCCTGCTCAGGAAAAGGTTTTAGCATTAATTTCCAACCATAAAGGGAGGAAAATCTACAAAACCAAACCTCTAATAAAGGATTTCTAAATAAAAATAATGTTTCAAAAGATAGATCTTTGTTCGACCCATAGTAGGAAAATTTGGGAGACACTAATGTAAAATTTGTTAAAATGTAACAAAAGGTGAAATGGTTTGTGTGTTTTTGGAGCCATTTTGTGTACTTTGTTTTGGATTTTTCTGTTTTTTGTTGCCCATTTGAGTATTTATATGTCATTTTTTGTAGTTTTCTGTTATTTGGTGTCCTTTCCTGCTAAGAAAACGGTTTAACATGCAACCATAAAGGGAGGAAAATCTATTAAACCAGTTTGTGAACCATACTGCATGAAATTAAACAACCTCTAAAGCAGGATAGCTAAATAAAAATGTAATGTTTCAAAACGATAAGTTAGATCTTTATTCGAGACACTATAGTTAAGAAAAAATAAGTGAAACATCCAAATTTTTCTGTTGCGACTGCGATTTTTGTGTCACTTAATGATTAACTGTATATATCATGTCAAATATAACACCAAACTTTCCAAAATCCTCTTTATATTACAAACCAAATACATTAAGGGGAAACTGGGAAACGTAATTTCAGTTTTTAAGGTTCAATTAAAGCCCAAAACATTTTCATTAAAACAATCTTCCAATTTTTTTTTAAAATTAAACTAAGTAATGCAGTTGTGCATCTGTAAATACAGTATTTTGAGCCATTTTGTGTTATTTTCTTTTCATTTCCTATTTTTTGAATAACTATATGTCATTTTTTGTAGTTTTTCCTGTTATTTTCTGTGTATTTAGTGTCCTTTCCTGCAAAGGAAAATGTTTTAGCATTAATTTGCAACCATAAAGGGAGAAAAATCTATGTTGCATTCCCTCTAATGCAGGACTGCTAAATTCAAATGTCATGTTTCAAAAAGGATAAGATAGAAAAATAAGTTAAAAAAAAAATCCAAATTTTTAAGCTGCGACTACATTTTTTGTGTCACTTAATGATAAACTGTATATATCATATCAAATATAACACCAAACTTTAGAGTACAAACCTAATACATTTAGGTCAGAGAAAGGGGGACAAAGTTGAGGGTCGAGGTGGGCGAGAGACACATTCGAGGAAAAAGGAGAGCTGGGAAAGATCGACTGCTCAAGGTGACTTTGACCTCTCGTAAGTGTGTGAGAAAGAGAAAAAGAGAGGGGGAGTGAGGGAGAGGGAGAGTATGTCTCTTCTATCACTAAGTTTGCAGCTTGTGGAATGTCTGACATTTGATAAAGAGCAGGTGTTGCTGGAGACAAAGCAGCTGCCCATGCAGAGAGAAAATACACTGTATCGCTCTGTCTCTCTCTCTCTGTTAATGGATGTCTCTCTTCCCATCTCTGATCCACAAGCATCGACACACATACGACACAGGCAGAAGCCCAGTTTCTTACACAGTTGTTGCTCACTTTGCACAATTTCTAAAATAAATGTGACTTTTTCAGTTTCAAAGAACAACATGTCATAGGATGTATCTAAAAAAGAAAAAAAGAATATCTCTACCCCGATGAGGACAACAATCACACCAACAAGTAATCTTGCGTCTCATTTCTAAAACAGAAAAAATAAACTCTTGGGGACATTGAGTTTTCTATCATCGAAGGTCATTTATGCAAACTGTTTGTTCATTTCTGGCCATCTTTTACGATCGTGACTCACATTTAGGTCACAGGTTATATGAGAAAGAAAGGCCAGGCTGTCCGGGAACTGCAGAGAAAGGATGCCACGTAGGCAAAAACAAAAGGAACAAGGCATCAGAGAAAAAAAGAGAGAAAAAAAAGAAAAAAGCGCTGAGTAAAGGTTGATAGTCCAAGGGATGGGAAATGTTCCTCTGAAGTGAGTTTTTAAAAGAAATATAGTCCTGTTAAACTACTTTTAAAATGCTCTCGTCATAGTGATTGATGCTGGTTAGAGACCAAATAAAACAGGAACAAATAATTATTTTTGCTCAAGCTAATCTAATTAAAAAAATGTAAAAAAAAAATGCAAATACATTCCACAATAAAATTATGGCATTTTTTTAAGGATTGTCACTTTATTGAAGGGGATTGATTGTAATTATTCAGTACAAAACAATAAAATGTAACTTTTCTGCAAAATTCTTATTATTGTCTCTGTGACAAGTTTTAAATCACTTCTTAAAACATTTTATCAAAGAGCTTTCAATGATTTTTAGTAACTTTGAACTTGTTTTTATGTCTCTGTTTTAATCTCTGACCAAAACTTTATATCTTTTATTTCTAATGTAGAGCTGTGTTTTCAAAAGTACTATATAAATAAAGTTTATTATTATTTCATTAAAGGTGTTTTATTGCACTAACTTAGGAAAAAAATCTGTAAGATAATGATTTTCTCTGTAGAAATATTAATGTTAATTTCTGTAAATGTAATGTCGTCGCACTTCATTTGAATTAGGATATTTTACTTTATTTTTACGGTTTATGTTTGCCAGTCATTAAAGTTTTTTTTGCTCGCTTGTAAGCTAATACGGAGACAAAGACTGAATGAACCTACCCGGATAGGTTTTAGAAAGTCCAGATTGGACAGGAAGTGGCTCTGGGCTTTGTTCAGCCAGTCGCTGGAGGATTTGCAGATTATTTCTTGAGTCATGCGAGTCACATTGTGGTCGGCAATGTGTACAAACTCCTCCAGTGGGGTGGTGTTACAGAGGTCTCTGAGGTGGAAGCCAAATCCTTTAGTCAGCACCTGAACAGAGAAAAAACAAACACACACATTAACAAAACAAAAAACAAGCATTGAATGTATTAAGTTAGACGTAACTTGACATAGATTTTCTAAAAAAGTAAGAAAAATTGGCAACACTTTACTTGAAGTTTTGTACATAACGCCCACATATTTGCTGTCATTATTATGACATGACACCCGTCATTAGCATCAATAACCTTGCCAGAGCCTGGCCCCGAGAATAAAATCCTCACAGTCACTAACTCTGTTTAACTGAACACAGACAAACCTTATCCTTTTTAATTTAATTATATTAAAATTTTATTTGCTTTTATTTTTTTTTTTTTTTTTTTTTTACAAACCTTTACAAATCATTATTCCTTTATTTTTTCTCATCTGAGGTTAAAACATTCCTCCCTAACCCTAACCCCACTAAATCCCTCCACCTAACCCAAAAAATGCCAACATAGCTCCAAATGTGTCATAATTTATTGAAAGGTGTCATAATTTAGGAAACGACACTTAATGATAGCTTAATGACACCTTATTCATGCTAATGACAGTGTAATGTCAGCCTTATGTATACAATTTTAAGTAAAGTTTTAACAAAAATTCTTACATTTTTAGAACATCGAAAACTCAAAACAACACGTTATTGATTCTAATATTATATTTACTAATGATTTTTTGAGTGACTTCCTCTGTTGACTCCTCGTTATTCGTTCAAAGCACTTTAAAAAAATCCTTGTGAGAACCAGACAATAATAATGCTTTCTTACAAACCAATTACAACAAAGAAATGTTCTAAATGCCAAAGTGATACGTCGTAAACAAATAAACAATTTTAAATCGGTTGATCTTTGCTTTTCAACAGTATTTATTGTCTCGTGTTTCCACATACTTTAGTTGAGAGAGGGACAGCAGTTGCAAAGGCCGAAAAACAGAATGTCCCTTTCTGGAACAGCAGAGCATTCAAAGAATGAACAGTCGCTCTTTCTTCATGGACAAATCAAGATGTGTGTGTGTGTGTGTGTGTGTGTGTGTATCTGAAGGAGACGGGCTGCCTGACTTCTGAATGTCCTTGGCCACATTGTTATGCCATCATGTCTATAGCAGACTACACTGCGCATACTTACACAAAGGGAGTCATCACAAATGATCTATTCCCTGGAAGAACATCAGAGTCTAAAGCAGTCACTCTGATTATCCTTAAACATGCTGAACATCAGACTAAAGGGACATGTGTATATTTGAATTAATTCATGATTTATCACAGCAAAGTTGTGCTGATGAACATTGTATTCAATATTTGAGCCAACTTTTGCTGATTTTTACCATTTTTGTGCCACGACACCAAACTTGCCACATTTTAACCTATTTTCATCACTTTTTTGCCATATTTTTGCCCCTTTTAATGCATTTTTGCTACATTAACCTCATTCCTGCCACTTCCCATCCAATTCCAATGCCTTTTTTGCACATTTTCAGCTTTTATGAACCCTTCCCACCACTTTGCCCACCTAATGTTGCATATGTTGACCCATTATTGCCATTTTTAACCTCTTTTCACCACATTAAATTCTTATTTTACCAATTTAACCACATCCATGATTTGTCATACCCATTATTTGCCAGTTTAAAATATTTGTTCTTACTTTTTAAATGACACTACCCCAACTCCCCCTTACCCCCATTCTGCCACTTTTAAGCCAATATTAGCCAGAAACAGACACTTTTCTGTACATTTCTGACTACTCTAATTTGCAGCTTCTTTGTTTTTTAATTTAAATTTCTGCGTTTTTTTAAAATCCCATTTTACCCCCTTTGGGTCACTTTTAATCCATTTTATTTCGGATTTTTAAGATGAATATATTCTATGGCACAAATAACAATAAACTGGATAATAGCGGATATTATGCAGATAAATAAATACATAAATGTGGTTATCACAGATTCATAGAACAATGGACCATCATTTTGCTGACTTGATGGATGGACCCCAAAAATTTCTCCCCTTTATCTCCCCTTATAGATGTCCCCGTCTCCACATGACTGTTCTTTCATGTTCATGTCTGTGTTTAACCACCTTCAGGTACAGTGGGGGTCCCCAGTCTCTGGCACCTTTATTTTGGGGGTCACGGGCTGAAAAGGTTGAGAACCATTGCTCTATTGAAGGCAAAAATATTTATAAAAATACATTCAAATGCTTTAATATTTTAATAATTCAATAATTCAAATTCCTGACAAACTGAAGTGAACATTTTTAACCAATGGTTGTCGAAGAAAAAAAAGGATTTATGATGCTTCTGCCTCTGCACGTGCAGAAAGCTTAGGGAGGGGGAGGGGTGACGAGGAGCAGTCATGTGACTTCAGAGCTCCAACCAAAACAGAGGGACACCATGACGGACATGGAGCTGCTGTGGAAGTGAGCCTGGGTGGACGAATCAGTGGGTGTCAATAAAGGATGGGTAAAGAAACAGGAGGAGGAGGGGTGTGTGGATGCACGTATATGTGTGCATGTGTTCACGTGCACTCAGGGGACGTGAAACGGGGGCCCCGTGTTGATAATTGAAACTTTACGCTGCATAAATGAGTGGAATGAGAAACGAAAGGTAAAGATTCATGAATAAAATAAGCGTTCCTATGACAATATTGATTTTAGCGACAAGACATTTTGGGAGGGAGGCCTCCCCCATCACAACACCCCCAGGTGTTCTCCCGGGTATTAAGGGCTTAGCTGTAACGGCAAATGCAGTAAAACCAAGGTCATTGGATTGATGGACATCGAGTATAATTATCTCATGTGTGAGAAGGAGATCACGCAGAGTTAGCTCTGCTGTGGCAGAGCAGTCAGACATTTTTCACATAAACGCTTGAAAAACGCTGGTTTTTACCTTCTCTAAGTTGACTTCTGCTTCCACTATTTGCTTCAGAGCGTAACGAGGAAGTGATGCGTTGTGGTGTAGGAAGTGGGAAAGAGTCTCATTGTCTTTCAAAAAGTCCTTGAGCTTGAAACCTAAACAAAAAAGAAAAATGAAACAGATCGTAAATGACTAATCAGTGGTTTTAGTCTTCAATATTGACCGAAAAAAAAAAAAAAAAAAAAAAAAGGTCAATCCAACATAAACGGCAATTTATGGTCCAAACTCACAAATCAATAAATTATAAATAAACCTTTGAACTAAAGTAAATTTGATTAACAACATGACAAATATGAATAAACTGTCTCTCTTTGTGCTTGGATTTGTCCTGCATTTCATGGAGGTCGTACAAAATATTGGTCAACTGTGAGATTACAGAACAATGACACGTTTACGTATACACACAAAAAACACACACACATTCCCTCTCTTCCCAATCAGGGTTACTACAGGGCATTGCTTTTCTCCCCCCCTGCATACTCTGCTACTCCCTTTTTTTCTTCCTCCTTAAATGTGCAATTTCCTGTATTTGGAGCGACCTTTTACCCAATTCCCCACTTACCGTTCCTGTGTTTTAGCTGGGCAGGGTTTTTAATGAGTTGTGCCAAAAAAAAGAAGAAAAAACTTTGAACAAGCTCCCACACATACTGCAACAGGCAAGATATCCTCTTTAATGTTAGGCTGATACCATTAAACCTTCTTATCCTACTTGTATCACAAAGAAAGCCTAAATATACTGTCGCCAAAGTTTGTTTCTAAATGTTTTAATCTGGAGACTCAAGTTGCTAATTCTCAAAAATGTATTTATTTCTCTACTTCAATAAATGACCTTAACTACTGTCAATGTATGCACACATACAGCGACGGTAATTGTTTGCTTGAGCAGAAGTGAAAGTCCCCTGAGAGGAAGTGAGAGAGAACAGAGTGTTTCTGTCTGGTCACAAAGCACGTGATACGACACTCTCTTCTCTGCATTGATAGCTGTGCTTCAGGACGACTGTTCATTTCATCACGTTTACATTTGTAGCTCAACAAGCCACATGTCACTGTGTGTCTATCTACAGGGCCTTCAGCCTCAGTGGATGGAAACAAGGGAGTAGGCGACTAATATGATTTAATTAGGCTCCCAGCAGGAAGTCAGAGCTCCCATGGTGCTTTGCATCAAGAGGCCAATGAAGAAACACTTGGTAAAGGGCCACGGTTACACAATGTTTTTTGTAAATATGTATATATCTGTATCCTTTGTACTTTTTACAGTATTTTTCCATTTATATTTATATATAGCCTCTATTATTGTTTTGTTTATTTTTTCTTCATTGCACAATTTTTTGGGTGTCTTTTGAGTTTTTTGTTGTCTTTTTATTGCACTTCATCTGATCTGAGCTGTAAACTGCGGGATACATAAAGATAGTCTACTCTACTCTAATTCGGACTTAATTATTCGGAATTAAATTATTTGGAATTAAATTATTTGGAATCAAATTATTTGTAATTAAATTATTTGGAATTAAATTATTCGGAATTAAAGTATTCTGCTTCGTGTTTATATAGAAATAGTAATTCCGAATTGAGGTTGTCATGGAAAACACGTTTATTTGGCTTTATTCAATTACGCTTTAGGTCTGGGGGGCTTCTAGCGTTGGCTTCTAGCGTTGGCTTCTAGCGTTGGCTTCTAGCGTTGGCTTCTAGCTTTAACTTCTAGCTTTAACTTCTAGTGTTGCTTCTAGCTTTAGCTATTAGTGTTGCTTCTAGCTTTGCAACAATTCTATTCTGTAATTGTGTATTTTCAACTCTGATCTGATCTGTGCGTGTGCATTTATTTTTTTCTGCGTCAGAGCCGACTGCATGTGATGACAAACCCTGTGTACAAGTCCCTTCATGTTCTTGGGATTGTCTACCCTGTTAGAAGTGAAACAATCCAAACAACACACGCCTTAACAACCAGTGGGATCACTGGTCAAACTGGTCCACAAACACGTGCTAACAACGTACTTCCAAACCTAGCACCATTAGGATAACAGACAAGTATCTCTTTTCTACTAAATTGATATATTTTGTCTGTAGCTTCTCATATTATACGGTTACCTCTTCACTTTTGAACATCAGATTACTCATATGCCAACCGTGGCAAAGTGCAGCTACAGCTAAACTAGTTGAAAACGTTCAATTCTGGGTTGAAATCACATTGTGTAATCTTCCTGTCACATAAAATACGTGAAGGCCGTATAAACAGATAGTGTGATCTCTTTGCAGACATTAAGCTCGCAAAAGCCTCTCACAGTCTGTTTTTATCATTGGGTTTAAATCTGTGTATTTACCCCCCATACCCCATCAGTAGCTGAATTATTAACCGACACGTGCAGCTCTCAGCTCTTCAGTCGAGGCTTCATGCACTCATAATATAGCACTGTTTCAGTCTATATCTAGATTGTATATATAAAAACTCAATAAGAGGCTTCTTGTAGTAATTTGTGAAACAATGCAGTCCTTTGTAGGATTTGTTACATCATAAACCGTATGTACCTCCGGGCTAACAGAGCAGGCGGTAGATTAAAGAAAAACCCTGATTGGTTTTCTTTAATGTGTAATTTTTTTTAATTTTTTTTTGGCTATTATCTATTTCCTGATAATCACTGCAGTAAAATGAAATCACTATTTTCTCTTTCAATGTAAATGGCAGTAAAGAAGAAATTCAGCATTGCAGCTGCAAAGGCAAACGTACAGGGGCGGAATTTTGTGAAATTGTGAGAAATAATTTCAGGAAAATGGAGTCCTTTGAACAATTTGAGATTTAAAATGACTGCAGTCGTGATAAAAGTGTGGTAAAATTGCGATCCTCCAAATATTGTGAAGATTCATTGAATTTGTGTATTTAGAAGGAATGAGAGATCTACAACTGAATTATTTGGTAATTTACACAATAAGTCATGTTTTCTTTCTGTCTTTTTTACTTTCTCCTGGGAGCTGAATTGGTTGGTCTAAAGCAGTGACTGCAAGGACAGCTGATCTCCTACTAATGAATGCACTGAAAAACAGGCTTGAGTGAACTCTGCTTTCAGCTGAACCCACTGATCTATAACTGACCCCCCCCGAGGCAGGAAGCACAGCACTTCATACAGAAACTAAACAGAAAATAATTGTCAGGGTGGTGTAACATTTTTTATGTTTATCCTGTCTCCCTCTCCCAAGTACATCATGTAACGGTGAAGAATAGCAACACCCTCGAGCAGCTGTGGGTGGCGGCCAACACGGGGCTGGCAGCCTGAGATAAAGGCAGGGTGTGTGTCAGCTGGGGGAAGGGCAGGGCAGGGCAGGGGTGGTGGGCTGGGGGGCTCACACGTGTTGGAATCAGCTGCTACGAGTCAGATGCAAATGTGACCTTGTCAATCTGAGTTGAACGTCTCATTCATCACTCTTTGATCTCTTTGTAGTCACTGATGATCAATTGTATTGTTTAGTTAAGTCTAATGCTTAATTTGGCTCCCAGTCAGCCTCACAATAGACTTTAAAGTTCTGCTGCTGGTGTATAAATCTGTGAATGGGTTTGGTCCAGAATACATCAGTGACATGTTAGTCAGGTATGAACCCAGCAGGTCTCTCAGATCTATGGACACAGGTCAGATAGTGGAGCCCAGAGCTCACAGTAAACACGGTGATGCTGCTGTTAGTTGTTATGCTGCAAAGAAGTGGAACAAACTGCATGAGAGCTGAAGTCAGCATCTAATGTGAACATTTTTAAATCAAAGTTAAAGGAACTCTTTTCTCTACTGCGCATGATTGAGGGGGAGATTTAATGTTTTTACTGCTGATTTTTAAGCTGTTAAAGGTATTCTGTTGCACTTTTTGATCATGTAAAGCACATTACATTGCCTTGTGTATGAAATGTGCGATACAAATTCATTTGTCTTGCCTTGCATTAATTTGTAAAAAACAAAAACAAAGATAAGTACTTACGGGCAGTGTTTCTCTGCAGCTTCCTGAGGGCCCTCACCAGCCCCTTGTAGCCCTCAGAACTCTTATCGCTCTGGGTGTAGAGGAGGATCTTCTTGGCGTCGATGAAAAGTCGAGAAATTCTGACAAAGGAAGAAAAAAAATCTTGATTATTCATTAAGAAGTTCTCCTACACATACTGTATAGAGCAGTGATTCCTAAACTTTTCACAGTGCCGTACCCCTTCAGAACCTTTAACCTGAATCCACTACCCCCTACTCCTGCACACTTAAACACAATGATCTAAAGCCATGTACAATGTCGCCCCGTAGTGAAAACTATCTCTGAATTTTACCTATCCTGTAGAGGAATCATACATAACTAGAATATTTGCATTTCCTGAAGAAAATTCAAGTGAGGATGCAGGTGCTGGCCCACGCCACTGAACACTGCATTAACATTAGCCTAGCATTACCGTTAACATCATTAGCATTAGTTTACTAATAGAGTTAGCTAATATTAGCATTAACCTAGCATTGGTACTACAACCCCCTATGACAATTTGCGTACCCCTGGAGGCACTCGTACCCCACTTTGGGAACCTAGGATATAGAGTACTTTGCGTGGTTGACAACTGACTATTATTCATTGCAATAAAACCTAAACGCAGAGAGCTTTTTGTACTCACATGGAGTCGTCGAAGTTTCCCACAATCCCGGGACTTTCTCCAGGTGTGGGGTTGCGGAAGCAGGGGTTGTTAGCATTACAGATGATACCCTGCATCCAGGGCAGGGTACCCGCTGAGGGCATGGCCTTATTAGGAAAGTGGCCTGTAAAGAACATACACACACACACACACAGAGTTTCCTGTGATCACATGTTAGGGATCAATAATTTAACTATCCTGCTTTTTGAAGCACTTTTCTTCATAAACTGTCCTCATTCACACTCAAATTAAAACTATGTTTAACTTCATTTCACCTGTATTTACACTGAACACTGCAGTGCAAACACTTTAGACTGATAGAGTACACTTTGTAACCCTGCGTGGGTAGCAGTAAGCAGGGTTGGGGTCAACTACATTTTGAAACTACAATTCAATTTCAAATATCTATCTTCAATTACAACTCAATTCAAATTACATTGACTCGCATTTTTTCCAATATAAGTAAAATTATTATTTTTCCCCTGAAAGTCGATTACAGCCAATCACAATTACTGAGTATTTAATAAATAAGCCCATAAAACATAACCGTTCTCTTGTGTTCGCGTTCTGTTAGCATCTCTTATGATAACAGGTCGGTTTTGACCCATGTCTTAAATCAGCTGTAAAATACATTACAAAATATTAACTACCATCTAATATGTTTTTCCATCTCTTGGTTACCTTATTAGGCTTCCTTATCCATTATAATATTGGTTTTAATATTTTTGGTTTGTGCGTCTGAGCCTTTTTTCTGTTAGTATACCTCTCCATTTCAATTTTTTTTTAATTGTAAAATGATCCTCAGGTAAACTTGATATGAAACATATTTTAATAATTGTTAACTGCGTATGTGTAAGTCATAGAAATGTAACATGGTTCGCCAGTTTTGCGTTTAAATAAATTGTAAATGACAGTTTTTATAGAATTTTTATGCCAATTACAAATTACAAAGTAAATTATCTGAACTCAATTACAACTGAATTACGATAAAACATATTTCTTTCAATTATAAAAATGCTGTAATCATAATTAATTACCAATTACGTTACTATAATTATATTTGACCCTGGGCCTGCTTGTAAAAACCACAAAAACGCCAACATTTCTGCCTTTCACTATAAAACGTGCCCAGTTTATCTGCACGGTGCCTGTGGCCTTTATCAGCTAACATTACTGCTGCTGCGACTACTGTGTACGCAACTCATCATCTTAAATAGATAAGCACAGAAGGTCAGAGGGTTGGCACGTTGCATAATGTTCACTGGGTTAATTGGATTGTGACGCTTTTTTTTGTTGTTTCCTGACTTTAACTTACTAGAGTCTGAATTAGTGCAGCTGCTTTTTTCAGGATTATAATCTATTTACTGCTTGATTGTTGAGAAGAAATTAAAGGAGTTTAAGAAAAAAAAAAAAAACATGAATTACACATTATTTTTGTTTAGAATAAACTGAATGAAATCTCATAAAAAAATATCTACTATTAATTATCAATTAGTAAGTATTAAGTAAAGACCAGTCACACAAAAAACACAAAAATCGAATAATGTTCGCTCACAGTTAAGGCCAGAAAAAAAAAAAAAAAAAAAAAAAACAGCTCATGTAAATGTAACAAATTGAACAGAACAGAACTAATTTTTTTATGATCTTTTTATCTACCATACATTGTGGGGATTTATGGGATTAATAAAGTGACAGATCACAAGTTATTTATGAAAAGTGTAACTGAGGGTGTCTCGATACGATATTGATATTGGTCCGATTGCAGCAAATAACGAATATCGATCTAAAATCTCTAATATAATTTGTGTTTATTGAGGGTTATTCAATTGTAGAATATTATTATGTTTAAGGTTAACATTTATGTAAACCATTGGTTTATAACATATGGGTCAGTTTTTCCCATACCAACTGTTGCTGACTATTGTTCTTAGTAATATCACTTGATCAAGCCTTTTCTAACATCCTACACTAGAAAACAAGTAATATGTATCTATGATTCATGTCGATATTGTATCAGATGAACATCGCCATTGTCCAACACCCAATGAGGAAATATAGGTATCGTATCGGACGTAATAAAGCTGTAATCTTGTGTATTCTTCTGTTGCATTTAAGCGCACTTACATTCATGTTGCTCGTAGGGTGGATAGTGTATCCGCACGGAAATCAGGATGAAGAAGATGAACAAGGGCCAGATGATCTCGATCAATAGCTGGAGCTGACACAGGAAACAAGGAAAATATATATTTTATACTTAAAGTACAAAAAAACACAATAATAAACAACTTTATCATAGAAAAAGTATGTCAACCAGGCGCATTTTAGTGCAAAAGAAGAAAGATTGTGCGCTCATGTTTTTGTATGTGGAGGCCGCAGTAGGGCACCCGTGTCAAACTCAAGGCCCAGGGGCCAAATCCGGCTCTTTAGAGCATCCAATTCGGACCCGCAGGAGAAAGAAAAAAGGAATGAGAAAACTTGAATTATTGTGTAAATTACCAAATATTTTGAAATGTCCCAATTTAATGAAACTCCACAATATTTCACATTTCACATTTAATTGAAAATCATGAAAATAACGCAACAATTTTGCCACAAATCTTGCAATTTCTCACAAACAATTCCACGAATTTACTCTAAATTACACAGACGTTGGGAACAAAATCAAGAATTTTTTAACTGAATTGAGCTGATACTGAAAACTGGGGCACGATGATGCTAAAATTGTTCTTTATTTTTCACCACTTATAAAATCTGCGTCCGACTTTGAGATCAAACTGGTCCCTATTTGGCCCCTGAACTAAAAATGAGTTTGACACCACGGCAGTAGGTTATATATGGGTTAATGATGGGGGATAGGTTGAGAAGGAGCCACACACACACACACACAGAGAGAGAGAGAGAGAGAGAGAGAGCATTAGTCTGGTCTGTTGGCTTTAGGGACAGTGGGTTTTGTCCATCTGCTCCATATGTCCTGTTCTTTAGCCCCAGCTTTACGCAGCATGACAGGCAGACAGTACGAGGATAAATAATAAAGCCAGTGTCTTAGAGAACGCACTGGATCTCTTTGTTGGAGGTAAATGAACTGAAAAGTCAAGCAACCAAAGTTATTTGATGGACAAACGGCTTAATTGTGCTGCTCGGACATAAAGAGCGCACTGTGCTCCGGTTTGAAGCTGCGTTTGAATAACTTTACTCGGACTATGTGAGGGAAACCAAAGCGATTAACTCGATAATAATCTGATGTGTCACTCACTCTGTTGTCATCACACGTTTTGGCTGACTCATGGTAATCTGTAAACTGTTACTGTTTTCATCAAAGCAACACAGAGGCCCATCAGATCCCTGCAGTTGGTGATGGGTTGTACATCAAAACAATGAGCGTCGACAGGCTTACGTAAATCCATTGGACAAAGATTCCAGATTTAAAACCAATGCGACATGGACCAAAGCGTATTTCACGTTAATCTGACAAAAGCTAACCATTGTGACTCTTTGTTGATTTCATTTTATCGCTGATTACAATGCACGTGACTCCATAATTTTAGCCTATCAAGAGTAAAAGACTGAGAAAATACTTTTCTTGAAGATAAATTAATTATATATATGTTTTTATTTCTTTTTATTAATCTTTGTTTGTTTTGGAATACAATGGTACATTAAGATAATACAAAACACACATAATGCCCATCCTTTCTTTTCTTTTTTATCAGTAAAATTAAACCAAGGCCCTGAAACAAGGGTCAAACAACGACAACAGTAGAACAGTGTCTCTGACTGTAATAATAATCAAATACCATAAATGGTAAATAGTAATATGATAAGAATGTATATACCTGCACACAAACACATATGCATACAAATACACAAGAAAATTATATATATATAATTAAATTAGAAACAAATTAAGTCTCAAGTACAAGTGAGCACCGTATGCTGTTAAAACAATAATAAAAGAATTATTAAATAATTAATTAAATTTAAATAAATTCAAAATAGAATAAAATTAATAAATAATCATTTATATATATATATAGCCAAAAAAATGGTGTAAATCATACGTGTAAATTGATAAGAAAGACACAATTGAAAGCTCTGAAGCTGCATCTGTGTGCGCATGCCTCTGCTACAGGAAAACGACACACGGACACGGAGGCACGGTTAGCTTAGCATGTCGGCAGTAATACACAAAAAAAAGAGAGCAAAGGATCGCATTTTGTAATTCCTATAACGCAGAAATAAGTCCTGGTGGTGCTGCAAACAAAACACTACATTATTCACCATAAGAAACCACCACATCACCGAGTACGCAGCATTTAAAGCGAGAAATCAAGCTAATGCTAAAGCTAAAGCTAAGCTAGCGTGGCAAAGAGCCATTGGGCTGCTGTTGTAGACTTGTATTACTACTAGTGTGGAATTATTCTACAATATTCACTCATCATGACAGTAAAATAGACCATCTTAAATCAGTAATTCATCTTACAAACAGTAAAAAATGTTGTTAACACCCGATTATGCATGAAAAAAAATAAAAAATACCGTCATATACCGTGAAACCGTTAGAATCTTGAAAAATACAGCGATATACATTTTTGGTCATACCACCCAGCTCTAGGCCAAGCACTACATGTCACAATGAAATACTAGAGTGAAATAAAGTCCATCATAAAAATCTGATACTTACAGTCTGTCTCCGTCGATAGGTGAAGTTCTTCCACAACAGCAAACCCAGTTGAGTGGAGACTGCCATATTGGTGTCGCCCCAACCTCACTGAGTTTACTCCTGCTGCTCCTCACTGTAAAAAAAAAAAAAAAAAAAAAAAAAAAACCATCAGAAGCCCAGTAACCACAACACGTCTTAACGGGAAAAAGCTCAGCAGTTTCACAAGTCACGTAATCTAACTTTCTGTTAAGTGGGGGCTAAAAAGCTACAGTTTCACACAATCAGCTGACTGGACCACTTTTTTTTTTTTTTTTTTTTTACTTATTCCCCCGAGGAGGGAATTGATTCTCACGCAAACTTACGTAATAATGGACCACGAAACAGAAGAGAAAGATGTTGAATGTACAGTAAACGACCACATGTCGTCAAAGACAGTTTCTGTGGTCAACTACCAGTAATCAAATCAGTAAGAAGAATAAAAAATAACATACTTAAAAATAAATAAATAAAAGTCATTCAAGCCTTAGAATGAATGTGAATAAAATATGAATCCACGCTTTAACCCTACCTGGTAAACAGGCCAAAGAGAAGCAACGCGACTCTTGGAAAGTCAGCTACTGTCTGATGAAAGTCTGCTACTCGTCACCACCACCACACTCTCTGTCCAAAGATCTGTCTCCATTTAGCAGAATGAGTGGGTGAACATTGCTAGTAATCCTGTTATCTCAACAACGTTTGTCAGGTTACATTTACATTGCTCAAAGTCGAGCGTTTGATCATATGTTAATTAACCCTAAGATGAATCCACCACCATTATAGATAAAAAACAAAGGGTATTTTTTTCTTCATAAAACAACAAAAATAAAAAAAAAAACATTTAGAAAAGCCATGAAGAAAAATATTTGTTGGACAGGCAATTTTCGTTAAATTTACATTTTCCCATGTTGTTCATACATTTTTTTGTTACCATTTATTTTTTAAAGGTGAGACTAATTACAATCATGAAATCCTACTTATATGTGTTAAAATCCAAGAGTTTTGAAACATTGATTTAAGACATTTTTTAATGACAATTAAGGCCTTAATTTTTAAATGTATTAATTTATTATTGCCTTTGAAAACTTTTTAAGGATCGACGGGAATTCGTCCGAATGTGTTTCTAACTAACATCTTGTACCTAAGAACTTAAATATAAAGTGAAAAACAATGAGAGTCTCTGCCACTGAAGACGAAGACCTTTGTCTTTTACACGTGCGAAGAATGTGGAGTGTCAACAACAGCATCCGAGCCCAACTGATCAAGAGGTTTGCTAATGCAATTATTTTGGGAACAAAAGCGAGCACTGTTTTGTCTTTACTTTAACAACTGGAAGAAGAAAAAGAAGAACGGTGCAGTTGGTTTTTTTTCTGTGTGTTGATGAAATGGCAAGTTAAATCATTTGTGAAAAGCTCCCTACCCACCCAGTCACTCCTGTTAAATGTTTCATAAAGAACATCCATGATTAGATTTAGTGGAACAGCAGTGTGATAATTCAGTGCCAGAGTTCCAACAACAATGGTCTGTTTGCTCAGAAAAAAAAAAAAAACTAATCAACCCATTTAATCTACTTTTCACCAGGTGGTTTCACACTAATTCTCAACTTTAGTAATAAAAGAAAACCACATTAGTTTACATTTAAAAAAAAATCATGAGCTCATTGTCGAATGGTTATTTTATTATTTTTTTTACTTTTTCGCGTTCCGTCCTTGTGGGTTACCGTAGTCCCCTCTTTGTTTACATTTGTTTACCATTTGAGTAGGCTATATGTGTGCCACAGGCATGTTTCATTTTTTATTCGCACTATGCTGAGATGCTAAGGGAAGAGTTTATTATTATTTTTATTTGTAATGTTATAAAAATATGTAGTTATCTGATTTCTTTAATCAGAAAATTGAAGCTACTGTGAAGTTGCTGTTACATTTTGGCTTAAACCTGGGTTAAAGCTTGAAACTGTTGAATAAAAAATTAATAAATAAATCAAAAATCGAATCAAAACTCAAATTTTTCTTTAAAAAAATCAAAGATTTTTCTTTGCAGGCAAAATCGCCCAGCACCCTGTGGACATCTTTTAAAAACATTAGTGAGTAGTGAGTGGTCCCTGTTCCCTTCCCCCTCACTTAGGTGTAACACTGCCCTCTCTTTTTATATCCTCCCTATAATAAAGTGTTTCTTACAATTCCTCAGGGAGGGCTGGTGATGGTCATAATTACACAATAATATAAACTCATTTATTTAATTGCAATAATAAAACATGCAATGCCGTCTTTAAAAGATTGCACTTTTTGTAGTGTTGACCTTCGACAGCGTTTTTTAAAAAAAAAAAAAAAAAACATTAGTGATTTATTAACTCTCCAACGCTGGACGAATGAATGATTATACAAAGAATACATTTTAGTGTGAATAAACATTTCCTATACTGTCTTTTTAGCAGGAGAAAAAAAAAGGGTCAACCCCGTCCACAATGTAATCAACGTTGCCATAAAAGCACGCCACTTTGAGGCCAACGGAGAACACGGTGACCTTGGCACGACACCAGATTGTGTACTGGTGCAGCTGTTTTATTTCTGAGTCACAAGTTCAAAAGCAGCGCTGTCACAAACATATCTGACTAAAAGGCAATAAAAAGATGAAGTTCTGCAGACACTTTCAAACCAACACGATTGAAATCATAACAGGAGCTGAAGCAGATGATGACCAGGTATAGACTGTACCACCACAATAATGACTACTGTGTTTACCTTACAGTAAATCTACTTTTTCCTCCCCCTACTTTGTTTTCCACAACAACATAAGGCACATGGGGGGGGGGTGATTTAACTGTCCAGGGTTTGGGTAAATTATAATTGCGTAATTGATAATTAATTATAATTTTGGCATAATCATAATTGCAACTGTAATTGAAAAAAATCCATGCTGTTGTAATCATACTTGAATTGTAATTTAATTCAGATAATTGACTCTGTAATTGGTCAATAAAAACTACAATTAAATTACATGCAAGACTGGGGAACCATGTTGAGTTCTACGGCTTACAACAATCATTAAAGTATGTTTCATATCAACTTTTACCCACTACATTTAAGTTTTCTTTAGTATCGTTTTCATTTTTTTTTTTCTAATAAACTGAAATTGGTGAGTATTACTGACAAGAAGAAAAAAAAAAGCCTCAGACGCCCACACCAAAGTCAGTCATACCAATATTTTCATTGATTAGGAAGCCTAACATGGTAACCAAGAGATGAAAAACAAATGGGATGAAGAATAATATTTTTTTAGTGTATTTTACAGCTGATTTAAGACATGGGTCAAAACCGACCTGACCGTTATCGAAAGAGACGCTAACAGAAAGCTAACATGTTTTATGGGGTTATTTATTAAAGGCTCAGTCATTGTGATTAATTGAATTTGAACTTCAGTCAATGAGAACGTAATTGTAATTGATTTTCTTTGGAAAAATAATAATTGTAATTTCAATTGTAACTGGAAAAAATTGCAGCTCATCATAATTATAATTTAGTTGGATAATTGAAGACGTAATTGTAATTGAAAAATGTAATTGACCCCAGCCCTGTGCTTGTATTTACATTCACTCATGTTGTGTTCATTCTTGTTTATCTCAACTATGAACCTTCACTGGTTTAAATTGGGGAAATATTGAAAGTCATTTAACATCTTTTATTAAGGCTGTTTCCAACACAAAGCATGGGCTTATATGTTCATACAGGGTGTTTCTTTAGAGTTCAGTGATTGTATGACAATAAAGCATTACACAGGGAGGATTGGAGAGTGTTCTGCCTGGTGATATGCAGCCTAAATGGTGCAGAGCAAGTGCGCCCCTAGCGGTCAATACGTATACTCCTTTTTTTTTTTGGGCTTGTTTACCATCATTCACGTGTGACATCATAACTGCACAGCTTTTTTTTTCACCTCCTCAAATCAAACACCATTTTTATAAAAAACCTTTATGCACAATTAGTCATATAAATCCCAAACACATCAAGTCAGATTTTTTTACCATTAAAAAAAAGAAAAAAAAAATTATGCACGATGTCCTGCGTGAATTATGCACTTTAAAAATAAATAAATAAATAAATAAAATGTGTTTTTAATAAATGTACATTCATTCACATGAACAGAGAACAACTAGAAATCATCTCTGTAGGTCAGCCATGTATTGAAAAACAAAACAAAACAAAGCCGTGTAATACAGTTTAAAGAATAAATGTCACGCGCTGTCAAGAAAAGTCGACTTTTGTATTGAGAATTAATGTTGACATGACGAAAAACAGCCAAATGTCTGGGTCTCTGTCAGTGATTTGTGCCTATCCGCTTCATTGTTCTGTTGAGCTGGGGTTACTATCGGTCAAAAAGCTCCGCGATGCTGAAAATGCAACATCAAGTACGCTACAAATACCACACATGCAAAAATAATCAATCCTTCAAAATAAAACTCCAAATCAAGCTATTCAAGAACACACAATTCAGTCACGGCCTGAGATCATTGATATTGATGCAAATAATCTGTTGATTCACACGAGTATAACTTTGAATCCTAATTTAAGTTATTCATTGCACATTAAAGTATCTCTGGTATAATTTTTTTTTTTTTCAAGGAGCAAAAAATTGGCTGGAACAACAGAAGACTTTTATGCTGAAACAAATAACCGGAAGCAATGTATGTCGCTTTAGCTGACTTGACAAAGTACTCGCGCATCCAACTCATAAAACGAATACAGACACACACAAAGACACCGACCGTGACTTTTAACATTTTATGCATTTTACACAATAACATTTCTGCTAAAAAACAGTTCCGTTAATATGAGGAGAAAAAAAAACCACACCATATTACTTTAAGTGCTTGATGATAGATTTCATTTTTGGGGAAAAAAACCCAAATGTTATCGAATGGAGAAATGGCGTGAAGAGACATTGTCGTGATTTTTTTTTTTTCTACGAATCTAAAATGATTACATCTCTTTGTTGAACAAAGAAACAACCCCCCCCCCCCCCCCCCCACACACACACACACACACAAATCCACAACAAAGCTGTAAACTCACCTATTTCTTTCAATGTCTCACTTGTTTTTCTGTCATACACAAGTGAAATATTCCGTCCAAAAGTCAGAGAAAAACAGGGACGCGCTGCTATCCTTCTCCGTTACAGTATCCAAATGGTCCCTGAATCTTTCTGTGTCTGACCAAAGACTCTTTCCTCCAGCTCCAGGCTTTTATAGCCCAGGCAGCCACAGCTGTAGAGGTAACTAACGGTCACCGTCTGACGAAGCTCCCATATAAGGAAAGCACGTGTCGAGGCAAAACATCTCTTAAAGGGCCAGAGACACCTCAGAGCCCATCAGCGTTATTTCATTATCTCCAATCATTAGCCTTCTGCAAACACTTTAACACCTCATTCATGTCAAACTATGCACTTTAATTAGTATACTGTATATATATATGGCATTATATATTATTATTTTATATATAATAATAATAATAATGCATGTATTTTATATAGCGCTTTTTTGGACACTCAAAGTCGCGTTACAGAATTAAGGGATTATTCTTTCACTAGACACTTAGTGGTGGTAAGCTACTGTTGTAGCCACAGCTGCCCTGGGGCAGACTGACGGAAGCGAGGCTGCCAAAGTGCGCCATCGGCCCCTCCTACCACCACCAACACTCACTCACACACTACATTCATACTAGGCAATGTGGGTGAAGTGCCTTGCCCAAGGACACAATGACACATACCACTGAGGTGACTGCCACCCCACTGTGGCACCTGGAATTCTCAGTGGTCTCCCATTGACCTACTAACCTGCTCAGCTTCCGAGATCTAACGGGATCGGGCAATGACAGGCTGGTATGGCCACTATATATATATATATGAAAGTCTGAATATATATAACAAAAGTTTGAATATATATACATGAAAGTGTATTTATATATATATGAACATGCATTTATATATCACGTTAATGCCTTAATTGCGATTAATTAATTACAGAAAAAAAATTTCTCGCTAAAAAAAAAAAAACTATTCGTGTTAATCACTTCTTTTACTTGCACCTCAAATAGCGCAGAACCTTTCTCATTGCACATGTTTCCGGTATACCCATAATACTGATGCACCAGCTACAACGGTAGAACCTGAGGATAAGTCTTTGTGGGTGTTAATTTCAGTTAAAAAAAAAAAAAAAAACACACCAGATGGAAAACTAAAGCCCAGTTGTGTGCAAATTGTGCAAGAAAGAGTTAGTGGATCAGCGGAGCTCTTCCTCTTCCAGCCTTCCAGTGGAGCTTTTCCACCACAATGCTAACCATGTAGCAGCTAGCACCTCAATGCTAGCTATGTAGCAGCTAGCACGGACAGCGGTACTACGGACACTACACTAGGCCGAGTGATGACAGGGATCAGAGCCAAAACAAATAAGTCCATGAGTGACAAATAAACAAAGTCAGTGGATAAATGATAGTCGACCACTCTCAGTGGTAGAGGACGTGGGCGGGGCTAGAAGCGCTGCTACAGATAGCGTCATCTGACCAATTTATGAGCTGCTATGTAAAAAGAAAAATTCAAACAAAGTTCATCAGCTTCATCAGTTGGTCTATCTATTTAATGCAAACTGTTTTTAAATGTTCAATTTCTACTTTTCTGGAATTTACTGTAAATAAATAAATAAAGTTCACCCCAAAACCTGGAAAAGCATGAATATGGTTTAAATTTTAGTCTATGCTTTGTGAACAATGCAATCATCCATCCATCCATTTTCAGACCTGCTTGTTCCTGTTTTTCAGGATTGTGGGGAACAATGCAATCATAATATTCTTTATTCATATTGCAGATTATGTTAGCACTCACCAATGAAAATAATAAACACATTTTAGTTGTTTAACCTCATTTATTGTTTTCATTGATTCAGTCATATACCAAAATCCATTTAAATTGGAAAAACGTTGCTTTTCGTATCAAACATTGTTATGCGATTATTTAGATTAATCGAGATTAATTAATTACATAGATTTTTTTTTATCTAGTCCCACCATTAATATATATTGTTATGGCTGATTTTAATTTCTTCATATTACAGACAGTCAGCCCTAATGTCTTTAACATTCAAAGCGCTATAAAAAACATCTACCAACCTTAAATCCATTCCAATGCTTTAATTCCTTGTATCGATACAATCAATTGATTACTTTTGAAAATGATTTACTTTTACATTGATTAGTATGTATGTATGGGCATATATATAGTCTACGTTTTACACATTATAATGATAATCTGCAAATTTGTGCACATGTGATTCATTGCATTGGGAAACGTGCTTAAAGCCTCAACTGCCTTACCTTTAGTAGATATAGTTCCAATGAAAACACCAAACATGTAATAAAAAGCTTGTTCCATTAGACCAGCATGCATAAGAGATTTAGAACTTTGTCTCCTTTGAATATAATGGATTACTTAAAAAAAAAAAAAAAAATTTAGTTTGTAAAACCTAAACAATATTTTTTTGTGCCTTTATGATGCAAATATAAATATATTTCTATTAATTGTTTTGATTGTTTTAGCATTCTGAATCTGTTTTTCCACAGCTGTGTGTATTCTCTCCACTGAGGGGTGAGTTTTAAGTCTGTTTGGGTCTGTTAACATTAGCACTAATGCGCAAAAATGCACGGATAATTGGTGGGAATGTTTTTCACTCATTTCTTATTATTCCCAGAAAAGAATGACCTGACCTGACTTAACACATTCTGCATGGCAATTTATTCTTTATTCTGCTGATAAACGTTTTACTACTAAAACCTGTCCAAGACATGATTTCGCCAGTGAAATTGAATGTTTATTATCTCTTTCTATCTTTCATCAAAAACTCAGCATTCACTCTAACTTATCAGTTCAGAATATTAGACAAATATTGAGAGGAAGAGGGGAAAATCAATTCATTTCATGGTAAATATTGTCAAATGATATAGGTATACATCCCACTATTTGCTCAGACAGCAAATGCTCCAACCCCCTGTGACCCTGAACAAGATAAGCAGCTTAGAAAATGCATGAATTGCTTCATTAGGACTTTTAAACCATTAAAGCCTTGCTATGAGAGCAGTCACACAAGGACAGCCAACCTCATGCCCTCACCAATAAAAACTAAAGAGTGCCATCTAACAGCAACAGCCCTAAGCAGGATAAAAGAAAAAGATAGGCACATGCTACGGTTTAGAGTTTGTCCCTCTCTGCGGTTTTCAACATATATTTACCATCTTTTTATGGTTACACAACAGCGGTAGCTTTGTGTGGGTAAGTAGGTCATTTCACTCTCCAATAACAGTGTGTTCAACATCAGCTGTAAACACTTTGTCATCAGTGACTGCCATAGGAATAACTGAATTAGTTCATTTATCTCCGTACCATTACAGAGACATGTGTTGTTGGGGTTGGGGGGTGCAGAGGTAGGACTGGGGGTGGTCGGCTCATGCCCAATCTAAATCACATCAAGTGCATTGCCGGGTACACCCCGAACAAGGTGCCAATCCGTAGCATTCCATGAGCCACTCAATTCTACAGGCATAGTAGAGAATAGCTATCACCTAACAAGTAAGTAAGTAAGTCAGTAATGTTTATTTATATTAGGGATGGGAACATCTGGGTGCCTCACAATACGATACACGATACAAAGCTCACGATAACGATTGTCTCACAATATGACGATACTGCGATTATCAATATATTGGTCAGAAATCAATCTACGATAATCTATGACATAACAAGAAAAAAGATTAAGTGAAAAAATACAATTTTTAATGTATATCTCAAGACAATAACTTGAAAAAGTGTCCTATGAACAGTGACACTATTTTAGTGCAACATTTCTGTAAATAAGTGTCAACATACCAATGTAAATGAATAAGTATCTCCAATAGTGCTTTCTGTAAACAAAAAATAGGGTCTTTCTTACCAATGACATCTTTATAGTGCAATATTCCAGTAAACAATATGTTGGTTCCTTTAACAAACAGTGACAGCATTTCTGTGAAGACCTACCTGCACATTTTAGTGAAAAAGCAGAAAAGGTTTTGAAAAAAAGATGAAAAAAAATCAATACTTAGCGCGAGCATATCGATTAGCGATCGTGGAAAAACATATCGCGATATATCACCGTATTGTCACACTCCTAATTTTTATAGCACCTTTCACAGACAGAGGTCACAAAGTGCTTTACATATCAGCTCATTCACACCCACACACCAATGGGACAGAGCTGCCATGTAAGGCGCTTGGGGCGACCGTGGTTCAGGTGGTAGAGGGTCGTCTTCTGATCGAGTGGTGGGGATTCGATCCCAGTACCTGACTATGTGTCGAAGTGTCCTTGGGCAACGCCTGCAACGTCTTTTTTTTAAAATTCAAAAATTTTGCTCGGGGGATTTAGAGACTCCTAATTGTTGCAGAGCTAAAGATATCATGGAATGTGTAACGCTTCACTTCCAGGTCACGTACTTTGGCCAATCGGTAATGGAGAAAACAAACAAAGGTGTTCGTTGTCCGTTTTTCGTTTTTTGTACCGAAGCAAAAGAGCTTGAATTTGAAAAACAAGGCGTTTTCCGTTTTTTCATTTTGATTTTGGAAACAAATGTCAAATAATGAGTGTTTTTATTTTTCGTTTTTCATGTTTTTGTTACACAATGAAAAACAAATGAACGAATGATACACGGATTGTTAATATATGCCCGATTCTTATATAGTCCAAAAACAAGTAATGCTGGCACTAAACAATTTGAATGAAGTCATGATTCTAGTTAACACATGCAACATTTAATGTATTATTGCCAAAGTAAAGCTGCACTTTATCTTTTTCAACGGTTCCCAGCATGAGTTTGGAATCATATATGGTATAATTGGAAATATTTGACTCAGTATTAAAATCGTCATTGATTGGGATTATGTTGTCATGTACTATTATTCTGACTGGCTGGAGAACAATGGGATATTATGGCTGGAACAGCATGAGCTAGCTTAAGCATTAGGGTCTCATAGACTTCATCCTCTTGGAGACTTTTTGGATTACTTGACAAATGTGGGCGATAAAGATATAAAGTGAATAATTAAACAAAGATTGAAATGACATCTTAGGTGACCCATGTGCACAAGAAATTAGACAACATAATCCATTTTAAAGACAAGAGGTATAGGCAGTGACTAAGACAACAGCATTTTCAAGGACTGAAAATGCCATTTTGTTTAATGCTCAAAGTGTAATATTGTTTGAAACTCATAATTTTATCACAGTAGTAGAATAGTTTCTGCTTCAATGGCAGATAGAAAGGCTGAAGATCTAAGGTGGACGTTTTGTTCTAGTATGTTCTTCCCTTACTTGCATTGGTTTAAAACAATGAGTTTATGACTTTATAAATAATTTTAAAAAAAAATGAGATTTTTATGGATAAAAGTTTAACTGCCTTACAAATCCATCCATCCACACATTCCCATGATAAACTACTCTATTTAATTACATATTATGATAACAGTGTTATATTTTAATTTTTAATATTAATTAATAAAAATTTTAATTAAAAGCATTTTGAACACAGCACAAAAGAACATCTTATTTATCCAATTACAAAGGGTTCGGTGAATGTACAAAATGTACAGATATTTTATCTGGAAACACACACATAAGCCTGGTACTTTTAGTTACATTTTTCAAAGTTGATTTTTTTTTTTCTTTGAATCGTAATTTACGCTTCAATAAACTAGTTTATTGTGGAAATGTATTAACTTATGAACACATTTTTGCTGCGTGTAAATTGACCCTTGCCGAACCCCTGGGACTGACTCAACGAACCTCTGCTTAAAAGACTTGTAAGAAATTTCTATTCCCATTAATGATGATACAGTAGGTCCAAATGTATGGGCATCAAAATCACAATAAAATGTTTAATCTGGATCTGGATGAATCTCGCTGTCGTAATTGATGAACCAACTCAACATATCTTAGTCAAATATCTTAAAGATCGGTAAATTACGAATTTTTTTTCAATTTCAACTATGAGCGAAAGGAATTTTTTGATACAAAATCAGGATATTGATTAATATCCTCCTCCAAAATTTTATGGAATCTTCCATGGCGTAAAGTTTATCTCTGGTTAAAATTTTGTCAAAATCAATTTTTTTTTTTACAATAATTCTGCTAACAGACAAACAAACAAACAAATAGATAAATAAACGCCAGTGAAACTAATACCTCCTTGGTGGAGATAATATGTCAATGAATTTAGAGAATAGAATATAATCTGGAAGAAAAATAAATTTTACCTTTTTAAATGTGACACTTTCAAAGCTTTTGGTTCTAAACACGAATATGAGGCAAAAGTTCAGAATTCCATCCAGGTCATGTTTGCTTAAGAGCAAATGCAGTTTTCACAGGTGAAACTTAAAGCCAAAAAGAAGAACTATTTAATGTTTAAGGCAGCAATGAATCTAAAAGGCAACACCTGAGCAACTAGAAACACCCATCAGTCACATGTTCCAATACTTCTGTTCCCTTTAAAAGTGGGTGGGTTCAAACAAAAGGTGCTCTGCCCTGAGTTCTTTTACACATATACAGTGTAGATGTAAAAATACCATTAAATAAAAGCTGGAATTCGGAACTTTTGTCTCATATTCATGTTTCGATCTGAAACCCAAATGTCTTCAGTATACAACAAAAACAAAGGAATTTACCTTTCAATACTTTTGGAGGGGACTATATATTTATAGTGAAAATAGGTGTATATTACACCTTATATTACAAGGGGTAGGATCATATAAGTTTATACCAGTGACGTGCCGTCAGGGTAGGCAAGGTAGGCAGTGCCTACCCAAGGGTGAATGGATATTTTGATTATTTGTTTTAATTATAATATAATTATACATTATTTATTTTTCCATTTCCAATAGCCTACAGTACCTATAAGTTAGAATGTGTCCGCTTTTTGTGCGTTTCATAGCCTAAATTACTAAACAGCGCTATTTCCTGGAACAGCTGCACAGTCTCACTCCGCTGTAAGGCAGAGGGAGGCCACACCCCCTCCCGAAGGCATGCTGCTGCTCTGCCTCTGTTCCCATTGGGTGTTTTTACGTGTTTGCACATGCACAGTCAGGTCCCCAAGATGAAAACCATTTACTTCCAAAGGCAGCGTAGAGAGCTGCTTTTGGAAGTAATCGCGCTATGCTAAATGCTATACGTAAGTTCACGGTGCATTGGTGAATTGATATCACTGCTGCTACGTTCTCTAGCTAGTGAGTGGGATAACACTACAGGCAGGATGACAGCGCTAGAGACGATAGAGAAAATGTTTTTTGAGGAAAAACGACAGCTTTTAAAAGATGGAGACCAACACCTGAGTTACCAGACCTTCAGCAAAGGTAAGGTTAGAAAATGTTTCATACTTTTCACAGTGAATTGTACAAAAGGAAGGATTGACTTTGTGGATGCTCCTCACTGAGGCTGTTCTGAGTTGTTGTTGTTGTCTTTTTCTCTGTGTTTCTGTGTTTCCAACACAAACAACGGATGTGCTGCCGTGTCATGAGATATATCTTGTTGAGAGAGTATGGAGGCTATATTGAATAATTGTTTATGTTTCTTTAATGGTGTTTTACGATGTTGATTTTGTTAGATGGCTAAATGCTTGTTCATGTAGATCTTGTTGGGTTTTTTTCTTTATTATTATGAAATTTATATTTTGATAAGCGCATTGAGATGACTTTGTTGGAAATTGCTTTATACAAATAAAGTTGATTTGAATTGAATTAACACTTGCCAGCAGAAACATATGAAATTGTCATTGGTGGTCTCGATTTGCAACGTGCCTTCCCAACCCTAGTGGTCACGGCACGTCACTGATTCATACTTCCTCATACTCCTTTTTGAACATGTGTTGACTTCACAAGCAGGATTTTGTAACCATTTATTCTCTCTTAGATGAAATCAATCAATCAAAAGTGTTCTCCTTTTTTCTTTCTGACCGACAGTAAACCCGGACAAACCTAAAAGGAAAAACCCTGACTGGGCATCTCATCTCACTTTTCCACTGCCGTAAACCCGCAGAGACAGTCAGATTATACCTGGAGCAGGAAAACGCTCTGCTACAAATATAAACAGGGAAAAGAAAAGAGCAGCGAGAGGATGGATGGAGGATGGGAGGCTTTGTCCGAGAGTAACCCCGGCTCTGAGCGTGGAGGACGAGGTAGAGGAGGAGGGGAGGATTTGTCCGATAGTAACCTCAGCACAGGGAAGTGATGGTGGGAGGCAGTTGGAGGAGGGGTGGATGTTTATATTACCCATATTTAACTCTGCGCTGAATAAATGTGTCAAATGTTTTTTGGTGCACTGACAAAATAAACGAGCCCGTGTCACCGAAACATCCCACGGAGCAGCGCAGACATTGAACACACCATTTAAGAGAATTACGACGAAAAGAAAACAACATCAACCACATTTTATTTATTATTTATATTAAGTCACTACCGACATACAACCATAGAGAGAACATGCAGAAGTTGTGGTTTACATTTTTTTTTTTTTTTTTTTTTGTCTCTTAATCTTGCCTGCAACGTTGGCACTCGTGGGGCCTTCAAGTAATGTCGGAAATATTCAAATTGAACAAAAAAACCTGTAGAATGTTTGAGGGTAAATAACATTTTGAGATAGGGATTACAATTATCATTCATTTGATTAATATGAATAAAATAGCGATTATTCGTTCACAACTTTGATTTATAAAAGGAGATTTGCAAGAATGTAGGTCCTGGAAAGCTTCTATATTTCAGTTAAACTACAGACTAGTCTGAGAGAGGAGCTTAAAACTTCAAACATAAAAGACTTAATGAGAAAATACACGTTTTAAAGATGTTTTTTCACAAGCCCCTGAGCACATCAGCTAATAAAGTCAACTCATTCACTATTAGTTTATGTACACACACGTGTGGCTTGTAGATGTTATCCAAATATTGAATATTGTATTTAAAAAAGCAATAAAAGGAGTGTTGTTTGAATTTAATTTACAATCTGTCACATTAGGTTGCTTGTAAATCATAATGCTTTGTAAGTCCAACTCCCAGGTTGAATACAATAACACTATGATTAGTATTTTTTAAAAAAAATCAAATAATACTCATTTTTTTTTGTTTTGTTAGTGTAATATTGTGTTATTAATATAATGAAGTAATGCAAAGCTAAAGACCACTAAAGCCCAGAATCAAAATCAGATATGCTTTGTTTATCCAAGCAGGACGTTTAATTTTTTTAAATTTTTTTTACAGACCCTCCATATTATTTCGTTTGAAAAGAAGAAACACTAAAACACAGAAAATAAAACGTACATAATTAAATAAAGTACTGTTAATTAAATACAAGTGCACTCCTCCAAGAAAATATAATACAAATGTACAAATATGCTACAATAGAAGTATAGTACAGTGAGCCATCTACCAACTACACTGTAATATCAAAAAGATGTCATGTAAAAGTGAGGATATTGAGGATAATGAGGATTATATGCTGCCTTTTTACACCTTCGATTGTGTTTAATTCAATGACTCCCCACAATATATGCAACCAAGCAGTTTCCCTGTCTTATAATCAGTGTTGGGAGTAACTAGTTATTTTTGTAATATATTACAGTAATATATTCCTTTTTGTAGTAACTCAGTAGTGTAACTCATTGCAAAAGTGAAAAGTGGTAATACTGTATATCACTAGTTACAATTAAAATAACTCAAGTTACATGCATTTTTAATTTAAGTGCATATTTGCTTTGTTTTCTCACTGTTTGCATTTATTTGTGCAAAATAAAGATGATCGTTATACTTAAATATAACTTATGGGGAACAAAAAACAACTTTTTGCTCCTGAAACAGCAGAAGTATTTGAAACAAAACTTAGACCACAGTGTGATATAATTAGTGTTCTGGATCAAATGTAACTCAAAGTAGAGTTACTCGGTTGCATTAAAAAAAAAAAAATTAAATTTTTATCCCAGTAACTAGTCATATAAATATATTACATGTTTAGTGTAACTTACCCAACACTGCTTATAATTCTGCTGGTATATTTATGTTCATGGACATAATATTTTCATTTAAATGTTCACCTGCACTACTCATCAATGCACCACTGCACTATTTTCTTATTATTATTATTGTATTTTTATTTTATTTCGTTATAATAATAATAATAATAATAATAATAATAATAATAATAATAATAATAATAATTATTATTATCTTGTTATTTTATTTAGTTTGCACATATTAGTCTAACTACTCTTATATTTATGTTTATGCTTCTTTATTTATTTATTTATTTATTTTTCTTTATTCTAGTTGATTGTTATTATTTAATGTTACACTATCTGAGAGAGCACAGGTCACCAAGACAAATTCCTCGTGTGTATTCATACACTCTTGGTCAATAAAGTTGATTCTGATTCTGATTCTGATGTCTTATTGCTTAGCTTTTGATGTTTCGGAGCTTTGCAGGGGACATTGAACGCACCACAGTTTGCCCGCTGGTTACCTCTCTCTGCAGCCGCAGAAGAAGTGGGTGAAAGGGGAATGATGTCATTGGCTGAGTGGCTCAGGCTGCTGGAACTGGTTACTGCAGGGCACCAATGGATGAATGAAGAAGAACATAGATCCTGTTCGTTTGTTTCATATCAGAATAGCCTCCACAGCCTTTATTTGTGTTGAGAAAATGAAGAAAGTTACACGGATAAACACTAAAGACCTAGTATGGGGCTTTTTAGTTTCAGCTTATTTGTGTCAGTCGGACAAAAATCTTGAAACATAAATTACAATTTAAACAGGCAGAATGCAAAAATAATGCTTACCCAGATCGTGCGTTGGCATTCTACTCCTAATGCGTTATTTTGTGTGTTTTTCCCCCCAGTTTGGTGATAGCACTAAAATGTCACTTCCATGAAGCTGTTTTTGTGCTGGGGCTCTTTTGGCTTTGCTGCTGAAAATACATTTATGATCATGAACTGTGTCTCTTTTTATTTTGTCCACACATAATAAGCTATTTAGTGGTAGTATATTGTTTTTTGTTGATGTTGTTGTTGTTGTTGTTGTTGTTGTTGTGATATTGCCATATTCCTGTCATATTTAAGTAAATACTCGACTATGGATATGGAGATATTTATACAAATTGAATGATCCGAGCTAATTAAAGGTTAATATAGGCTGTAGAGAGGCCGCGCTGAGCATCTTTAATCCATCGTCCAAACGCCGACGTCTCAGCGACGTCTGCCCAATGAGCAAACGCTCTCCATAATACGTCTCGCCGATGCAACTTCATTCATCGTGCCGACGTTGGCGAGATGTATGTGCGCTATCAGGGTGTATGCCCAACATAAATCATAACATTTAAATAACCTTTCTCAAATAATACACGCAAAAGAAATGCAAGCATTGGACAAAGTCCATAAGTTGCCTTTTTCAAATAATAATGATAACACTTTACACTTTATACTCTTACAAACACATTTCAAAAATATGTTGACATTTTATTTTTGAAAATAGACAGTGTGTCACTCATTTTTACTTATTATTCCACAATTTAACCCCAAGAACAGGCAGAACTTTTATTATGTTTCATAATTGGCTGTATGTAAAGTGCTACATCATAGTAAAAGTAAACAATATTGTCTCTGGTCTTTGGAGAGAGCAAAGAGAGAGTTTGTAACCATGTCGGAAATAAACTGAATAAATAAATAAAAATAAAATAAACTTAGTTCCCACAGAAAAACCTAAACCTCTGTGTTGTATGCTAACATGAAAGGCAACCAACCCCACAGGGTAATGCTAACATCAGTAGCCCATTGTCTGCTTAGATTCTGCCCCATTCTTTAGTTACCTTTTGTCTACACAAGGGAAAAAGTGTTTAATGACAGCAGTGATGCAGGAAATCGATACCGGGATGTGTGAAAGTAAAGATAAGCCAGGATCATCCAGCCCCAGCTTTGTTTCACATTCATATTAGAGCTGCAAGTTGGATCGGGTTGCAATATTTCTTAGAAAGGATTGGAAAAATAAACATGCTTTTATTTGACTTTAACTCTGGACATACTGTACTTATTTTGGGTATGACCTTTTCCACTCAATAGGAATAAAATAAAATATAAATAAACCGTAGCAATCTGGTGTATAGAAGATTGTGTGGATTTTGAAGTTTTAATATATCATCTTACCTTTTTTATATACACTATGAATATTACAGAGTATGATGACACAGCTTTCATTTGATTTATTAGTTGTTTTCTTACCTAAATGTGCTGTTTGACTTATGTTCTTAAAATGAAAAATTGCATTGTCCTACTTTTTAGGCCGGGCTACCGGACTCAAAAAGCCACTCACTTTGTTGTTGTTGTTGTTGTTGTTGTTGTTGTTGTTGTGTACACTAAATTAACTCCTCTGTTATTCGTGAACAGATCAGGCTGAAATTTGGTAGCTATAATCTATGGATGTGTACGTATCGACGCTCAGACCCCGATTTTCTAAAAAACGAAAGTTGATTTCTCATTTATTTGCAAGTTATATATTAGGACAGTTGGTGGTACCGGATCATTGGCATATACCAATGTCTAAATGGGGCCCATTACCCCGCACGTGTCACGGGGACACCAGGGGGAAACCGGGGGCTCCATTTTTCTAATGACTGCTCCTTCGTTAGTTCTCCTTAGATTGGAATGCAGTTTGGTATGAATACTCTATGAATGAATATAATGAGACGCTCAGAGTCATTTTTTTGAAATGGGGCCTGGGGGCCCTCCCCCATTTCTGGTAATTTCCAAATTTAAATATTGTCGTGTGATGTATCGTTTCAAAGGTAATTCAACGTAGATTATGATTATGCCTCGCACAATTTGATTAGGGGCCCCGCCACCCTTTTTTTGTCAATTTTCCTTAAAGTTGTTTTCTCATTTATTTGTGAGTGAAATATTGCAACAGTTGGTGGTAACAAATCATTGACACATACCAATGTATAAATGGCGCCCACGACTCCGTACGTGTCACGGTGACACCAGGGAGCTCCCGTGGGCCCCATTTTTTTACTCGGTGGAACCAAGTCATGTGACTGAATTCTCAGGAGCTATTTCCGCGGGCCCGGCCGTAGTTCATCCGAACTTGTTTTTAATTAACAAAAAGAAACGTTTTGGAGCCTTTTAAACTAGTTATACTGTTTGTTGGTTTGGTTGATTTTGATTCATGGATATTTATTCATTTTTTTTAGAGTAAAACATGTATTTTACATATCAGTGTTTCACAAATGGGGGCAAGTGTACCCCTAGGGGTACATGATGGCACTACAGGTGGTACTTGAGAAAGAGAGTGAAAAATTTACGAACAAAAGCATTGAAAATATAGTGTTTATTTTCAGTAAAAACAAAAATTATAATCTTGGTCACACACCCGGCGTGAGAAAACTATAAATATAAATCCATTCAGCAGGCACTAAATACTGTTTAATTCTACTTATATACAAAATGAGATCCTTTAAATTGTGTGGCATCACTCATTCATTCCATCATTGTGCTCTGTGGTTGTTTTTTACACAGTATTCAGAGCAAAATGTTGTCGTCGGACAAAGGGGGTACTTGGACTCAGAAATAAAAGAAAGGGGGTACTTGAGCCAAAAGAGTTTGAGAACCCCTGTTATATAATCTATGTAACAGACACACTATGTGCATGTTGTTCTGCATGTGGTGTTTTATTGCATAAATCGGTAGTGGGATCAGAAGCACACAAATAATAATGATTTCCCATGTTACTGCGCTGAAGCTCTTTGGCTCATCTGGAGATGACCTACATATAGTCACTATAGCTGAATGAGGCTATTGTTATTGTTACAGTAGGTTTCAAATGGGAATTTTTATTCTATCAAGAATAGTCTGAAAAGAACTTGTTCTTGTTGGTCATAACCCGGACTAATTTGCACGCTGTTTTGGGTACACTGTGTACCTCTCTTCTGAAAATGACCTTTGGTGAAGATCTGCCAAAATATGCATGACATGAACACAAATTCTGTCTGCATGGTTTTTAATGAGTCTTACAGCCTTAAAAAAGACTGAGTATGATACAATTTGTTGGGTTCATTGATGCTCAAAATACCAGCGATGAAAATCTTGAAGAATTACTTCACGCGAGCTTCTGAGCAGACGTTTGTCCTTATTTGTGATTGCACTTCCTAGAAATACCAATGTGATGTTGTGGCCTATTGGTTTGTTTCAGAAATCTCTTGTAATTGTGAGGTTATGTATCACATGTCGTGGCTCGACCAGGATATGACTCAACTAATGTGTATGTAAGCATTTTATGTTGATATGAAGGTAGCAGGAGGATGACTGCATATTGTGCAAATGTTTGCAAATTTTCTTTTTCATAATGTGTCAAAGGCCTGGAGGAATCATGTAACTATTATAAAGTAATGACTCTAGTTAGCACAGAGCTTTAGCTTAGTTCATTAAATGTCAGTTATTTGAAGATAACACCCAGATATTGTTCTGGTCTTAAGTTAGTTTTTTTTTTTTTTTGTTTAAGTGAAAAGTCCTTTCAAACAAACAAAGCTCAGCTGTGGAAAATGTGTGGGATTCAGCTAATACTGAAAGAAAATGGAAATTAGAACGATGATTCACATTTTGATTGAAATAATTGTCACGACCTTTGGGTCTGTTGTGTTAATCATGAATGTGGTGTGTTGCATTATGTGTTAATACTGTGCTTTAGTAAATACTGAGTGGGAAAGAGTCACGAGGTGAGGTGTTGGAGGCTTTAGACTTGGTCTTGGTCTCGGCCTCGGCTCCCGGAAGTCTTGGTCTTGTCTTGGTCTCGGTGCATTCTGGTCTCGGGCAAGTCTTGTCAACATCAGATCAGCGCACCGGTAATAAGCAAAAGTGAAACACAAACAAGAGACACGCAAGAGGCCCATCAAATCTATTTACATAATCCATGTATCAAAGATAAATATAATCCTTGATATTGTGCAGTAAAGGGAATGTTTCAACGGTGTATTCCTTTACAATTGTCCTCTCCTCCATTCTCCTTGCCCCACAGATCAGTGCGTGGCAAACCTGGCAAGAGCCAGAATGATGTGTAGCCCCTCCCTCTAACTCCAGTTCTACACATCAATCTGGGTCTGTGTCTGGCGGATCCTTTCGGAACCAGAAATGGATATGAACAGAATGCTTGAAGCTGATTGGGCAAAGCGCCTGTCCACCATGATTTATTTTAATCAATCACACGATAACAAATGATGATGGTGTCTAAGCACATACTTCTTTACCGTCCAAAAATGTACAAAGCGCCTCTCGCTGTTGCTCTTTCAAAAAGGAAATGATGGATTCTTCTAAAATTGAGTTTATAGCAGCTTCCACACATTCATCTTCCTGCGTCGACATCTTTCTGTTTTGATTCGGAGCTATGCTAACAGCGGTAGGCCAGCAAGTTCCTCTCCTCGCAACTGCGCATGCGCCAGTTTTGATACGGCGCGTCTGCCTTCGTCACACCCAGACATCCCACCCTAAACTACAACACTGCCTCATGATTGGTTCTAATCATTTCGGTTCAGTTTTGAAAGGCGAAGGCGGGAACAGCACAAGATGGCTTCTGGTGTTTGTGAACACCAGGAGAATCCATCTTGCAGGCAAGGTTAGTGCGTGGCTGCTGCAGCAGGAAAGGAAAAATGGTGCAGCGCAAACGACACTATGTGACCGAACTCGAACACCAGTTCTAAATATCTGTCCGAACCCGACACATCTGGTGCCGTCAGGTCCCGTCATTGTTCGGTCATGTATCCATCCTCTAGAATCAGCTGTGCTGTGGTGATCAACAAACATTGGATGCACGTTCCTCATCCGGCTGCAGTGACACTAACCACCGTGGTGTCACTATGGAGTCGGATTTCTAAATCCTGCCCAATGCTTCTTTAAGCTACGCCTAAAAATCAGATTTTTAAGAAATGTTAAGTCGACATACAAAGTGTTGTAACTCAGCAAATGTGACCAAATGTAGTTCCTGTTCATGTATGTGTGTCAGTCATTGTGCTGACTGGCCATTTGCTGCGCGCTGTTCACTATAATAGTCTATTCTTTTCAAACAGCTGTTGGCCACACTGACCACTCAGCATTCTCCCCTGGTTGGCCTGTCTGCTGTTCCTTTCTCACTATTCATTCTCAGCTCCTTCATACTAACGCTGCATTACTACATGATTTGTACTGCTTGTTAGTCGAGACCTTCACGAACCGTTTTATCGACTTCAAAGTTTATTGTATATGCTACTGTGTGTGGCTAGAAAGAGAGTTACAGCTGTTTTTTTTTGTTGTTTTTTTTAAAGGATTTTTTGGGCTCTAGTGGCCTTTATATGACAGTTGCTTGACAGGAAAGGGTTCAAAGAGAGCAGGGAATGACACGCAGCAAAGGGTCCCAGGCCGGGAATCGAACCTGGACCGGCTGCAGGTGAGGAACTACAGCCAGCTGTTTTATAATGCTGCGTTCACACCAAATGTGTCTTCTGCGGCAGCGGACACATCTGTCGTACGAAATGGACCGCCGAGTCCGCAGAATCAAAAAATTTTCCCATTCGCATCCGACGTGCGTCTGAAGCGACGCCCAGCCCACCAGCGCCAAATCGAACTCGGTTAGTTTCGCTGCCTGCTGAAGCGAGGAGCTGTGCTCCTTTTTCTCCTCTCACAAACATGAACCACCAGTGAAAAAAGCCGGTGTGATTAGCGGCTAATCCTATCCTAGCTCAGTGCTACAGAGATAACTTTTACCTGCTACTACCACCTCCTATCTGATTCTCCTCCACGCCTAATCCTATATAGTCCAGTCCCGGTTATAAAGGCCGTGTCATACAGCTCCAGGTGGTCACACACAGCTTCTACTCCATGGATGAATGGGTGAACAGACTGGTGTCCGTGTTGACGTGGCGTTATCGTCAACAAAGACTCTGATTGGCTTTTGTCATGTGAAACAGCCGCAGGAGTTCAATATTTTCAACCCTTGCGGATAAGCGTAAAATCAGGAGCGTGCTCGCCCGGCCAACGCACTTAAGTCCCGATACACGCTTTGACTTTTGGCAGTTGATAAAAAAAAAAAAAAACCATATTGCAGCCTTGATGATTGGCCGCTTCCAATATTGATCAGATACAATATCAGCACAAATCGTACATACTTTTATTACTTATTTATGTGGTGTGTAATGTTAGAAAAGGCTTGATCAAGTGATACTACTCAGAGAATAATAGCCAGCAACAGCAGGTATGAGGGAAAAAAAATTACCAATTATTTTTATTAACCAATAGGTTACAGACATTTTAACCTTAAATATAAGAATATTCTATAATAAGAAAAAAATTGTAAAACCATGAAAAAACCTCAATAAATCCAGTAAGAACAGCATTTATTTTTATCAGAGATTTTAAATGCAGGCCAATATAATCCTATACTTGTTTTTTCTTCTTCTCTCTGATATTGGAACGATATCCCTGTTGGATCGGGACACCCTCACCATGCTTACATTTTCACACTAAAATACCTTGAACTGAAATATATTGAATAAAACGTGAAGAGTTAGACAAGAATGAATCAACAACACTACTTATGGTACCAAATACATTTCTTTGAGCAGGAAAAACTATTTTTAAACCAGTAAAAAGTGAGATTACTGAAAAAAGCCTTAATAATTCTAGCAAATGGACAGGATCCTCATGGTTTTAGGCTGCTTTTTTCTGTGGGCCAATAAGGCAATATATTTGTAGTCACTTTTCACTCTTTTCATGCCACGTTTTTGCCACTTTTGGACCATTTTTTGTCACTTTATTTACACTTCACTCATCGCTGTTAACTCTTTGTTCACCTTCCCAGAACAGCAGCTTTGTCAAATGGCTAGCTGTGATTGTCTCGATCACCATTCGATCAAATTAACTGGATCAATACGTTTTTCAACAATGAATCCCTCTGTAAAAAGTGAGGGGGGATGAATTTTTGCTTTTATGAAAGTGCGGATGTCACATCCCCCGCACCCCCCCACGGGTGAGATGTGCCTGCTTGGTTGACTGATCACAGAAAAGTCACATTTCTGGGGATATAAACATAAAAAATGAACCCTAAAAATGCCCAAAAGTAATCTTAAATGTATATGTTTTTAACTTTATAATCTCTCTGTCTTAACACAAACACCGTGAAACCAGCTGAGTTCTTTTTTGCTATTCATCTTGGATCTTCACACAAACTTTTTTGCTTACAAAGATTTCCTGCTCTGAACGAGGTAGAGATAACGTTTGGTTTTGTTTTGTTTTCCAAATGTTCACACTCTCTCCCGCTCCCATATTTTTCATTCTCCCCATTTTGCTGCGATTGGTGTTTTTCCTCCAGTCAGGGCCCCGGCTTGACCCTGCTGAATAAGCAACATTTTATGTCCTATCCAAGTTAGTCATGCACATGCACCCACACACACACACACGCACGCACGCACGCACGCACGCACGCACGCACGCACGCACGCACGCACGCACGCACGCACACACACACACACACACACACACACACACACACACACACACACACCTTCCTTAAACCAGCTTTAATAACAAACTCAAAGATCACGACATGCATCTTGTAACTTAGTATGACCCATTTGCAGATATTCTGCTAACTTTTAGTCAGAGGTGTAAAGATAGAATATATCGTACTTGATTGAAATTGTACTCAAGTACAAGTGCGAGCAAGTCATACATAAAATAGTGAAGTATAAATAGTAGCTCAATTAAATAGTGCTCAAAGTAAAAGTTAATAGTTACTTTCATCCCCCCACATTTATTTTTGGTAATAATTCTTGCCTTGGTTCCCCTGCATACAGTTAACATCTGATGTATAAACTTAAAAACGAAGAAACCAAATCTTGCACGATTGGAACTTTTTTTAAAAAATGTTTTCACAAAGGCATCTGTATAAAATAAAAGGTTTGTCAAAAATGTACAATTCTTTTTCAAACAAAATAAAACCAATGAATTCAATAAAAATGAATTCTAAAACTAAGTAAATAACCTTCATCTAATGCTGTTTTGGCGCTGTGCATTACATTTAATCTGATTGGTCATCTATGATGTGATGCATTTGCTTGTTGTCTGGTCATTTCATTTTTTGTAGTTTCACAATGTCTGTTCATCATTTTAAAACAAAAACAAAAATATGATTTACTCAGTAACGGTTGGGTGTAGAAATGTAACAAATTACTTTACTTTAAAACGTACTTAAGTACAAGTGAAATGACTGATTTAGATATAAAAAAGTACAAGTACCCATAACAGCAACTCAATTACAGCAACGTGAGTACTTGTGATCAGTCACTTTCACCTCTGCTTTTATGAAAAGTCAGTTTGTCATGTTGATTCTCGTCGCTCAGTCCAGGCAACTGGACGTGAAGCGTCATCACTCATTGAAGAGGCTTCTTTAGTTGTGAAGTGGGGAGTCTGGGATTGATCCTGTAGAGTTGATTAGCTGATTGTGTGTCTCATTAGCATACTAAAGGCCAACTAAAGATTGTTGTTGAGTCGTCAGTGGAGAGAAGAGATGTTAGGATTATAGATAATGGAAAGGTTGCGTTTCAACCCTTCTTCTGTTGAAAGACATTCTTTCCTGTTTTACAAAGATGGTTGATTTCACGCCTTTCTCAAAGTTAAAGCTGCTAAAGACGATTAAGAAAAAAAAAAAATAAAAATAAAAATCAGATTAAGACATATAGTAGACCTCATAAATGAATACATTGACGATAATTTGCTTAGAAATATAAGATGTAAAAGGTTGAAATTGAAATTTTTTTTGGATCATGACCTCAACAGGAAAGAGAGACTCAAGGTAAAAAAATAGAAAGGGCGGAGAGAATTGATTATTTTAAAGTGAGAGTAGTTGTGCATATTGTGTGGTGTATTCCAGCCATTCTGGTGACAATCGGGAAGCTTCGGTGTAATGGTGGTGGCTGTGGACAGAGGGAAGGAGTGAGTGGTAATACCTAAAACAGGTAGTTGGGATCAACGTGTCTAAGGCTAAGCCCAGTACGAGTTTTATCCCACAGTCCAAGGCATGCCAGTGCATCTTAGACCAATGTATGTGCAAGAATCGCCACTGTAAACCCAAGCGCTGCCCCGGAACCGAAGGAGCAGCCAGGCCACCCCTCCATGGCTGAGCAGCCCCCCAGACGCCCCCAAGATCCCAAGCCGAGAGGCAGCCACCACCCCCCACACACACACCCGAGAAGGGAGCCGAGGACCCAGCGCACCCCATCACCAACCCCAACCCCCCACCCTGCCAAAATACACAACCCCCCAACCCCCACACACACCCCCGCACCAAGCCCCCCAAGGGAAGGGCCCAGAGAGCCCTTTGCCCGAGACCCCAGCAGGGGAGCCAAGGCTCACGTCCAGCAGAAGGCCAAAGCCATGCCGAATGGGCAGCAGAGCCAACAGGGACCGGATCCCAGGTCAGAAGGACCTGGAATAGAAGCAGCACTGGGAGTAGCCCGCCCAGTGACACCGAACACATCCCCAGCCACCTAAGGCACCAAGGAGACACTGCAAGTTGCCCGGCTGGCCCACAGGTGGACCAACCAAAATCGTCCAGAGCGCCCCAGATCAACCTTTATCGACGCCGCCCGCGCGATGTGCCAAAGTTATTGCCAAAATCAGGCCCCCCCTCCCCAAGGGCCTAGCCAGACTGCCATACCAGCATGCGGTGCGTGCAGCAGGGTGCTGGGTCAAAGTGACTTCCCAACACTTTTCGGTTTCCAAGACAATAGTCACGAGCAAGTTGAACTTTACTGTACATTGTTATTAGGCATTGATGAAACAACAAATGCAAACCCAGTCATTTCTTAATGACTGCTTCCCGTTTCCACTGGGACTGAATACAAGGTTTCTTTGCTCACTCGTCAGTTGTGCATCGACGGAAATGCTCTTCATACCTCAAGGAATTACTCATCCCACAAAACTCAGCACGCTCCCTCTGCCCCACTTATTTAAGCCGCCTCCACAGACCAAAAACAAGACTCAACACTTTGAGAAATAAGGCTTTCTGTGCTGCTTGACTATGGGATGGCCTGCCTCTCTCCCTGAGGGCACCACAGTCCATTGACTGATAGAAAAGTGAATGAAAGAGTTCTTTTTTTTTTTTAAACAAAACTTTTTGTTCTTTCTCGTTAGGAAGTTTCTAGTTCACTTTGATTTTTTTCTTCTTGTTTGTAGTACTTTGGTATATATTTTAATGTAAAGTTAATCATAAATACAATGTATTATTGAATGAATTATTATATCTTTCGAGCCCACTTTAATTAGAAGGAAACTCATTCTCTATTTAACCAGTATTTACTAGAACACCTAGCATTTAAGCCTTTGATTTGCAGTGAAACAGAAATTGTGTCCACATAACTATATAAGTAATTCCTGTGCCGCACACAAACACACTGAATACTACTATAGCAGACGCTGTGGTACCAGAAGAGCACCCGGGGCTATTTCCGATGATGTCACACCTGTAACGCTGAGTAAGTAAGGTTTGTATTTGTTCTTATTGTCCACTTTCTTTAGAAGAATTGTTGTAATAACCTCAAGCACTCACTTAAATAATGATATTGCCTCAAGTTGTCAATTGAATTGCTAAAGAACAACAACACTGACAATGTTTAGAAAATTATAACTTCTTAAATAAAAAAAAGGAAAATGTCAGCACTGAAATACCAGCAAGACAAATTTTGTTGTTTAGTTTCTTCAGTCAGCAGTTCTCTTAAAATGATTGTCACTCGAGCAAACGTATTTACATTATTGTCATAAAGTTGTGTTTGTCAGAATGATGTTTAGAACATGTGGATGTTCCACTACTCCAAGCCCACTTTTTCTATACAGACACATGTTTGGATGATTTTCACCCAGCAATAGTGTTAGTGTCCCAGTATAACTACACAGTATGTACTGACTGCATCTAAGGTATACAGTCAGTAAAAGTGCTCCTGAAATTTCCATGCTATCTTGATTTAGTCCAGTAGTTGTAAATAAATATCACAAAGTGGTGATTTACAAGGAAATTCAAATGGCTAAGGGTAGCTTTAATCAGCCAATTATTGCAAACAATAATGAAAAAGGACAAAAATGTGGAACAAAAAGAGGTAAAAGGTAAGGAAGAAAGGAAGAAAGTGGTATTTATTGGGCAAAAGTTAGCTTATTTGGATGAAAAGTGGCCAAAACAATTCAAGAAAGGACAAAAATTGGATAAAAGTGTTAAAATAAACATGCAAAAATGGAGATATTTTTGGCAAAAGTCTGAAAAAAGGGACAAAGGAAGGTGCAAAATGTGCCAAAGGAAATAGGTTAAAAAAAAGGTTTTGTAAAAATGTATGTGGTGGGTAAAATCTGGTGAAAATAAAATGGGCCATTGGCATGAGTGGGTGTGAACATATTGAGACAAGGACAGAGAACCAGCTCCCCTGCCCCAATACAGAGAAGATGAGCCCCTCATGTTCTGTTCACCGCATCCACGTGAGAGAGAGGAAGAGGAGGAGGAGGGAAGCTCAGCAAGCTGGTTCCATCCAGTGGTTACACACACGCACACACACACACACACACACACACACACACACACACACACACACACACACACACACACACACACACACACACACACACACCACACACACACACACACGATTCCTTAAGAATATGTAAATTCCAAGCCAGGAACATAAGCTGCGCTTAATTTGTTTCCACTGTATTTATGATTTTAAAACTAATATATATATATATATATATATATATATATATATATATATATATATATATATATATATATATATATATATCAGAATCAGAATCAACTTTATTGTATAGTGCTGAGTGACCGGGTGCTAGATGTGATGCCTCCCAGCCTTACTTGCTGCTTCCTGTCAGTCAGGAAGTTGGTGATCCACTGACAGGTGGAGGCCGGCACTGTGAGCTGGGTGAGTTTCTGGTGAAGGATGTCCGGGATGATGGTGTTGAACGCAGAGCTGAAATCCACAAACATATATATATATATATATATATATATATATACAGTATATACATATATATAAATATATAAACATATATATATATATATATATATATACAGTATATACATATATATATATATATATATAATTCAACTTTGCATGGTGATAAAGAAATGTGCAGTTTATTTTGGTGTATGAGTTCTAAGTTATAAGAACATATATTAGTTTCCACTGTATTTATGATTTTAAAACTAATATAACTTATATATATATATATATATATATATATATATATATATGTGCAGTTTATTTTGGTGTACGAGTTCTAAGTTATAAGAACATATATTAGTTTCCACTGTATTTATGATTTTAAAACTAATATAACTTATATATATATATATATATATATATATATATATATATATATGTGCAGTTTATTTTGGTGTACGAGTTCTAAGTTATAAGAAGAACATATATTAGTTAGAGAAATTTACGACAATTGAAATGATAAATTGAGGAATAAAACAATTGCCACAGGTCAGTTCCTGGTTGTTTTCATTTAATCACTGTGTAATTATGACATGATGGAGTGTTTTTTCAGACATTACATTGTTTGCATTTGTATTCATTCTACAAGTATCATATTAACAACAACAACAATAATAATAATCTTGCGTGGTATTAGATAATTAGTTGGTCCTGTAAAAACTATTTCTGTGATTGTCAATGCTGTTTTTTTAGAGTGGTATACTGAATGTTGTATTGTACTAAATACATTTTAGGGTATATAAAACAGTGAATGAATGGTATTTTGTCCAAAGTCACCCTGAAGGCCTCCCCAATGACTCACCCACTTGACTTTCAACAGTAACAGGATCCACAGAAGCTACGTAAACAGTGCTGTGTCGCCACCTAGTGATTAAAGTTGAATTCCACACATAAAACTGTATGTGTACAGTCCAATAGTTGTAGTCATGTGAAAGCACCAAACTACATTTTCTTAACCAATTTTTGACCCACGTTATTTATTTATTTATTTTTAACCCTAACCCTAACACTTCTCTGACTAAGCCAACACTGCTCAGGTACTTTGAATACATTTGGCCACTAAAACACTAAAACCGTTTAAAAAAAAAAGAAAGAAAAAAAGAAAAAATAATAATAATTTGTTAAATTTGAGGTTAAAAAAAAAGGAAAAAGTTTTGATAATTATGTGTCAAAAATAAAATATGTTAAAGATGATTGGTGGTTGCCAAGATGTAGTACTTGTTAGTCCTCTCCAGCAGAGGGCGCCATATCTGCGTTTAAGTGGGATTGGATTCTCACAAGTCTTGGATATGTCTAAATATATAAAAAAAATAAAGACACAGAAATTATTCTTTATTTTAGAGTAAAATAAAGATGACATTAGAGTCATCATCTGCTCTGAAACCAGTGTATTAGTGTTAAAGTCAGTTATAAGAAGAAAGAAACACGAGTTATGACTTTGCTGAACAAAGAAGTGTGAAGAAATTGTTCTGTAATATCTTTTTTTTTTTTTTTTTAAAGCAACAAACAAACAAAAATCCACAAGGCCCCTTACTCAGTAATCTTTTATTTTATATATACTGTAGTTATGTGAAAGGGATCATATATGGCTTTGAGTCGTAACTACACCTAAAAAAAACCAGTGATTATTTTCTCTGTCCTGTGATGGTATGCATTGTATGGGCTATGAATGATCAGCTCTATTGATTATTATTTGTATATTTGTATAGGGTGAACCTTTCCCTAGAAAAGTGATCGTCTAAAGTTAAAGGTGCAGTTTGTAACTCTTATAAAAGTGACTTTTTGTCATATTTGCTTAACAGTCACTATGTAAAGACAGCATTACATGAAACTAATAATTTGTAAATAAAACAGACTCATCAAGCCCCGCCTACTGTTCCTATTGCAAATTGCCAGAATCCACCGCGACCAAGCAAAAAGAACCAATCAGAGCCAGGATTGTGTTGGATGGACTGTCTGACAGCGTGATATTGTCCTAATACACGCATGTGAGGCATTTTTGTGTCATGTTGGGGTCCTATTTTAAATAAAAGGAGAAAAAGAGAAAAACATTGATTTTTCCATATCAGATGGAATTAGTCCATTTCAGAAGGTGAATTCCATTTTTTCCATCCGTCGACAAGTGCTTGGTTTACAAACTTTCTTGTAATGTCTTCCTTTTTTTCCTATAGACCCTGCAATTCTAGTCATCTTGACAAGAAACACACACAAACACACACTCATTCACTCACGCACCTCAGTACGTTTTGGGTTTCGTCAGCAGTTTTCTTGTCACTGTATGAGGGTCAGGGCAGCTGTTAAAACACTTAGACGGGCCATAAAACATACTCAATGTCGTTTTATATTGACAGTTGGCAGCAGGAGGTGCGTAGTTATTGCGACACCATCTGGAGCAGGTAGAGCCTTAAGGGAAACGAGTAATTCATGGACTGTACGTTTTTGTATCTAATTAAAAAATACTTTTTAAGATGATCGCTTTGTACTGTTCTGCAAAATGTCTGCGACCATCAAATTCCCCAGATGCTGCATAGCTGCTTCTGAAGTAGAAATATGAGGACAACTTTTATCCTATAAAAACCTTTAATTACAAATACAAAATAAATTGCCCACATGTCTAATGATTGGAGAGTTTACAGCCTCTTTCCTTTTTCTTTCTTTTATTCATTAAAACATGTTTGTTGTTTTCTTTGTTATTCCTTGTGTTTTTTTATGATGATGCAGTAAGTAGTTTGACCTTTCCTTTGACTTGTTCCTCATTATTTCTTCTTTTTGGTTGCAATTATTTTCAGTTGCTCCTCATATATTTTTAGCTGTTTCCCTTCCTGCAAACCAGTGCTTACACTGTAGAGGAAATACACTAAATGTAAGATTTGTCTCCCAGTTCACATTTGGATTCAAGCTTTGGAATTTTACTATAAACTGTTAAATTATATACTGTACTGTATATGGAAAAACACAGATTTTGGAGGAAAACGTTTATTACAGCTCCATTTATCGTGTACTTATTTAGTAAATTCTAATGTGAAATAAATTATCCTTAGAACAAAAAATGAATTTGTATGCTAGCCGCTGCCGGTGTGTGGTGCTCCACAACAAATACTTAGCGCTACAATGCATGACTCAAAGCATTTATTTAGATGGTTCTAATTAGGGTAGCCGTCTGGGGATACGGTCTCGTTGGGCCATTTATATGTATATATTTTACGTGTATGCGTGCGTGCGTGTGCGTGTGTGTGTGTGTGTGTGTGTGCGTGTGCGTGTGCGTCTGCATGGCAGCCTTTTCATAAAACAAATGAAGGCTGCTTAAGTGAGCAGTTAATACTGAAGACTCACTCGGGTAATGCTACTCTTGATCTCCTTATCTTCGCATATAACTCTCGTGCTCGCATATCAGTGAATATGTAAGTAAAAAATGTTGTGCAGTAGGGGGTTATGTTTAGACAAAACAAACACTCCCCTAACAATATAGCTACATGGAAAATTTGGCTTGGTTAAAAATCCTGTTGATTTATTTATGTAATTCAACAGTATTTTACATTTTAGCCTTGGACTGTACAAGAGGGCGGTGGGTAAAAGGGTTTTTGGGAAACTTCCTAAGACTGTTCGCAACCTTTTAATAAAAAGGTCACTTAGCCTGATCCCAGGATCAACTCTTCAGCTGCACAGCTGATACTGTAACTAGAGGATGGATACCCAATAGAAGCCTGACAGCACCTGACGTCACCCGACTTGTCAGGTTCGGACAGATATTTAGAACTGTTGGTCGGGTTCGGTCACATAGTGTAATTTGCACGCAGCGTTTTTCTATTCCTGCTGCAGCTGAAATGAGGATCAGTGCTTCATGGAGCATCATGGAGCATCATGGAGCAGAGGACAACTATGAAGCATCCACCATTTAATCAATCAATCCATTTTATTCACAAAAACATGGATTATTCTTATCTTTGATACATGGATTATGAAAATGGATCCACTGCGCCCTTGTTTGTGTTTGACGTTTGCTTGTTACCCCGTGCACTGATCTGATGTTGACAATAACAGTTGTTTGTTAATAAAAGCGGTGCTTACCATGACAACAAATGTAAATATGTCATTTCTATAACAAACAGTAGTTTGGTCCACCATGCTTGTCTTCTTTCAGTCTTCAAGCTGTCTTCTTCTTCTTCTTCTTCTTCTTCTTTATGTCTGGCAGTTATCAAATTTGTAGATAAAAACTATTTTTATTTTACAAATTCGAGTTTAAAAAAAAAAAAAAAAACAATAATAATATTTTTTTTTTCTTTTTTCCCACCACAGTTTTTTCAGAATTTTTTGCGTTCTGTCCTTGTGGGTTGCCGTAGCGTGATGTGAGCCAGCCCCCTCTTTGTTTACATTTGTCTACCATTTGAGTAGGCTATATGTGTTCCACAGGCATGTTCAGTTTTTTATTTGCACTATGCTGAGATGCTAAGGGGAGAGTTTATTATTTTTTTTAAATTGTAAAGTTATATGTTATAAATTATGTAGTTATCTGATTTCTTAATCAGAAAATTTAAGCTACTGTGAAGTTGCTGCTGCACTTTTGCTTAAACTTGGGTTAAAGCTTGAAATTGTTGAATGACAGAGCCTCATTTACTTTTTATTTTGGGATTGTTCTATGCATTTTAACTCTTGAGGACAATCACAGCAATAAAGTTGCACTTTTGACAATATATCTGATGTCTGCAGTCATTTTTAAGTGCATTGAAAAAAAAAATTGAAAATCGAATCGAAACTCAAATTTTTCTTTAAAAAATCTGAGATTTTTTTTTAGGCAAAATCTTCCAGCCCTAGGGCGTGTCTATAGACGGAACACTGACTTCATCGTAGGGCCAGAGGATGGCCCGCCCTCCTCCCACCCACTCTGTAGTCGAGCTTATGTTGCTTGAAATTAGTGATATCAAAAAATGGGGTCACAGTCCAAAAAAGGTTGGAAACCACTGTACTACTAAGCCAACTCACATTCCCTATTAGTGGGTAAACAATCCAATGCTTGGTGAATTTTAATTCACAATGATAGGAAGAGCCGACATCAAAGGATCAAAAATCAAGATAAAGTGAGCTTTGGTAAGTGATGGGTCAGTTTGGAATCTAAATGTAAACTGAGCCACATTTAGGTGTTATAATTATCATCCTTTCTCTGCCTTTTCGAGCAGAGTCCAGAACTATTCTGACCCAGAAACTGATGTGTATATGTGCATACATGGTGTAATTTTGTCAGTTTTGTTTCTTGTGCATCATCCAATTTGTATTTCAGTGCAGTCTGTAAAAGCTACAGTAGCTGCTAATAAATAAAGACATAAATAAATTAACAAGGAATGAATACATATCTTGTAGTGTCAGAAAGATGCAACACGATTTCACAAAAGAGCAAAATGTTCCAAACGTCTTCTTTGCCTTCACACTGCGACCTGGACAGATCAATCACAACCTGGCATTTCCAACCCTCTGACAACAAACATTGCAGATGGGGCCCTCCCTGTGACCCTCAGGACGTTTAGATAAATATGGACACAGCAGGCTGGGGTGTGCACAAGTAAATAGTTTGTACTAACACGAGACAGCTCCGTGTGGACTCAGTACTTAAAGCTGCTGACTCCTTTTGCAAAATGATTTATATGCATGGATGAATACTGTCTGTCAGGTTAGTTTCAATAAAGATGTGCAAAACATTGAGGGGAGAGATTATTCCACATCCTGTGCTGGGTCCCAGGAGCCTATTCTATTGGACATAGGGCCACAGAGGGACTCGTGCATGCAACAGTGACTGCAGTAATCAAAGCACATTTAGATTTAATCATTCATCACATGCATTTATTAATCCCAATCATTTCATGTGCTGTTTTATTTGTGTATCAGCGGCTCTCTTAAACCCCTCCCTGCTTAACGTTTTTTTCCTTAGGCTTAATCCACAAAATCAAAATAATATGTCTATTTAAAAAAAATGAAAAATTACCTATGCAAATTGTATATGATTACTTCACAAACGAGTAAATAATGTCTCCTTTGGCATAACTATTTATTGCCTCCTATTGTCAGAAGTAACATGAAATGGCCTCTACAGTTTAAATTGATCTTGTTTCAATAAATTACAAGAAATGACAGTATTTTATGAATCAATACTGTTAGTTTGAAGTGCATGTGTCCAAAAATAGCCTAAAAAGGAACTAGGAACGTTTTCCTATTATTTTGAAACTAAAAAAGAGCTGTTTCTTAGTAACCCCTGCAATATTTTATTTTGAATTTTTTGAGACTGATCCAGATTTAGGAAATCCAAAATGTAATAGAATCTTCTATGGTGTAATGTCTGTCTTTGGTTGAAATTTGGTCAAAATTTGTTAAGTGCTTTTGTTGTAATCCTGGTAACAGACAAACAAACTAATAGTTAAATGCTGGTGAAAACACTACCACGTTGGCGGAGGTATTAATGGAAAAAAAAAAGAAAAAAGAAAGAAGGGAACTTTAAAAACAGCCTGACCAGCATCAATCATTATATACGCTGCTATCATCTCAATGCAAAAGTTCATTGTGTTTGATGAGACAGAAAAAATAATTATGGAAGGACAGATTTGAAACGTCTTGTGCTAGTTTTGGATTGTCAAACAGTCATTATCGCTTAATCTACATCCCTGAGGGCCCTGTGCTGTTTTCATTAAGAGGAACTTTGGAAGGAGGGAAGAAAAGAGAAGAAATGGGTGCAAAGATTTCATTTACGGATACTGAATGTTTGCATCTATCTATCTATCTATCTATCTATCTATCTATCTATCTATCTATCTATCTATCTATCTATCTATCTATCTATCTATCTATCTATCTATCTAGGGTATCTATCTATCTATCTATCTATCTATCTATCTATGGTATGTTGACATATTTTTGTGTGCACAGTAAAGCAATGGACTCAGATGACTTTAGAGCTCTTCTAAAGATGCAGCCAAACAATGTGAGTTGTTGTACAAAACTTTGTTTTGAAATCAAAAAAAAGACCAGAATAAAAGTAGTCAGGAACAAAAGCAGGGAAAGATGTGTTTGGCTTGAACCGTCAAAGGAATCTTTTTAGACCAAAGGTTTTATTGTTGTTTTAATGCTTTGTCGCCCTTTATTTCTGCATACTGTCATCTCTGCTCCAGACAAACAAAACATGCATTTATTTGTGCACCTCCGACTATATTTCCACTAATGGGCAAACTGTGTCAGATATTGGACAAACAGTCTCAAATGTTCCTGCAGTGATGATGATGATATATGGTAAATATAAACACAGGCAAAAACTGGTGTATACGGTACTTTAGTTTCATTTATATTTATATATTGTGCAACAACATTAAACTATGCTAAAATGGTTGTCTATATATATATGTGTGTGTGTGTGTGTTTGTATATTAAACTTGTTCCCTATCAGCCCTCACTAAGTACTGATATATCCTACTCAAGTAGAAGTACTGTTACTTGATTGAAATTTAACTCAAATACAAGTAAGTGAAATCGCATACGCTATTTTACTTTGCACCTGCAAATATATCCCTTTATAATGCTACAGCGTACAGAGTATGTACACCTCTTTGTACATCCAACATTTAAACACATACTCATTTGGCCATAATTGACAACTCTACTTAAGCTCCTCCCACTATATGAATAGATACTTCCGACGGGCACTTCAAGTACAGCTAAATTTATGAACTCCGAAAACAACCATCATTCAATGCTATTTTTGTGTCGTGCATTACTTTGAATCTAATTGGTCGGCTATGATGTGATGCATTTGATTGTTGTCTGGTCATTTCATTTATTGTAATTTCACAATGTCCGTTGATCATTTTAAACAAGGAAGGAAATATTAATTTACTCAGTAACGTTTGGGTGTCGAAATGTAACCAATTAAATATACTTCTTTTAAAAGGTACTTGTTCAAGTAAAATGACTGATTCAGAAATGTACTCCAAAAAAAGTACAAGTACCCATAAAAGCAACTCAGTTACAGTAACGTGAGTACTTATAATCCTGTACTTTCTACACTTTAACTACAGTTTAAACAAAACCTATTTCCCTGTGACTTTATTTCCTCAACTGATTGCAGACATCTGGTATGATTTAAACAAAGCATTAAATAAATCACTAAAAACCATCTGCCACTGGAACAACAAAGGGTGCCAGCAGCTTGTATGACAATCACATTTGAATTATTTCTTGACTTCTGTAACCAGAGGTTGATCGTTCTTGGCTGTTTGAGAACTTCTCGTTGAAGCTTCCTCATTACTTTCCATTTCAAGGATGCAGTGTCGTGATCAAGTGCTACTTCTAACATTCCCTGGCTTATGAGGTTGACTTTTTGGATTCTGAAATTGTTTGGTCGAACCATTTTGGGCAATTTGTTTGCCAAGTCCTGAGAATCCATGGCGTCCTGACTTTGGCACTGATCTACGAGATGAAGTACTTTGCTGAGGGGTTGTTTTCCTTCAGAGATCATTTTTCCTCTCCCTTCCTGTTTTTAATTCTTGCTTTAAGGTAATCTCAGTGACAAACTGTCTTGTCTTTTTTTTTCTTCTCCAGTCTGTTATGCAGCACACACATCATATTTCTCCCTCCATCTCTGTCAGTTTCTCCTTGAGGAAATATAAACACTACTTCATTCATGTTGACAACAAAATACTAAACTGAAAGCTGTACCAGGCCCAGCACTGAAGAGTGTCCGATCTTAAATTGTGCAATATTTTAGAATTATTTATTTATTTATGTTTCCCAATTTTAAGGATTACACAGTTGTTTACACAAATTCACAAATGTTACAAATAAAATAAGTTTGTCTTTCAGGAAATTACTGATGTAATGTACTTATTTACAGCGGTGAAAATGATGAATTACAAGTACTCACGTTACTGTAAATGAGTTACTTTTATGCGTACTTGTACTCCTTTGAGTATAATTCTAAATCAGTAATTTTACTTGTACTTAAGTACATGTTAAAAGAAGTAAAGTCATTTGTTACATTTCTACACCCAACCGTTACAGAGTAAATGGTTGGGTGTACCGTATACTCAGTAACAGTACACCCATCCTTTGTAGGAGTGACGATATCTCGATACGACGATATATCACGATATTTTTTCACACGAATGATTATCGATATGCTCGCGCGACTAAGTCTATTTTTTTTTTTTTTCAAAACCTTTTCTGTTTTTTTACTAAAATGTGCAGGTATGTCTTCGCAGAAATGTTGTCACTGTTTGTTGAAGGAACCAATATTTTGTTTACTGGAGTATTGCACTATAATGGTGTCACTGTTCATAGGACACTTTTTCAATTCATTCTCTTTCAGAGAGATAAAATAAAAATTGTATTTGTTCACTTAATCTTTTTTTTCTTGTTATGTCATAGATTATCGTAGATTGATTTCTGACCAATATATCGATAATAGCAGTATCGTCAGCTCGTGAGATAATTGTTATCGTGAGCTTTGTATCTCGTATTGTATCGTATCGTGAGGTACCCAGAGGTTCCCACCCCAAAGGAGCCAAAACGTTGGCTCTTTCACAATCAAACGTGCCAGCACTGAACTCTGGCCGCTGCTCTCTTGTGTCGTCTTGTATGTTCTTCTGATCTGACTTTGATATTATTGCATTTGAATGTTCAATCTCCTTTTTTAAAGCCCTGTATTATAACTGACTAATGTTAATGACTATGTCTGAATACTGATTCTAGTTGTTTCATCAACTGCTGCTTGTGCCTTATGTCCTGTTGCCTCCAGCTGCACTCCCACTTTAGCTCTGTTGCACATGAACTCTTTTTTGCTCGTTTGTTTTGGTGTCTTATTCCTCTTGCAAATGTAATGTAATATTTATTGTATTTTGCCATGTGATAATCAATGAGCTTTACCCATTTCCAGGGTGCCTATTGTAAATCTGGCCTAGGCCTACAGATGAAAACTAGCCTTTTGGCAAACTCTGGCATATTCTACAGTTGAACTGTTATGTTCATATGCACTGTCCTTGTAAATAAATACATTTCAAATTTTAAATTATTATTTTTTAGTTTTAAAGTCATCAACGGACATTGTGAAACTACAAAAAATGAAATGACTAGACAACAATCAAATGTGTCACATGATAGTCGACCAATCAGATTAAAACGTAATTAACCGCACCGGGACAGCATTGAATTCATGTATTTTTAGTTGGGAATTTTTTATTTTTATTTTGAATTGAATTGTGTTACTTTATTTAAAAAAAAAAAAAGTAATTGTACAATTTAACAAACCTTAAAACTTAAGTTCCAATTGTGCAACATTTGGTCTTTACTTTTTTAAGTTTATACATGAGATGTTTACTGTATGCAAGGGAACCGTGACAAGATTTATTACCAAAAATAAACATTGGGGCTTAAAAGCAACTAGTAACTTTTACTACTATTATTTGAGCTACTTTTCTCTTGGACTTGAGTATTTTATGTATGACTTACTTGTACTTGAGTACAATTTCAATCAAGCAACAGTACTTCTACTTGATACAGTATATGAGTACTTTTTACTCCTCTGCTTATTTACTAAATTATAAGATACTTATTTACTGTAGTGTCATGGTGGAATGCTATGGATTCGTAGATTAACCCAAGTAATTATTCAAACATTTACAGTACTTATTCTCAAAAGGACACTAAGGTTACTTGCCACTGAGTTAACAAACACATTAAAACTAAACAAAAAGTGCACAATATATAATTTAAAACAATTACAATGAAAAACCTAGTTTTAATAGTAACTCCTAAATTTGATCTTAAAGTTTTTATATTTCCGTCCTGAGAATATACTTCCTTGAATGTGTATATTTTTCCATGTCTGGAGAATAATCAAGCAGTTTGCATATGGAGTAAATTAGTCACTTAGAAACGAAGCAAAACATCATCATCATTATCATTAGGACTTATTCTTTCTCTTCAGCATCTTGTGCTTTGCTAATTCTATTCTCTTCTGTGTCGCTAAATCACTTTTTTGCACCTTTGAAGCAGATTAGTTGTTTTACATAAAGACATTCACACATTCACGATCACTTCTATACAAAAGCTTTAGACACTGTTAATAACTGGCAGCTACAAAAGCCACACCGTGCACTTTTATTTTATTATTTATAATTTAGTGACCTAAACATGTTTCTGCTCTTTAACCCTGAAGGCACCATTAGGGTTGATTTTGTATCTAAAACTTAATTTGTGTTCACCTAATAAATGCCTGATAACATTTTTACTGGGGCTGTGAGGTCACACATTGTTGTTTCTTTGCTCTTGTGTGCTTCAAATGAGAGTTGATTGTAAAAAAAAAAAAAAAAAAAAGGTATAATGAATGTTAATCTTCTCTTTTTCAGTTTTTCAATTTTTTCTTTTGCCTATCTTTTGATTTTTCAATCTTATATCTATTTTTTGGCATGGGTGAAGCGAGGGAGGTAAATATTTAGGTTATAGAAAGTTATAATTTAGTCTGAGGCTATGATCTATTTCGTTAATCAGTGAGAAACTTGTTTTATTGAAACTTAAAGAGCAACTATACCCTGAAAACAAATGCATTTGGCATGAACTAGTGTTGTTAATTGATTCTGCTCCAACTTTGGACAATTTAGTCAAAATATTTCAATTTGGCATATTTTGTTTAAAAATGTAAGAGTGACTGCCCTCTATGTGTAGAAACCCGGCTGTTACCTGGTTTCAATGGTTGTTTGTGACGTTTTAATTTCTTCTTAAAGGTGTCATATCATGCTATTTTTCACTCATCTCCATTTGTTCTAAGAACCCCAAAAACATAGTATTTGAGGTTTATTTTCCCAAACTCGCCTGTTTTCCAGAGTTTTAGCCTCTGAAAAGTCACTTTCTGAGCAACTCTACACAAACAGGCTGATTTATGGAGTACTTATTTATATTCATGAGTGGGCGTGTCTATAGAGTTCATGCTGCTTTATAAACATGAGACATGAGTGTGGGGGGTGGGGCGTTCACCGGTACATACATAGACTGTAGAAAATACATACAAAGCACTGCACGAAGACGCTGAAATACTCACCTTCGCAGGCGTGTCTGTTTACATGTCAATCACGGCAGAGAGCTTCCTGGAGGCGCGGCTTCTCCAGCTCAGTGCCGCGTCAAATTCGTCATCAAAGTGGGAACGCGTCATCAAATTGGAGCGAGGTGTTTGTGCTCGCCCTGCAGTAAGAAAGGAGCAAATCACCCTCTAACTAACGATTGAGGGAATCAATGAAAAAAACACTTTGGGTATGAAGCCCTAATAGCACTTTATGATGTTTAAAGCACAGAAAAGTCGATTTAGTGTAACATGGGCCCTTTAAGTCACAAACTACCACTGTTAGCCCCGCCCTCCTTTGAAAACACATAGCACATGTCGACTGCAATCTGTGGCGAGTAGATCGGTTTGACAGAACTAAATAGAGAGGTACAGTGAGCATTGAGCTGGTAGTTAGCATAGCATAGATTGTTCTTGGGAGATTTCATAATATAGACTGCTAATATGAACTGCTCCAAGAGCTCCGCCCATAATCAAGGCCCTTTTTCAAATTTTGGCTTTTCTGCCAAACCTTGGGGTTAAGTTACTCTTTAAGAATGTAGGTGCTTGTAGCTCAGCTTGCATCAAAGTTGAATACAAGCCGTCATACATTATTTTGATTATTTTACTATTGGTATTGTACAGTCTTGTGCAAACCACACATATAGGCTGTACAAAGAGAACATTTATCAAATATAAATCAATTTGGGCTGGAGAATAGGGAGCAAAATTATTTTTGGTTTTAAATGTTTCTTACACTCAAAATAGGTTCTGTTTATATTGTTGGAAATAACATACACAAGAATAAAGTGAAATGAGCGTCCTTTGTATGGTGGCTGGGCTCTCCCTTAGAGATAGGGTGAGAAGTTCAGTCAACCAAGAGGGGCTCGGAGTAGAGCCACTGCTCCTCCGCATCAAGAAGAACTAGAAGAGGTGGCTCGGGCACCTTATTGGGATGCCCCCAGGACACCACCCTGGTGAGGTGTTGAGGGCACGTCCCACCCGTAGGAGACCCCAAGTAGGATCCTGGACTATGTCTCATGGCTGGCCAGGGAATGCCTCAGAATCACCCTGGGAAGAGCTGGATGAAGTAGCCAGGGAGGGGTACTCTGGGCTGTGCTGTTAAGGATGCTGCCCCCGGGACCAGACTACGGATAAGCAGTAGATGATCGATTGATGGAAATGTGTCCTTTAAAAAGAAATGCATAGTCATACTAACTTACATGATTTAGAAAATTTTACCTGAAGCTTTATGCATAAGGATGACATTACGCTGTCATTATCTGTCAGTAGCATGAATAAGGTGTCATGAAGGCTGTCAATAAGTGTTGTTCACTAAATTATGACACCTTTGGATCTAAGTTGGCATTTTTGGGTTAGGAGGAGGGCTCTAGTGGGGTTAGGTATAGGTTAGGGTTAGAGAACTAGAGGTGAGACATGGGCAACAGGAAGTCTTTACTATCAAATAAAACTTCTATTCTGTTTAGCATTCTCTTAATAAGTGTATACTCAAAAACCAAATTAAAACTTAAAATAATAACACTTTTAAGAAAATAAAATGTCAGACACCCTAAATTACCCTAAATTGATTTTGAATTAAAAAGGGCTCAGACAAGCTCATACTAACTTAAATGATTTAGACCAGTGGGTAACACTTTACTTGATGTTTTATACATAAGATGTCATGAAGACTAAGTGTTTTTTGCTCGATAATGACACTTTTCTCTAAATTACAACACCTTTGGAGCTATGTTAGCATTTTTGGGGTTAGGTGGAGGGATCTAGTGTTAGGTATAGGTATAGGTTAGTGTTAGGGTTAGTGGTTAAGGTTGGGGTTAGGGGTTATGGCAACAAATGACACTTAATGACAGCCTTTGTGACACCGTATTCATGCTAATGACAGGTATCATGTCATATTAATGACAGTGTAATGTCAGCCTTATGTATAAAACTTCAAGTAAAGTGTTACCGACTGTTGAGAAAGTGAGACCGAGTCACGGAGCACTTTAGCGGTATCGTTCAAACTCTCATATGCAAACCCCCAAACGAACGCACGCGCACACACACGCACACGCACAAGCACACGCACACACACACACACACACATTCAAAACTGCACCAGCTATCTCTGCCAACCCCTGAAGAGGCTCAGGAAAGTCTTCCTCTTTTTTGTTCTGCATCTAAATAATTGCTTGTAAGCGGCAGGCACCTACAGTCTCCTGTGACAAACTCCAACTCTCATCCAATTTTCTTTTCTCCCTTTAATTTCTCATCAGTCACTTTATTGTACATCCCTCACTTCCATCCCTCGCTTTACATTGTCTGTCCATCACTACGCACTGATGACTTGGTTTTTCTTCTTCAAAAAAACAAAACAGGCCCATAGTGATACCAGAGTAGGATTATGACAGCTAGTGGTTGGTTAAGTTTATGAGTAGATATTTCAAAATATGGTGGCGCATCTTTAAAGAAGTAAGGTAAAATATAGCCAACAAGTGTATCGATACTTTAGTGCAGAGATGGGACACTTTTATCACAGTGGGGGCCTGAAAAATGTGATCGCCTGAGTCGAGGGACACATTATCCACATTTATGGCAGCATTTAGAATAATGACCAATCTGAGTATTAATATGGGAGAGAATGAAGGTTTTGTGGATTTTTCTTGTTGTTTAGTGTGTTTTTGAAGGAATTTTGTTTATTTTTGTCGTCATTTTTTTTAAATTTTGGCACATTTTGTGCATATTTGTGGTTGTCTTGTGTCTTTTAGGAGTCTTACTCTCTGTGTATTTTTTTTGGGTATGTTTGCAGTTGTTTTGTGTATTTTTGTATTTTTCTGTCTATTTATGTTATTTTGAATCAGTTTGTTTGTTCACTTCATGAGCCACACAACATTTGACAGATGGCCACATGTGGCCCCCGTACCGCCAGTTGCCCATGTCTGCTTTGCTGTAATCAGTGTTAATACTAAAAAAACTCCAGCAATCTTCTTCAACAAAACTAAATTTACTTCATTTTCAATGCAATTCAAAGAGAAGAACACAAAGACAGTGTGACAAACAATTCAAAGGCGAATCTAATTATTCATAACAGCCAGGGAAAGGATTCATGTGAAGAGCTCTTTCACACATGCATAAAGAGATTCTTTGTATTGAACATTCTGGCATGAGCATCAACCGTGGAAGCATCAGACAAGAGTTGGAGGGCGTGCTCAGAATTGGAAGTTTTTCATGCCACAATCAAGTGAACGATCTGAAGAGATCAGAAGAAGAGAACGTCAAGGACTGAATATGTATTACAGCGCACACAGCAAACATCAATTCCACTACAGCCGGAGCAGCATCATGACTCGGCCACTTGTCAAACTGTGAGTGGCAACGGGGCTGCCAGTTTGATTGTTTTTAATGTTCATCATCAATTTTTCTTTTTCACCTTTTTCATTTAGAAAAACCTCACAAAAAAAAACCCTAGATGATCTTAACTATCATTGCAGCTGAAGTATAAAAAGTGATGTCTGTCAAACTATCGCTTGAACAGTCAAACACGGACCACTTGACACGTCATTAATTCTCCATTTAGCCTGAATGCTCCTGGGAAATCAGATATTTTGCTCTTTGTGAAGATTTTTATGAGAAATGTCCATGTAGGGACGAGAGAAAGTTATCAAAACACGTGGAATAAAACAGTGATTAATCCTTTTATTATCTAACAGCAGAGAGTGAACAACAAGGAAGAGAAGAAAAGGATGGATACATTGATTTTTAGAAGTCATTCCTCTCTAATGTAAGCATGGCTAAGCACACCTGATGCACTGAAAGGGGTTAACCAGACGTGTTTGGTGGAACAATTTGTTGGCAATGTTGCTTGCTTCCCAGATGTGAAAGTAATGGATTACAAGCACTCAAGTCACTGTAATTGGGTTGCTTTTGGGTACTTGTGCTCTTTTGAGTATGTTTCTAAATCAGACATTTTATTTGTACTTAAAGCTGATATCCGGAGTTTCTGAGAAATCAGTGTTTATGTATAATTTTTTTGAATACCTAACTAGTCGACATGGGCGACCGTGGCTCAGGTGGTAGTGGGTCGTCTTCTGATCAAGAGGTTGGTCGTCTGCTGGGCGTGGGCTTCGGCTCCTCCGCTGGGGTCTCGGGCGGGGAGCTCTCTGGGCCCTCCCCTCGGGGGGTTGGGCGCGGGGGTGTGGGGGGGGTGGGGGGGGATGGGGTGGGGGGTCTGGGGGTTGGATTGGTGGCGTGGTGCGCTGGGTCCTTGGCTCCTTGGGGCTTTCTCGGGTGTGTATGGGGGGGGCGATGGTTGCCTCTCGGTTTGGGATCTTGGGGGCGTTCGGGGGGCTGCTTGGCCGTGTGGTGGTCGCCGGGAGCCCCCGGGTTGCCCGCTCTTGCTGCTGGCCTGGCTGCTTCCGGGGCCCGGGGGCGGCTCGTGGGTTTTGCAGTGGCGGTTCTTGGAAATACATTTGTCATGGATGCACTGGCCTTGGGCTGTGGGATAACACTCATACTGGGCTCAACCACAGACACGTTGTTCCCAAATACCTGTTTTATGGAATTTCCACTCACTTCTTCCTCTGCTCACAGCCACCACCATTATTCCTAAGCCGCACACAGGTCACCAAACTGGCTTGATAACTCAACAATAAGCACAATATACACAACCACAATTTCACATCGCATCACTTGAAATCTATCGACTACTCCCCACCCATTCCATTTCCTATCTTGTATTCCTCTTCCCTGTTAACTTCCCCACCCCTCTCCAACCCCTCACCTTGGTGTAACACTGCCCTCTCTTTTTTTACATCCTCCCTTTAATAAAGTATTTCTTACCCTTCCCTAGGGAGGGCTGGTGATGGTCACAATTATGCAATGAAATAAATAAATTTATTTAATTGCAATAACAAAATATGCATTGCTGTTAAAAGATTGCACTTCTTGTAGTGTTAACCTTCGACAGAATGTGCAGACAAGAGAAAAAAAAAAAAAAAAAAAAAAAAAAAAAAAAAAAGAGGTTGGGGGTTTGAACCCAGTACCTGACTATGTGTCGAAGTGTCCTTGGGCAAGACGCTGAACCCTAAGTTTCTCCCAGTGGTCGACTAGCGCCTTGCATGGCAGTCCTGTCCCACTGGTGTGTGAATGTGAGAGTGATTGGGTGAATGAGCTGATATGTAAAGCGCTTTGAGACTGTTTCAGTGTGGTGATAAAGCGCTATATAAAATCAAGTCCATTTACCATTTTAGTCTTTTACTATTGTCTACTGCCGGTGGTCATTCATATACATTAATGTCTATAATTCCCACCTTCGTCCATGAACCCCTACTCAAATGAAAGAAAGTGCCGACTTTGCCCAGCATATAGGCTTCATCTTCCTAGAGCGGGCCACTGTCAGTCAAAGTGAATGCGCGTGCACCCTCAAAACAGGCAAATAGGTAAAACATAAAGTCATGGAGGAGCGCTCTGAAACTCCAGTTACCCATTCTACGATTGCCAACGTATAAAGCTTCTACTAATAAAAAGAGAAGAAAAGTCCAGGTACAAATCTTGTGGATAAACGTCTTTGTGACTGCCACAGAATTTATCTCGGAGCTGCTTTTCAAAATGGGAGGGACTTGCTGCTTTTAAAAGGATTTCGAATGGACCAGGATTTGGGGACATTTCTCATGAACAGGTAATAAACTTTTTTTAATCAAAAGTTATGGCACTCCAACAATAAATGTGTAGCTTTTGTAGTTATGCGTTATGTTTTGCAATGCGCTTGCACAAACGTAGAGGCGTGGCTTCTGGTAGATTGGCAGAGGCAGGGGAGGAAGTAGAGCTGTTGAGGGCGGGCCATCAAGATGTTCTCTCAGAAACTCCGGATAGCGGTTTTAAGCATGTTTTAAAAGAAGTAAAGTAATTCATTACATTTCAACACCCAACTGAGTACATTTTTTTTTATTATTTTTGGTAATTTTTTTAAATTTACGTTTCATGGTCTCTTCATAAAATGAAGGAACATTGAACATAATCCACAAGTTCTTGGTCGTGGCATTTCTGATCAATGCCCAGCCACTTTCTTAGGTTCAGGTTGTGGTTTCTACCTGTTATGTTGTTATCCACATGGCACATTTGGCATGGCACTGTTTTAGAGTTCATTCATGTGTTGGTGTTATTTTATTTAATAATAATAATTGTACATTTTGGCAAACCTTTTTTTTTTATACAGATGCCTTTGTGGAAAATAAATTAAATTCCCATTGTGCAAGATCTTGTCTCTTCCTTTTTAAGTTTATACATGAGATATGAGATGTTTACTGCATGCAAGGGAACCGTGGTAAGATTTATGAACAAAAATAAACATGGGGGGTGAAAGTAACTAGTAACTTTTACTTTGAGTACTATTTAATTGAGCTACTTTTTACTTGTACTTGAGTATTTTATGTATGATTTACTTGTACTTTAGTACAATTTCAATCAATTACCAGTACTTCTACTTGAGTAGGATATATCAGTACTCTGATTGGTTGAGGGGGTGCTGAGTGGATCTAACATTATTTCAGGCTGCAGGAGCAGCAGGGAGGACTCAATGAGACTGTTTTATTCACACAAACTACGAGTTTGATGTAAAGCTGTCCTTCCACAGTGACAGTTTTAGCAAATATGACAAAAAGTCACTACAGGTCTTGCCTAGTTTTAAAATTACAATTACAGTTATAAGTGCACCATAATTGTAATGAATGATCAATTACACAATTGTAATTGACCCCAACCCTGCCTCATGCTGCTTGAAGGAAGTTCCCCCTGGAAGAGGATCAATAAGGAAAGAAAAAAACAATGACATTAAGAAACAGGATGGAGAAAATGTTAGGATGGGAGTTCTTTCCTCCTTTGTAACATAACATTTCACGAAAATGGAAACCCTCGATGCTTCACAGTCTTTATTTAAAACACACCCTATTAAAGTGGACAGATAATTTAGATAAGATTTAGATAAGGCGAGTTTTGAAAATGTTCTAAGAAGCTGTAGAGAGCCGAGTTAATAGAAAAGCTTGTGTCAACACAGAGCTATTCCCAGGTATCTTGATTAAATATTCTAAAGTAGAGTTGGAGTGATGTCTCCACATCAAGTACTCTCATCTGACTTTTATCTGTTGAATCAAATGGAAGAAGAAGAAGAAAAAAATCCACATCAGTGAAGGGTATGATCCAGACTGGGCTTGATTTTTACCTCAAATGGATTTCATTGAAGATGAAACAAAGGTGCTGACATATTAATGGAGAGGGTTGTGAAAAGATATGATTGAACACAGACATTGAAAGTCTAATCAGAGATATTTCAGTCAACAAGGCAATCGGAACCATCAAAGAAAAATCATTTATTTCATCTTTGATGAGTTTGAGATTAGTATTTTTAGGTTACTGGCGTCATAAGAGAATCAGTTTAATACCAAATACCTAAATATATCCCATAGGAACACAATAGTGATGCTTTTCATTGAGTTCATTTAGTTTTTCTGAAAAATGTGATTGATGATTGGTGTCAATTCTTCTAGTTAAAGAATTTTCTGGATATTTGATTAATGGGTAAAGAAAAGAAAAAAATGGATCCCAGACATGCAAAAATGTTATTTTGGTATTCAACATCAAGAAAGTTATTCTATTCCTTTCAATATTTGAAAAAACAAAAAAACAAAAAAAAACAAACAAACAAAAAAAAAAAACACTCCACTAAATCTTTATAATTTAGTTTGCACACACCCAACACAGCATAACGTGGATGGCTGTTCATCATAGGAATGGGATCCACACAAGGTTCCTGCTGCTTAACAGAAGGTTTTCCTTGCCGCCATGATGAATTCATGTTGGGTGTGGGATACATATGTATGTGTATATACGTATATATGCATATGTGTGTATCCATAAAATGAAGAGTCCGTCCTTAAGACTGCTCTACTGTAAAGTGCCTTGAGATACCATTGGTTATGATTTGGCGCTATACAAATAAAGATTGATTGATTGACTGAGATTGATTGATTTGAAGTGACAGGTCTCCTCTTTTATCTCTTTCCTAGCAGGTAATCTGGGTTGCACAGCGTTTGTTTTCTGTGAGTTTTTTTAGCCTTAGCCTATTTTTTTTTTTTCATGTATTTTCATTTTCTAGTAAAGTATCATGAATGGCACGATACACCTGGCAGTAGAACATGCGGATGAGTACTTGGCTCTCTGCAGTTCCCACATTATAATGCTTGATATTGACTCAATGGAGAGGCTCAAAGTTTTACATCAAAGATTTGATTTGATTTATTTTCATTTAATTTCATTTAATTTCAAGTGTGTGCCATGTCTTCTATGTTCATTTGTAAGCTTGCTTGTGTTTGATATGTTGGTTGTGCACGGGGATAAATAATTCTCTGTGTACAATGTGTACATGTAAAACTGTGTGTAAAAATAATGTTGGTGGAAAAAGTGTCCTTTTTTCCCCCTTATGACCATGAGGTGGCAACACAAACCCACAAACTGCACCTTCATATTGGAACCATGAAAGGCAGCTGCTGAGTGGCTATACATTACTTTATTGGAGCTACTTATGACTCAAACAAGGGAGGTCATAATTTACATCTTGAGGTAATGTATCATTGTTTATTAATGAAAAAAAAAAAAAAAACTAAAAAAGTTACGGGCACATTTTCACCAAAATGACACTTTTCACACAACAAGCAGCAAAGTTTTTTGTCTTCTTTCGCTATGCTGATAACAGCAGGCAGTTAATGAAACCCAAACTCTGTGCGTTGCACTGTCAGCTTCCTACTCCGTCTTTTAGCATCTGACGAGCTCCAGCGTGGATCTCAAATGAGAACTCATAAAAAAGAAAAACTGCAGAGGCAGTTTAAAGAAACAAAAAAAGTGCATGTGCTTGTCTTCTACTACCTGCAGCATTACTATACGATGCAAATTTGAAGAACATTAGCATCAACGTCTCCTCGGTGAATTTCCAGCTCAAACATTAAAACTTGACAAACCAAATCTGTATTTCTTTGTAAAACGGAGGTTTCTTTGTCAATGCACACTCCTAACTATTATTTATAATTAAAGTATTGAGTTACAACAAAAGCCCTGTCACAAAACACTCATCTGCTTCACAAAATGAGAATATTGAGTCAAAACTGAAGCAATTATATAATATCTCTATTGCATAATCATTAGAGGAAAAAAATCCAAGTTGAAGAGAAGGGCTCATGTTTAGTCTGCTGCTCCTTTATCAAAGCACACCACAGGCTTTGGCTTTGGGAAGAGAGAAATACCATCACTGTAGTGTACCGCTGCGGATCATTATACATAAAGTAGTTGCTTTTATGGCTGGCTATAAACTGAAGTAATAGGTATGCAGGTGTACTGAATAGATGCAGAGTATAGTTAATGTAATGATACTTTTTGTTTTTCAAACAAACAGCAGAGCAGCGGTAGCCGCAGTTTTCACTGCTCGTACGCTCATTTGTTAAATGTTTTCAATTTTAAAGCTGCGCGCGTCAATGCGTGGAGAAGTAATTAAATTACCTCACCATTTGATTAACATGATTAATTATTCTATCGCTGGTGAAAAGCCATAAAACATAAATATCCCAGATTACTGAATAAGGCTGATTGAATCAATTAATGAACTGAGCTGCTGTAGAGAAACCCACTCACATAAGTAATAAACTTTATTAAAAATACATACATTTACTATTAACTATTAATATTAGTAAAACAAATATCTTTTTTTTTTTAATCATTTGTTCATAATGAAAATCTTTTATAACAACATGTACAATACACTACTACTGGATCTATTTTGATAACAGCAAATAATCATACATATGGTCATTTACAGAAAAGCTTAAAAATTGATTAAAAAAATAAAAACTTAGTTATTGTTTTACGCAATTCTTATTAAAAAACTTTCCAAATTTCTGAAATCACAATTCAACTTGCCAGTTAGTCATTGAAAACCATTTTGCTAACATCCTCATTTAGATAACAGATACTCCCATTCTCTTTTGAACAAGAAGTCTTTTTCTCACTCTCTCCACGCACATCACATGTGGAGGAGCAAGTGAAATGGGCATAAATGACTAAGTAGTTTTTCAGTAATCAGCAGAGTGTATAATTTGCAGTTATTTCAGCAAAGAACAAGTTGTTCATTCTCTTAAAGCTGCTGATTTTTTATCAAATAAAGACATAGGGGCGGATTCACTAAAGGTTTAGTGTTATTAAAACGTGTGCAAACGTCACTCCACGCACAATTAAAGCACAAAAAGCCCAGGGAATCAGGAGTGCCCCGTCGCTGTGCTTCCCAATGTGCCCTCAATCCATTTAAAGCGTTTACCCCTAATGAGTATGTATAGTAGGCGGATCTAACAGGAGGAGCAAAAAAATGGGAGGAGGAAATGCAAATAAATGTATGCAGGGGGAGCAATGCGATTCATGTAATCTGGAACTATTTGCGACGATAATTTTAGTACCAGAAAATAGTACAACTGAAAAGCAGGTGCAAACACACACGCAGAGATCATCGACGCAGTAAATGTGGACAGAAAACACAGCGGAGATGAAAAAAAAAGGCTCCAGTTGTGTGTGTGTGTGTGTGTGTGTGTGTGAGACAGAGATAAAAAGAGATGGGTGTGCTTCATCTCTCCTCCGCGGATCACTGTCTCACACATGCACGCGATCAGCTGTGCGCATGCATTCATCCGTCACCTCCACGCACATTTCTTCACTGCGGGATGAATAAAGAATATCTGTATCTATCTGCTGTAATTCATCCATTTTTTTAAATTCGTTTCCTCTACTAACACCTCCAAATCTGCTGCTTCGCATTTTTATTTTCGCTTCCGCACACTCAGGTGAGGAAACTGCGTCACTAAAGGATTTAGGGAAGCAACTGAATTACCACCCTTTATTTCAGATCTTAGTGAATTCGCCCCATAGTGTAGCCGTCATAGATCAATAAATTGGAAATTATTTGTTCAAAATAAAGATGTAAAAGGTTGAAGTAAAAACCCTTCTATGCATCTGTTTATGAGACTCCACCCTACAATGCAATGCGGAACATTTTTCCAAAAAGATCAATAATATACAGTGTATTTACGTTTAAGATGAAAACAAACTTTTGAGCATCATTTTCCCTTTTTGACATTTCTTTTCAAGTAAATCTTCAATTTATTGATCTATGAGGCCTCAATCCCCTGTTGGACCAAAAACCAGCCAGCCTAGCATTAGCATTAGTCGAGCATTAACTGAGCAGTAGCATTTGCATTAACCTAGCATTAGTTATCAGAGAGCTCAATATTTTAGAATTTGAATGGTTGAAATTCATTGAACAATGGCTGAAAAGCTGAAGTTCCAAGTCAAAGCCATTAAATCTTAAAACACCAAAATTCCAGATCGAAATGGGGAAATGTTTGAACAAAAAAACAAAAAGTCATCTGACTGTAGGATACCACAATAAAGTGCAAAATAAGCAGTCAATCATTTCTTTGTTGTGAATTTCCAAACCATGAAATAATATGTTTATCAGACTTTATTGTCCACACACACACACACACACACATAGCTTTTGTTAGCCCTGGGACATGAATCAAATCATTAGATGGTACTATGAAAACTGTAAGGCTCAGTATAGTAATAGTATTTCTCTGGATGAAATGGTTGAAAAAACCTCCTCAGATGTCATTCTATAACCAACGTCTGCCCATCACCTGCTATTCGTGGGTAATCACCAAATATCTTTTTCCCTTGGTGTGACTAAAGGCCAGTGCTTGTTACCTCACAATATGAAATGGTTCTCACATCATGATGGTGTAGATCGTGATCTGGATACCTCAATGGCTCATGTTTAACATGAATCCACCTCACTGTAAATATCCATATTGCCTGCAGAATAATACGTTGTGACTGGAATGGGACTGCATTTCCTCAATGAGAAGATTGAAAGGCATAAAAGTGCGGCTGCAAACGGCGTAACACCTCATACAGCACAGCAGGCCCAGTCCCCAGGCACGCTATAATTGCATAGCTTTGTGACAGCACTCACTGCCATTTGGAAGCATCTACAATAAACATGATCTGTTGTGTGCACAGTTGGCTTGTTGGACCAGAGAGATTTGATCAACTCCTTGAGAGAGGCCCACATAAACCAAGGATTCATTAATGCAGCATTACGAGTGATTGAAGAACAAATAATGACCCCTGGGCTCTGTTCTCACATCCTCAATAAGATAGTCGATGCGCTGAGGCTTTATTATCACGTTACTTCTTATGCTGATTTTAATTTGACTTCAAAAGAGCAGAGCGAAGGTCTCATCAGTGTTAAGCTAATAAATGTGAGCAAATCATCTCATCAAAGATGCCATTTAGGTTTTACAAACAACAACATATTGTTGGTCATATTACCCATTGGATTACAACAACACTACGAGTAAATACATGGTGCTAGTTATTTCCGCTGAGTGCAACCAAATATATGACCAAGTTAGAGGTTGTTTTGTTAAACTTATTTGGAAGATTTTAGGATCTCGTTACAAAATTGCTGCATGATCAGCAACATTGCTTTATTGTACCATCCCTATAGACCATGTGTCAATTTTAAGGCCCGGGGGCCAAATCCGGCCTATTGGAGCATCCTGTTTGGCCAGCAGGAGAAAATAAAAATGACAGAAAGACAAGATTCATTGTGTAAGCGAAACTCAGCAATATTTGCAGGGGCTCACAGTTTTCCTGGTGTTTATATCGCATGATTGACGTCATTTTTAATGTTAAACAGTTGAAGCAACTCAAAATTCTTACAAAATCCTTAATTTTTCCTCAAATTATGACATATCTCCCTTAATTGAAAAGAAATTGGTCAAAAAAATCTAGGAAATCTAAAGTGAAGATCCTGTTGGGACTCATATTTATCGTCTATTGCTTGGATATTGTCCTTTCTTACACATTTTACATTTTATGTATATGTAAAAGTGCAAACTAGGGCACAATAATGTTGAAATTACTTGGTTTCCTGCATAAAATCTGTGGCCCTCTTGAGATCAAACTGCGGAGTGCATATGGCCTTTTAACTAAAATGAGTTTGACACCCCTGCTATTCATTGACCATGTCGCTATTTGATATTTCCTATTAGTCCTAAAACAATGTATAGTTATGTATTCATTAACAGTAAACAAATGATTATCATCACAATACATCCATTGCTTGACTTCCACAGTCTTAAAAGATTATTATTATACAATAATATGTTTGTCAGGATTACTATTGCAACAACGCATCATCAGTAGGGTAAAACTAACCTATCTCATCTTTGTCCTTTTATGAAATATAGATAAAAGAAGATAGTAGGTTTAGGCCTGTGTCTATCACACCAGTTTTAGCCCCTTATCAGTCTGCTGCACTAAAATATCTGGCCAGCAATATAAATCATACATTTATGGCCATTCTAATGAAAGTGCTGGAATCTGAAGTCCTAGATTTCAAAGTAAAGCCTATGTGAGGTTTCACCAGGGTGAAAAAACATGGCTCTGAGTAATTTTTACTCTAAAATCTTCCTCTATTACTGCTGTTTTAATGGTAGACATTTAAATCACAGTTGGAGTTATTTTTGAGCATTGGTGCCGCAGAGCCAGTATTTAGTCCTTCAACAATATTTATATTCAACATGCCTTTGTGTCTGGGAACACCTATGTGTGAATGATTGTTCTGTTGCTGCCTCTCTGTGGGGAGCAAACTAATTTTCACACCAAACACAGAGGCTGATGAAAAAGAATGGTCTGGTAGCACATTCTTTATGATTATTAGCATGTGTTGCTATTATTTCTTTGGTACGGATTATTAAAGCAAGCGTGAGGCTTTTGGACTTTTACAAAAAACAAAAGAAAGTTGTTGTTTTTTAAAGTACTAGTGGTTTCTAAACTGTATTTTTTCAATGCATACTAAAACAAAGTATGTAAATCACTATGTATGTTTTGTATGCTTTAATTTAAAACCATTGCCTGTATTAAGGTTTTGCACATGAATGCATACACACCGTGGGTCTAAAGGATGAAACAAATCATGCTCTTACATTCGTACAGTGAATGTCAAGTACTCTTTTAATTGTTCTGTACTTGATAAGACTAGAGACCCACTCAGAAAACGTTTGGCAGGAATTTACTCCTGCATTTCTTTTATTTCTTTGTAGCAGGTAGCAATGCATTCAGCCTTTAGGTAAAAAAACCTTGAACACAAACAACAATTAGTTAATGTCGTAACCAGGGCTTGAAATGAACACAGGCCAACTGCGGGTAAAAATCTAGTTTGGCGTGTAACATTGCAGCGTTTCTAGCCATTTTGGCTGGTGAAAAACTCAACAAATACCAATGCCTCTGTTTGAATGGGAAGGCTAGAGAAACAGGGCAACAAGTCAACGTTGCCAGTTTGGGCTTTTTTTCCGCCAAGAAATGCGAGAGTTTTTGTCTGTGTTTAGACTTTAAAAGTAATGTATATCTGGCAACACTGCTGGTTGTACTAATCCTACATTTCCCGTGAACACTATTTTGTGACGTGTCGTACAACAATTGGCTACATGATTATATTAGTGTGATTATGGTTTGGTATCAGAGAAGGCAAACGGGAGCTGAAATTAAGTTGTAAAATTAATTAGGAAAAAACAAACGTGGAGATATTTATCGGGTGTTGAAAAACCTGAACTGCAAAAAAAGGAAGGCTGCTGCCGACACAGGGGAAAATGAAGATGAAAGAGGATTTGAAAAGAAGAAGAAATTGAGGAGTTTTATTACTAAATGGATGTCGGGTCGTGATCGTGGCTGGTATTCTACCATTTGTTCACCTTTAAAATGTGCACTATACAGTTTGTGGGGAGTGTGATTTGCTTACATTTGAAAAGCATGCATGTTAGTAAAACATGTTTTCGCTACAGTACGGAACATGTAATTGTTAGTACTGATTATTTCTATTCTTTCTAACTTCAAACAGTGTTCCAGGGATTTTCATCTGAGTTAAGTTTCTTTATTAAGTTATGAGAATATACTTCATAAAAGGTTCACTACTCCGACGCATCCAAGTTCCATATTACACCTTTTAGGCATTGTTACAACATTAACTTTAAATTAAATGTATATATTTTCCCATTTTAATGTAATTCTGCTGTAATATTTTAATGAAATTTGAAGGATTTTGTCAGAGGAAGAGTTTTTTTAAAACAGTTTCATATTAAAAATTAATGCAATCATATGATATAAGCACCAGGAAAACTGTGAGCCTCTGCAAATAGTATTGAGTTACTTATACACAATAACTAAAATAAAAAATATTTAAAGAAACATGAACTCTTAAATCTATTCTGCAGCACTAAAAGTAGTTTTAGTTTTGCTGGAAAAAAATTTGGCTGGTGGAAAATGTGGTTGGCTGGTAACTTGTAGTAAAAAGTTCATTTAAATCCCTGGTCGTAACAGAAAACTGTATAACACACATTTTTTGCAATTACTCATTTCACAAACTTGGCATACTTTTACCCTGTTGAACACATAATTCTTACATGATTTAAGTCCACATTGTAAATATATAAACAAGATTTATTCATTTTTAAATTAAATCACTGTTCATATTTCAACCAAATTCTTTTATCCCAATATATAATATACTCCACAATTTTTAAACTTACCTTCTCTATTTCTAAGCACTTAAATTATATCCAAGTAATGTTTTCATCTTGTCCACAGCAAAGGCAGTACATAGTAGGTCACAATCTAGAAGTACAGAGCATCCATGAATGCAACATTGTCGTTAACATTGAAGATTGTGAATGAAGAGCATCCACGGAGCAACTTGTCTTCTAAGATGAGCGAGTCAGTTTGTAGTGGGAAAGTCCTACAAACATTCAGAGTCTGGTACTGATGTTCTCCTGCTGTCTGATCCTCATTGCTGCTGAGAGTGTACCAAACACTCTGATGCTCCGCTGATTGCCCAAACGTGTGCACCTACTGGGCCACGCACATATGCAGCAGAGGAGTGGACAGAGCGCACCGACAGCACGCCCATTGTTTGACACAATAGTGAATGTCAAAGGTTATGCTGATATAGGTTTAGGCTGCTGAGAGACACAATCTCTCCTGTTTTTTTCTTGCACTGGGCCTGGTTCTGTCTTATCGGAACCAATACAATCTTAGAACTGATGCTATTTTTATGAGTTTTGAAAAACAATTGTCACAATTTTGACCTTTTTAAAAAAAAAAATTAAAAATAAAGGTTAGATTTTTACCCATTTTGTTGAACATTTGGAGGGTGCAACAGAAAACGTTAAAGCTTGTGAACCACTGTGTTCGTGAGTGTTTTAATGCTATTTCTATGATTTCCATTTCATATGAGGCATTCCCTCCCAGTTCCCTGAGCCGTCTAGGATAGCCGTTTCCAGTCTGTCTATCCCAGTGATCTATGACCCTGAGCCGATGTAATTGCTATAAGCGAAAGATGGATGATTAGATGAGCTAATGCATGAGTTCATAAAGTGATGAGAGGCAATATTCGGGGCTTTATTGGTTTTTTAAAGGACTGCTCAAGAAGTTTATAGGAAAAGGATTATTGGAAATATGTTTCTTTAGGCCAGGGGCATCAAACTCATTTTAGTTCAGGGGCCAAATACGGAGCAGGTTAATCTCAAGTGGGCCACTGATTTTATGCTGGAAAACAAGTCATTTCAAAATGATTTCACCCTAGTTTGCACTTCTGCCTATACATGAAATACTGGATATGTAAGAAACTGAAAACATCCAAGCAATAAATGATAGATATGAGTCCCTATAAATTTCCTAACTTTTGTGACCAATTTCTATAAAATTAAGGGAAATATTATGTAATATTTTAATGAAATTTGAAGGATTTTTTAAGAAGAAGAGTTTTTTTAAACAGTTTCATGTTAAAAATGAATGCAATCATATGATATAAGCACCAGGAAAACTGTGAGCCTCTGCAAATATTATTGAGTTACTTATACATAATAATTCCTGTTTTCCCTGTCCTTTTTACTTTCTCCTGCGGGCTGAATTGGATGCTCCAAAGGGCCAGATTTGGCCCTCGGGCCATGAGTTTGACACACGTGCAATAGGCTATTGGACAGTCATTTAAAAGTGATCAAACTAAGTAAACAACAGCAGTAAATAATTAACTTTGTTTTTTCTACATTTATAGTTTCAATAAGTAATAATGAAATAAATGTATATTACATCATTATGTCCACATGACAGTACTAATATATATATACAATACACGCAGGTGTACTAGGATGCAGTGTATATTATTGAGTGAACTAATAGTTTTTTATGTGAAAGCGCTTTAGTGTCATCTGTGGTGGAGCGTACACTGATGACTATTAGATTGCCTTGGGTAAGGTTGATTAAAGTGCCTGCAGCAATGGAGCTTGTATCACAGCCTTCCTGTATAAACTATTTGGACAGATAAAACTTGAATGCATAAAAATCTGCATTCACACATGCCTCTAAAATGATCCATATCGTAGTTTGCTTTCAGTTTAAAGGTCACATTGTAACTGAAACAAACGTTTCCAGTATTTTAAATTTTTCAAAAAAGAAGAAAAAGGATGTCTTTTACAGGAAAATGCACAGTTTTTGAGTTTCATTCTATTTCATGAGTTTAATCAAATTTTGTCCTGAAATTAATTAAGAAAACTCCCCAGTACATAATTGGTATAATACTGATTTATTCTACATACTTAGGTCACAAGGGCTCGTGCCACAGGAATGAAGCTAGGATGTTCTTTGGTGAGAATAGCTCTTTTATTCAGTGCTCTTTTTTTTATACTGCATTACGTTATTTTATTGAGACTGCAGATGGGCCCAAATCCATAGAAAACTACTATTAAATAATAAAACCTTTATTATGGATGAGCCTGTAGTCTTCCTTGCAATCTCAAGTCCTGTATAAAAGAACCATCACAGCTGAAACCACATGAAATATTCAGTCTGGAATGCACAAGTCAAAGGCAATGCCCTGATGTATGTGAGTTGTATGTTAAAGAGTAACTCAGATCATTTTCAGCCCAGAATCTGCTGAAAAATGTGCAGTATTCACAAATAGATATTTAAAGATGTAAGAGAAAGGGTTTTAGGAATATGAAGCTGTGTTCTTATAGTGTTGGTTTTTGGTTTTTTTACAGTACGACAACCAAAAGGAACCATTTTTAGTCAGAAAATGCCATTGTATATACACTTTATCCTCCATCAAAGACCCTGTTACACAATTTTGAGGAAAACATGTTAAATGTGGCACCATGCCCTACTGTCCATTTTTCAGACCTGTTGAATTAATCCTTTTTTTTCTTTTTTTTTTGCTGTAACCTTCCACAATGTAAAACTTATAAAGTACTGTTTCTGCCTCTGCATCAACACTGCTCTGCGGTTTCATGTTATATTCATCAAAATCTGTTGATGTGAAACGTTTGTTTGGACGTCATTCGTCTCCCACTGGAAACATACACATAAGGCAAAGGCACCAATAAACACACACACCTCCATGCCAGCAATCAGGACAATGAATTAAACAGAAACTAGAGATGCACCAAAATCTAAATTCTTGACCAAAACGGAAAAACAAAAATGTGGAAATCGAGGCCAAAAATCAAAAAATTGCATAAATTAATATGAATGTTTTAAAGAATAAAACATATCAAAATACAGTATTTATTTAGCACTGACATTCCAACAATGCACAATATAAAATAAAATAAAACACAAAATAAAATGTTTTACTTGACCATATTCATGCATGTGATCAAACTGTGCACTGTGCATTTCTTGCACACACAGCTTTAATTAATACTTAATCAATGGACTTTTAGGCCATTTTTGGCCGAATGTTTGGTGCATCACTAACAGAAACCCTTGACGTTAGATGCAAAATGGAAGAGAAGTCCATGGACACAAATGGGCTTTTTTTGTGTTTCCTTTCCCAAGGGTTTGAATATGTCTGTTAGCATTAGCAATACACACATCTGCATAGACACAGAGATACTGCAGTAGTTTCTGTGCCATGTTTCCATCTTGATTCTGGCCTCAGAACATAGAAACAGTCAAAGAGGCATTTATGGAAACACAAAATGAATCATGAAGATGGAACCACCTTTCAGGCTCAAACATACACAGTAATGGCCTACTTCCAAACTGCTGAATCAAGTACTTTGGTGATTTACAGTTGATTTGTGCTTTCTAAACAACAGTTGTTCAGTCAATGATCATTCTTTACATCTTCCCCAAAATATTCTCTCTCTCTCTCCTCTTGAGCTTTGATCTGTGCAAATGTCAGACAGGTTTGTCCTGATTTGGCTTCATTTCTTTGAATGCCTTTCAAAAGATGAGAAGCTGTTCTTTACGCAGTATGTGTCTCAGTGTAATTAGTGTAACTGTCTCAGCAAAGTGAATTTAAGGTCACTTTGAACAGGAAATAGCGAGCGATGTAGTTCATTTTGATCAGTGAGTCGTTCTATGAGTAACAGACATTTTTATGTATTAATTAAAAGTTACTGAAAACAGACGACGAATGGATATTATAATATTATTGACTTGTGCTCCTGCTTCAATAGCTGGTGAATTTGCCTTCTTTTGGCCAGTGTTGGGCAGGTGTGGTTTGAGATGTAAATTAGAAGAATTGAAATGGTAACAGCTTCAGATTCCACTTTTAAGAAGATGGATCTTGGATGAAAGCATTAGGAAAGGCTTGTAAATCAAATTGTCAGTTCATTCTTCATGTCGCTTCTTGGCTGGGTGAATGGGGCAACAGCAAAAGGTGGTGCCAGATTGGGGAGATAAGACAGGCCTGGGGAGGCTGAGAACTAAAGCTTGGAGGATGTTGTTGATGGATTTGGCAGGACTGAGAGTCCGGCTGTAGCGCGGCCAGAGACAGAAAGCAACCTAAGTATAGCTTGGCTGAGATCTAGGGATGAATTGTTGCTTTAGGCAGACTGTGGATAAGACCAAATCTAAAAACAACAAAACAAAAGGGATGCCTACTGCAGAGGTTCAAAAACGTATATATTGCCAAAAGGAAAATAAAGCCACACGGGCTGAAAGTAGAACTTGTCAACAAAGATAGATCAGACTAAGGCGCATACCTGGTAAACTTGAAATTTTAATGGTATTCCAAGAGTGATGACTAAAGAACTTGTTCACCTTTGTAATAACAACAACAACCTGTCCATAAACACTCAAACAATCAGGGACAAAGAACAAAAACAGTGGGAAAAAAGCTTTTAAGGGAGTGAGTAAGTGATAGGGTTGTAGAAAATCAGAGCTTTCAAAGGTTACCATTACTAATGGTATTCGATGAGAAAATCAACTAACAACCTTACCACACGCACACACAAAAAGGATAAACACAAAAAAAAAAAACACTGAAGAAAAGAATGAAGGAAAGCGAAGCAGCCCACAGGCCTTTAGTGACACCAGGTGCTTGTACAACAATTTGTTGACATGAGAAGATTCAAACAAGGTACGAATGCAACTAGGGCGGCTTGAACGGTACATTCATCGCTTGTGGTAACATTAAAGGTACGCACAGTCCTACAAAGTGGTGCAAGAAAAACAGAAGAAAAAAACCCCAAAACACATCCCGACACAAAGTATCAAGTAGTTTTTACTCATAATTTTAATAAATACAACAATACCCTGGTATGATTGTCAAGTTGGACTCTTTTTTTTTTCATTACACAGAGTAAAATTTCAAATAGTGGTGTTAACCATTAGTCTCATGCAGTTCAAAGTCTCAATTTAAAGTCTCAGTTTAGCACTTGGCCCATCAATATGGGGTAATAATTAGGCTACACAACCATTAATGATCTAGCAATGACAACATGCAGATCTTAACTCATTGGCTTATCGATACAAAGCACACAGTTAAGCAAGTATTTGTCCCTGATTTTTAAACCAACTGTATTCTTTTTTCAATGATCATTAAGTTAAAAAAAAAAAAAGTATACAGAATTTTAAAAATTAACATTTTTATCAAATTGTATTCCGAAAAACAGCAGAAGAACACAATTTAAATGCTGCAATGGACATGGCACAGGATGAGTGAAATGATTTTACAAAGGCATCAAAAGCCTGAAATGAATGGTAACAGTAAAAAGAGTTTTTGCCACATCCCAACAGATATTGGGTGAAATAGACAAGGGCACCCTCAAAACACGCAATAGAAATATGTGACACATCATCCAGGCAAATCCAAAAAACATGTCGACATGAAGAAAAAGGAGAAAAAGCACAAAAACACTATTTTCTGTGAAAATTGTGATTTTTTTTTTCTTGCAAACTTTCACATTCTGTAGAGAACAAAGACCAAGGGCGCATCAGAAGACCAAAAGTGTCAGATAGAGGAAGAGGTCTTTGACATCTGGAGCAGTTTGCTGTGAAGGAAGCAGAAAACCTCGATCAAACTTGTTGCTTTACTTGTATCAGAGTTATTGATTTGGTTTGAAATCGGCTTGTTTTAGTGCAATGAAACTTCTGTGTTTCGGAGGAGGGGAAATTCACGGCTGATTAACACATAACCTAAATTACACGACCACTTAAGCATCTATTCTGACTATCAGTCACACAAACGCTGCTACGGAAAGTGTGCGTTTTTATTGTAGCATCAGCAGCGTGATTCATAAATCGCTGGCTGCAGACACACAAATCGCATTCTTCTCCTCCTCCTTCTTAAACTGCAGCAGCACATTGACTGATAAACAAGAAAAGAACACGACAGCTCGTCCGACAGAGGCAATATGAGTGGGATGTCTTTTACTAAAAATTAAACTCGCTACACTTAGATCAAACATGACTGAAGGCAAAGGTATTCATTGTTAATATAAATCGCATTAAAATGGTTTAAACCGCTATTGACATCCATTGCTCTGGGGTTGGGTTAATGCAATGTAATGCATTTCATGGCTTTTCAGGTGGTGAGAATGGACAGTACCTGATGCAACCTCTGCATCACTTTTCAGGCCCTTCACATCCTCGTTTGTGCTCGATATTTATGAGAAAGTTGTCACATGACAAGGGTGTATGCAGGAGAAGGGAGGGACAGAGGGGATAGAGTGGGCAGGATTAGACATAAAGACATCTGATTGGTTGTCTCTATTCAGACCTAATTGCAGGGATTGCTCAGAGGTTTTACAGGATTCAAGCTGCAACAGAATTCTGATTCTTTTCCTTTCTTTTTTCAGAATACATAAAGTATTCATAACTCTCCGGATGGAAGGAACATTTCACCCAGAATAACAAAACGTGTTTCTGATAACAAAGAGCTGGCTGGAAATCCCCACACCTTAAATAATCAAAAGGATAACTGTGAGCTTCACTTCCTGTTGATGTTGTAGATTGTCATAAGAGTGCCTTTGATTTATCTTTTCATTAAAATTAGCTTAGTTCTTTTTTATTTTCAAACTTTATTTATAGTTTTTCACATTTTACCGAGTACCAGTGTGTAGAAACACCCCATTCCACCCTTCATCCCAACACCTGGGGACCCCCCTCCAAAAAAAAAAAAACCAAAACAAACAAACATGCATACCAAAAAAGGACATAAAATAAACAGTAAATGTATAAATCAGTTACAGAAGTAGAAGAGACACTTGACATGCATTTGTAAAATACTTCTATCTCTTCAAAGATATCCAACTTACAAACTAAATGTAGAAGAGGCCTAGATGTACAGCATCAAGAATATATATTGAAGACTAAGCAGGGGTTTCCACTGGATGCGTCTCCGCTGCGCTATGGCACCGATCCGGTTTTTCCCCGCTGTCCGCCGTCCGGTAATCCCCAACGGTTGCGTTTTTGAGTGCGCCACGGTGCACTCCGGTTGGACGACTGTGACGTCACGAGACAGAGGGGTTCTCAGGATATTTATATAATCGCGCAAGTTAATATGTATTATAAACGCAAGAATAAACAGATAAACAGGTCAGTGTTGCTAACGAAGGAGAACGTGAAGGTTGGACTCCCTGGATTTGTCATAGCAACATTTTTTAGCAACAGCCAACAGAGAAGAGATAAAACTGCACCAGTAAAACATGAATAAATTGATTGCTGCAGTTACAGTATGACAGGAAACAATATAGTGAATGTGATTTTGTTTTTATACATTATGACGTTTTGGTGATGTAGTTACTTGAAATATAATCTGAAGTGTTTTATTTTGAAAAGTAACCCGATATTTTATTGCGAAGTACGTGCTTAGTTTCCTGTTTAGCTTCATTTGCTCTGTGCTGATTGATGCATCGTGCTCCAGAAATAGAAGCCCTGCGTATATCTGGTGGAGGGCACCGGACTACCGCAGCAGGGAAGGAGCAGACACGCAGCGCACCGGACCCGGTTGAAATTAACACATAGACTAAAGTGGAAACCTATCAGCTCCAGTGACGCGGCGGTGACGTAACGCAGCGGAGCCGCATACAGTGGAAATTGGGGGTATGAACACATACGTCGATTAAGGATTTTGCACAGGTTTATACATAAGTACCCACAGATCTTGATAAGAAATTGAAATTGCAAAAGGAGGAAATGGTATTCATACTGCTGGAGGAAAAGAAAAAGTGATGGTGAATTCTAGAAATGGTGACCATATATCAATACATTTTTTTCCTCGATTTGGATCTATTGTATCTAAGCATTTCCCATTAAAGTTAGTTTTACCAGCTTTCTTGATTAACCAAAGGAGGTGCCCTTCATGGGTTAATGTTGACCTTGAATATAGTATTCACAGTTAATCCAGCTGTAAAGTCATTGTTCAAAATGAATGTTTGTCTCATTTATAAGCGACAAAATAGGCAAAACATCAAAAAGTATTTCTTCCCTGCACACTTCATCTACTATCCTCCGTGAGGAGATGATGGTTCTGACACTTCTCACATCCTCTGGTTCATTTAGCCGTCTCCGGTCCATGCTGTGTTCCCACTTCAGTCAAATCATGATGGATACAATTCAGATGGCCTGCTGTTCAGGAATTCTCCGTCTGCGTTGCTAATGTGCTTGAACGTTTGGATGGCAGCATCCATGCTTGTTCAAATGAGCTGCACATTTCACCTTAATCAAACCAAAGCTGCCAAATGTGAACACACTTCAACAAATGAATTTCCAAAAGCGAGCTGACGTTGAAAAACCCAAAACAATTGGTTCGATTTTTTGCTGGCTGATGAAACTAAAGATGTTTGAAAGAAGTTAGCACATATCTGAAAGCTGTCTGAACAAGTTTAGATCACTTTGTGATGGAAAGCATGAACCACACCAGCAAGAAATTAATTGCTAAAATACAAATGAACCAGTGCAGGCCTGCCAGTGGGGAATGCTGAAGTCTCACTTCTCAAAGTGACTAAAAATGTATTTTTGTCATCTGTTTACAGCCAGAAGAGCACAATATGGTAGTTTTATGTTGGGTTAATGGTGCACTAATCGCCGCGATAGTTGAGTTAAATGTGAATTCTTTAGTAAGGGAAGTCAGCAAGTCAGACCCATAACTTCGGGATAAGGATTGTCTCCCAGGGCTGGGTTGGTCGGGCTAGAGCGTGAAGCGGGGCTGGGCAAAGCGGGGCCGTACTCGGCCCGTCTTGGCGGCGCTCCCCCCTACTCCATGGCCTCGGCCCCCTTTGCCTGGGACAGAGCAGACAGGTGTGCGCGGGGCGGTGTCCGGGGCCAAGTTTCGGCGGCGGTGGCTGCTGCTCCTCCAGCTGCGACGCGAGCCCAGCCCCGCTTCGCACCCCAGCCCTTACAGCCAATCCTTATCCCAAAGTTACAGGTCAACTACTGTCTGCAGACACAATCAAAAGACAAGGTAGGCTGGCCCGACTGACTGTTGATTTTTGCGACAGTGCTGCAGTGCTTGTGGGGTGAAAGTTACAGGTCTAACGCCCCTAGTGGCCAAAAGTTACACAATGTGCCTTTAAATATCACATTTTGCCCTTTAAAACTTTTGGTAACAGATGAACTATTATGACAGCACAACAGATTTTTAGCTTTATTGTGTGTTTTTGATATTATATTCTATTTTACTTTTCTACAACTTGATCTACAAACAATACTGAATACTGTTCCTGGAGCCTGTAATGTAATAGTCAGCCCTTATCAGGAAATTTCAAATTTACAAAATTAAACTTACCTGAACTAAAATAAACTGAAAAAAAAAGAGTATTAATTAGTTTTGTAGATTTAATTTGTGTGTGTACATGTATGTGAATCTCTCTGATTTGGGTTCTGATTTGTGAAAAATATGTCGAGACCTGCATTGATGTACGCACTACTCTCAAAGACTAACTTCTGTTTGCTGCAAGAAATGTACGTCCTTTTTAATCGCGTGTCAAACTTAAGGCTCTTTTGAGTATCTAATGTGGGCCAGAGAAAACATGAATCATTGTGTAAATTACCAACTACTTCAGTTGTAGATAAAAATGTGCAGCCAACTTAAAACTAAACAGAACCGTATATTTGGTCCTCATCCTTGGCTTAGAGACACCACTTTAGATGCACTGCCTTGTAGGAAATTAAAGAATAACAACCTGAATACATTGATAGAAAAAACACAAATCAATAACTGAAATGAAAAACTGTGACCTTAACTAACACTATCCACTGAAATATTTAGGACCCAGCCATATTTTAGTTGAAACAGAAATTTTCCAGCAACCTCAAAAAGGGAAAGTAGTGTTGGTAGTTTTCTCATCCCATGATAATTGCAAAGCAAAGAAAGAAAGAAAAAAAAAAAAAGATTTTCTGCAAGGTCTCCTGTCAAAGTTTTTCTGTATAAAACATCACCAAAGAGACAGAGAAAATCAAAGAGATAGTGGAAAACACAGCTGGTTAAAAATACCATTGGTTAATGGAGATTTTACAAGATCGGACTCTTACGAGAGCATGAGCTCATTTATTATTTCCAGTTTGTAGGAATAACACAATTTTGTTGAGTGATGTTTTCAAACTCCTTTATCTCATTTCTTCTTACAATAAGTTTTACAACACACGATTGTTCAGGGAACAAAATTAAAACATGAACTAAACTGATTGAACATAATAACAAAAATAAGATTTAAATATTCCACTGCCTGGAAAAACAGGTTGTTGGGTTAAAATGATGAAAGTAGAAAAAAAAAAAAACTGAACCAAAAAACAAAACAACAGTAAAATGTTGTCCTTTATGAACAATTCCTGTTTGATTTGTTCATTTATTGATTATTATTGAGCATCCATTGCTCCTGTTGACAGCTTTTGCAAATGTTAATAGAGGATTATGGGAGTTTGAAGTGTTCCAAAAATGATGGAAATTCCCGGTGCCAAATTCCTGACTGCTGCTATTTGTGTGTGCCAGAAAAAACACACTGATACACACTTCAGGAGAACTGAAGTCTGCAAACTGAAGCAGCACACTGCAGGAAAATACACACACACACACACACAAATCCTCTCTGGCTCGTTTAGTCCTTCCGCAGCATTCCTGTAAATCCTAAATAAGCTAAGCCTGGAATATTACAAATGCAGTTTTCAGCTCAGCAAAGAACACATGCAAATAGTAGATAACCTATTTATTTCTTCCAAAAAGGTGAGGTAGGGTTCACATGCTTTAAAAGGAGTGTCAGGAAAAGGTGGTAGAGGTTATAGGTCAGTAAGAAGGTACAGTTTGTGTTCTGTGTGTCCTGAGGAGAGATCAGATCAGTGCTTGTTGACCACATGTTACAAAGGAGGCAGTGTTCATTTTGTTGACTAAAAGTTTTTGTCAATTTTTTTGTGAACAATAACCAGACTATGACTAATTAAAAAAAGACGTGAACGAAAAATAATCAAAATATATTGTGATTTTTGTCTTAACCAAACTATAATGTTCACATGGGACAAAATCCAATAACACCTGTTTTTTTTTGTTTTGTTTTTAATATCTGGAAGATACCCAATCAAAACTACAGGAAGTTGTTATATGGAAGGTGGGACAAGCCTTACAGCGGCAGATTTATGAAAAATTCACTTCATAATGGTTTTGCTACAGTGATATACATTTCTTTAGCCTCATTCAGAGGACCACAGTTAAAAAAGTTCTGTTTCCTCCCTCCCTCGCTATTCCACATTTTGCAAAAAGTCAGCTCCAAATGGGCTTGTTGGATTTTCCCCCCATTATTACGTCATAATCTTCCTACATCTTCCTACTGACAATCCTGGCTCCTCCTACCCTTTAAGAATGTAGGAATGTGAGAATGTGAGCTCCTCCCTCTCAAACTATCTCAGGTAAACAGGTAAAACAATTTTGACTACATTTAAGTCAAAAGACATTGCAAGGAGGGAGAAATCAGATCTGAAAAAAACAAAAAAAAAAAAAACATAACGTGTGTGAAAACATTATTATTAAAAAAACAAGCAAGTCAAGATGCTGTCAAAAATCTAAAAATGTACACTAATGTTAATGATATCTTTGCATGATATCTTTATGTGCCCCAATGGTTAACGCTGCTATCTGGGGTTTTTGAGAAACGTCTCGATGTCCCGCCCTCAACAGCTCCACCTCCTCCTACTGCAGGGGTGGCCAATCCTGGTCCTCACTATCCAGCATGTTTTAGATGTTTCCCTCTTCCAACACACCTGATTGAAATGACCAGGATCGTTATCAGGCTTCTGCAGAGCTTGATGGTGAGTTAATCATTTGAATCAGGTGTGTTGGAAGAGGGAAACATCTAAAACACCCCTGTCCTACTGCCTCTCCCAATCTACCAGAAGCCACGCCTCTACTTTTCTGCACGTGCATCGCAGAACATAACAAGGTCGCATTGATATACTGTAGGTCTATGGGTCAGGTAAGAGCCAATATCATATGTACCTGTTTGCTGTTGTGACGCACGGCCTTGTATCCATGCACAGTTCCGCATTCACTTTGATTGACAGTCTCAAAAACAGGAAGTCAAAGCCTATTGGCTGGGCGCACTCGGCAATCATTTCCATTTGTAAAGGGGTCTATAGGACAAAGGAGGGACTTATATACATTAATGTATATGAATGACCACCGGCAGTAGACCATAGTAAAAGACTAGTTAGGTATTTTTCACTTTTCAAGTAAGTATTCATTTCATTCATTAAAACTTAGTTCTAAAGGATGAAACTGTTTTTATCAGTATTATTATTATTATTATTATTATTATTATTATTTTTATTATTATTATTATTATTATTTATGCCATGATTACTGGTAATTACAAGCAGCTTCAGTGTGTTAATAACATTAATACATTAAAGTATTTTATGAACACTTATATAGCCCTATTAATGTTAATAAGCATCTAATGAGGCCTTTTTACAAGGTTTTATCTACCTATTACAATCAGAATCAGAAAGATTTTTATTCGCCAAGTACAGTTTAAAAACAGTACAAGGAATTTAACTTGGTAGTTGGTGCGAAGTACAGAAAAAGAACAAAAAGCAAACCAGAAATAATAATAATAATAATAATAATAATAATAATAATAATAATAATAATAATAATAATAATAATAATAATGATACATAAAAATAATAAAGGACAGATAAAGGATTAAAAAAAGTGCAAGCACCTTAATATAAAGTGTTACCAACTTAGTTACTTACGAAATTGTATAGTTTGTCAGATTTTGCCTATTATTTTTGATTTGAGGAGTAAGCTAGAAGGCTGAGCCCTGTTTGTTTTTCTATTGGGTTGCTGATTGACTCTGCTTCAGGCAACAAAATAATTACCTTTCTTCTTTAGAGATCGGTTGGTAAATTAACTTCATCAGGATACCTAAAAAAAAAAAAAAAAAAAAAACGCCTACACTTCTGCTTACTTAAAAAAGTCTCACTTATACAAGAGAAGTAATACTACTTAAGTTCCTCACTCTAAAAGTTATGATTTAGCTTAAAAATGTCACCTAAATTAAATCATACCAAGCTGTCCTAAATTCAAGCCTTTTTTAATAATAGATAAAAGTACAATTTGCTATAAATGCTATAAAGTTTTTTTTATTTTATTTTTTTTAATCTATTTTTTACTTTTAGTGAATAACATCAATTTGTGTTTAATTAAAAACAACTGGTGGTGCATACCATCAAAACATGATAAAAAAAAAAGTATTATTATTGTTGCAAAAATTTACTGCCACCTATTGACATGGGGGAGTAATGCAGTTACCACATTACAAATGCTAATGCTGCTTTCACACCAAATGCATTTCGGGCGTCAAAATCGTGCCTCGCGCCCCTAGTTGGACGCTTGTGCTCATTGAATAAGTACGCTTGTCACCAGCGTGGTGTTCATATAATGGATGATATTGTGGTGATCAGTTACGTTCATAAATGACGAATGGAGAATAAAGTTTGGAGTTCGTTGCTGAACATGCCGCCTCTGACCCCCTTTCATCGGCTTGGCTTTATTTGCACCTCGGCACCGTTTCTGGATTCACCAGCGCTGAGCTCGGACGAGAGTTGCTTTCAGCGCTACTTCCGTCTCTCCCGTGCCCAGTTTGATGACCTGCATCGGTGCTCGCATCTCCTACCAGGACACCAACTACAGGTGCTCTAGCAGAAGAGCGCCTGTCCATCTGTCTCCGATTAGTGCTTTCCCAATTCTAGCGGCGGCCACGTTGGAGGCACCGGACGCACGTCAAAAGCATTAAATCTCAAAACGCGCTGGGTCCACCGTGCGTAAAGCTTCAAAATGCACCACACAGGAGGCGCGGGATGCGCAGCGAGACCTCTGACGCACCCCAAAAGTGCATCCACCATATATTGTCTATGTAAACCTGATGCTGTTGATGGTGTGAACGTGCCATAAGGCACTATAGCTGTATTGTAGAGATAAATTATTGTATTCATATTTAGATCATTTGAGAGCTTTCTTGATAAAACATGGGTGACATCTGTTGATATTCATACAGATCTACTTACTCATCAGAGAGAAAAAGTGTAAGTTGGTATTGTTGAAACTTTTTGTGAAGACAAAAAAAAAAAAAGCCCCCTCCAGAGTCATTGAGGTCACCTTGTTTGCCTTTGAAAGTGGTGCAGGTATTTGCAGAGATTGTATTTAAAGAAAACTAATCTACTCCAACACGAACACTGGAATTGAAAAAGTCGGGATTTAATGGAGCATGAAAATCCAGACACACCAACAGTTGTAGTTGATAATTGAAATTCTTTTCATGCAGAGGTGCTGACCACATTTTGTAGCACGCTATAGAACAGTGGCCAGATTCAGTCATAGTTATCAGTGGACTGCAGCGCTGTTTTTAAATAGAGGGAATGCATTTATTAGTCCACCCACATGTTAATAAAAAGCCATTTTCATATATTTTTGTTCTTTCTAGTGCCAGCTATAAAATATGAGACATCTAGCTCTTTTAAACACCATAAATCTTTTTTTTTTATACATTATTCAAAACTCATACAAACATTTGAAGTTGTTTTACCTTTGAGTTTTGTCATACCCATAATCATGAAAAAAGTGTTTTTAGGGTCAATCTCCGATAACCGATCAGTGAAAGTTTCAACAACCAATACATTGATTTGTTCATCCCATTAAAAATGAAAACTATTATTTTCATTTTGCTATGGGGCATCATATCTCATTAAAAATCACTCCAGGCAACATTGTTTCACTAATGCTAAACAGGATATTAAATCATAAATAGACCGCTTTTCTTCATTGGCTCTTATACTTTGGTTAGTTAGTTAGAATGTCAATAAATCAGAGTCTCACTATTGACAATCTAATGCAAAAGAAAGGTAATGATAACTGTTTTTAAATATTTACCATAAACATACTTGCAGATAAACTGAGGCACAAATTCAACACAATGTGAAATACTTTGGTTTCTGTTCAGGATAAAATGGTGGTACGGAATAATTGTTTTTCATTATTATTTTTTTTTTAATTTAAGATATCTTACAGGTTATTCCCCACTTTGGGAAAATAAATACTGTAATATTCATGCCATTTTATGACTGTCATTTAGTAAACAGTCATTGTTGGAGAGTAAAAGAAAATCAGAGTACCTGGAAAGAATAACAAACAATAAAAAATACACAGTGAGAACATGCAAACTCCACAAAGTATATTCTTTGGTCCCACCTTGAAGACTCAGGCAATTTACCACCAGATAGATGAACACTGACATTGTTGGCACATTAAAACTAAACATTCGGTATCCAAAAATGGTAAAGAGTGATTTTAATACAAGGAATGTATTTGTCGGTGTACCTGGATATATTGGGTATCTTTTTTTTTTTTTTTTTAAATATATGCATTTCTGCGTCCTTCTTTATGTCCCCTGTTCTGTGTTGAGTTCAACTGAAATAGATCCAAGAGAAATAACATCCCTAACTTAGCGCCAAGGGATTCAATTCCCAAGTCATTAGACAAAGGTATAGTGTGATTGACTCAGTCCGCCCATTGAATTCAGTGTTTAATTTCCTCAAGGTCCCAAGAGCCGTGTCTGTGTTTCCAATTCCTCCTCTTCCTCATGAGATCAGAATCAGGAAACTAAATGAGCATTTTTCTGCCAATACGGCCATTTTATCCATCCATGATTTTTCCCTTTAATGTAAATCGTTGAATGCTCGTATGGATGGTAGAGGACTTTTCGTTTAAATAGTTTTCCTCTCCTGGTCATCAAAGTTCTTTTTAACCCCACCGAGTCTCAGTTATTGGCTAATAACTGAGAATAAAATTTAGAACCCCCCCCGCCAAACACTGACAAATCTTGTATACTGTGTGTGTATATATATATATAATAATATAATAATAAAACATATCGCTAGACAGGGAGCAGGGAACAAAACGCAGCAGGACACGAGGAGAGTTGACAATACACAATGACCCAACAGCCATACTATGTCCAAGCACTCAGCTAAATAGTGAGGGAAGCTTGATTGGGAACGGATCACACCTGGGTGGAAAACATGAGGTAGCTAATCAGTCAGAAACCAGGCACTCACTGTGGGTGGAGCCACAAGCAGGAACACCTGAAACACAAAGACAAGAGTTAAACACAGAAGGCCAGACTCAAACAGAATAAACAAAGACACAGAATAACTTAAAGAGGACCCCAAGGGCTAAATAACAAAACTGAACCTGACAGACGCTCCTAATATGCGCTCCCCAAAAATACGTATTCCCCATAAAATAAAGTTAAAAACGCGATTCCGTTAACATGGATTTTATAGGGCCCTATACTTAATTTGTGTAATAGGAGGGATAAAGAAAATAAAAAAAATAAATATCGATGTTTGGTGCCAGTGAATCAAAAGTGTATCGCTAGACGAAACAATGTCGTCACACGTCACACTCCTACCTGTGACAAGTCTCATATGCATAGGCTAGCTTAGCGCTTAGCAGTACAGGCTGAGTTGAGTTAAAGGTAAAGGGGCATGAGTATATTTTTGGGTCAACTTATCAAATTAAATTGCCTAATCAAAACATTTGCAATAAAGTACTGATAAACTGTCATACCAATATTTTTCATGCATGCCCATACTATAGCTTTTTTTTTTTTTTTTTCTGCTTAATTGCAATTTACATAGATTCAAACTCTGCAGGTTGCAACTTAAACAGAGTGAATTGCTATTCATTTGCAAGACATGCTGAACGTCAGTCGTGTGCCAAAGACCCAATTGCGACTGGCTGCGAATTGAAAACAGAAACACTTAATGAAAAGAAAATTGCTAGAAGAGTACAAAGAATTCATTCCTTTCTGATTTGACATCTCTCACAAGGAGAGTAAACATAAGCACCCCGGAGGCTGTTTGTCTGACAAACAACCCGTTTTGTTTCCTATAGGAGCCCCCACAGAGAGAAAGGATGAGAGCGTGAGATGTGAAGGTTTGTATCACCATTTCCATCTATGACTCCGAGGGTGAGCATGGGGCAAGCCCAACACATCTCTACAGGGTTAGAAAGTGAGCACCAATTCAAATCTAGTTTGGCTGAATAATGTAGTTTTCATTACTGATGGCATTCCCCCACAGGGACTGAGGTTTTTCAACAGCCAAATGCAACATATAATCAATGTAATGGAAAAAACTCCTGAGGTGCTTCCCTAGGGCACGACTCAACTGCATAACTTCTAGTATTCCAAATGGAAAATACCAACTACATGAAGTGAAAAGAACATATAGTGCTAAAACCTCACACAGAGTGATAATGTATCTCTTGGAATTAAAATGCAAAACACTTTGTTGTTAAGTGAGATTCATTGTAGAATGTTGAATGTGGTTTATTCCTCCTTTTAGAAGCTCAGGATTTCAAATTCAAGATCAAAGTGTCTGACACAGACCGTAGAAACTCTGAGTCACAAACCTTGAAAGTATCGATCATTATCTTGGTTTAGTTGGAAGTGAGTGTAAAGTGCAGGAAAATGAAAAGATCGGGTGTCTGGAGGCAGACCGTCATAGCTAGGAACTACATTTATGCTTTCACAGCAGGTAATAACAAAGTTTCAATTGAACAAAAATATCCAGGAACAGTTGTGTGTCCACAGTTCCAATGTTTTCCTAATAACACATGCCAAAGATAGTCTTTCTGTGGTATGCAACCTATTGCTGGAAATTATATCTGCAAGGTCTGTGATGGCAAGAAAGGTTAATTGGATTAACTGACTTTGAGAGTTACTACAACTTCAAGGTAGCAAAAACGTTATTGAAGATTAGTATTCATTAGGGGTGTGTGTTGCTTGGCATCTGGCGATACGATTCGTATATCATAGGTCACGATACGATGCGATACGATATTTCCTGATATTAAAGTATACGGCAATCATTGCAATTTTGTTTTAATGTATGACTTGAAAAGCAACTAATCTGTAAATGTGTACACTTTCATGAGAACATTATGTTTGAAATATATTTCATTGGCATATTTTACACTCAAAACATTGGCTTTAACATGCCATGTGCCAACAATTTAAAATAAAAAAAAATAACATACAATCTGCCTGTGGCTTTTAAACCAACTTTGACTTTAGTGCAACATGACTTTAGTGCATCTTGTGCCTAGAACAACAAATAAATGCAGAAAGTTAGTACTTTCTTTTTAGATTTTATTGAAAAAACACAAGCTGGTCAACATGCCGAGGTTTCAGCACTTCTTTGTGCAGTTACAATGTCTCTCGCAGTGGAAAAGACTTTCCTGGCTAAATAAAGGTAAAAATAAATAAATAAATTGAAAAAAATCGATATGGATGCATTTTGAATCGATCCGAGAATTGCACAACGTAATATCGCGATATATCACCAAATTGCTATTTTTTCAACACCCCTAGTATTTAAGGGCAAGGAAGGAAAAAAGAAACAACAAACAAACTAGGCAAGGAAAGGCAGGCTCTAACAACAATCTAACAACAATTGTTTTTCAGAAAAAAATCCATAAAATGTTTTAGTTGGCTAAAATCCTACTTTGTACAATAATGTAACTAAAGCACACCCAAAAAACTAAGATGGGATCAATTCAAATGTGTGTGTCTTGGAAAGGCCAGTTATAACCTTTTGACTTTAAGGGCCTGTACTACGAAGCTGGATTTCCTCTTAACACGCTAACTTCAAGGATTTATTCCAGGTGTTCCGCACTATGATGCTGGCTACAGTCTTATTGGGCTAAATCACCGTGGTAACTTAGGTTGAACAACTAACCTAGTCGGCAGTAGGTTTTGTTCTGGAGCTTCCTGCCTGCATTCTTTCCTTCCTCTTTTTTCTGCAGCAACAGTGTTGTTTTTGGTCTGAGTTGTGGATTTTAATTCTTATATTTTTAAAGAATTGTTCCTCAATTGTGACATACATTTCTATAAACAGTTTCTCTGTGATTATGATCACCCCTGTCACAGGAGGGCCCACTAACAGAGATATATCCCGGATATACTTATCCAGCTTTGTAGTACAGGCCCTAAAGGTGCAGTCTACAATTTTGGAAACTTAGTGAGACCTTGTCTAAGCTCCACCCCCTCCTCCCTCTTGGCTATACTCCCGTCGGGGGTCCTTCCAAAGCCACACCCCCGCACAAGCTTAAAGGCACTGAGCATCTTCACAGTACAACAAACTCCTCTTGTCAGTGAGGCATGAGTACACAATAAAGCGTGTATGAGTGTGGACACATCGAAGTGCATCCTATCTGCGTTCTGTTGGCTAAGCAAATCTGCAATTTATTACAATAATCCTGCGCGTCAGGATGAATGAATCATATGTTGATGCCACCGTGCACCAAGTTTTGTTCGACTGTAGCACCCTGATCAACAATCTGTGCACTGGCACTGACGTCATGTGTATCACGTCATGTGTGGCACTATAATGAGGCACCAAAATCTTTGTTCTGATTTGTTTCATTTACTACAGTTCACATCGAAACCGGTGCCATACTCATACCGGGTTTTGGTATCCAACCCTTCTCATTTGTGCTTGATATTTCCTGGGAGCGATGTCACGTAATGAGTGGGCATGCAAGAGAAGAGAGGGACAGAGGGGGACGTGGGCAGGGTGAGACGTGAAGGCATCTGATTGGTTCTTTCAATTCGAACTGAATGGCAGAAAATTGTCAGAGTTTTTACAGGATTCAAACTGATACAGAGGTTGGAATCTTGTCGCTTCTTTTTCTGAATACAGCCTTTGATACAGTGGATCGTCATCTACTGCTGCAGAGGCTGGAAAGTGTTTTTGGGATTAAAGAAACAGCGCTGGGTTGGTTTAAATCCTACCTATCAGACAGAACTCACTTTGTTCATGTTAATAATCTATCCTCAGCACACGCCAGAGTTAATCATGGAGTTCCACAAGGTTCAGTTCTGGGACCATTATTCTTTACATTATATATGCTTCCACTAGGTAACAGATCAGATAACATAATATAAATTTCCATTGCTATGCAGATGATACACAGCTTTATCTCTCAATGAAATCAGATGAAACTCATCAGTTATTAAAACTCCAGGCTTGTCTTAAAGACATCACATCCTGGATGAGTCACAACTTTCTCCTTCTTAATCAGGATAAAACAGAAGTGATTTTATTTGGTCCAAAACACCTCAGAGATAAATTATCGGAGCAAATAGTGTCTCTGGACGGCATTACTGTGTCACCCAGCACCACAGTAAAAAACTTAGGCGTTATCTTTGATACTGACTTGTCCTTTAAATCTCATATTAAACAAATCACAAGGACAGCCTTCTTCCACCTCCGTAACATCTAAAATCAGGAATATCTTGGGCCAGAGTGATGCTGAAAAATTAATCCATGCATTTGTTTCATCTAGACTAGATTATTGTAACTCCCTACTGTCAGGATGTCCTAGTAACTCACTAAACAGTCTCCAGTTAATTCAGAATGCTGCAGCTAGAATATTAACAGGTACTAACAGGAGAGAGCATATTTCTCCAGTATTGGCTTCTCTTCATTTTCTTCCTGTAAAATCTAGAATAGAGTTTAAAATTCTCCTGTTAGCATACAAAGTTCTACATGATCAAGCTCCTGTGTACTTTAAAGACCTGTTAGTGCCCTATCGTCCAGGCAGATCACTTCGCTCTCAGTCTACTGGTCTCCTGGAAGTTCCTAAAGTATCCAGAAGTAGAACAGGAGGCAGATCAATCAGTTACCAGGCTCCTCACCTTTGGAACCAGCTCCCAGTCTTAATACGGGAGGCTGCTACTCTCTCCACCTTTAAAAGTTAACTCAAAACCTACTTATTTGCTAAAGCATATACCGTATAATAGCATTAACCTAAACACTAGGAAAAAAAGCTCTAAACTTAAAAATAGGAACTAAGAACTAAGATTATATAATAGAACACCAACATTACATTTAAACACATCCAATGGGCTGCAATGAGATGTTTTGTCCAGGGACAGGGTTGTGCCAGGTTGTAGACAACCCCCCACTTCTGTTCCTTGTTGCATACCCATAATACTGCTCACAATGCTTCACACCATTTACACTGATATCCACCCCAAATATATATATATATATATATTTCCTGCAGTCTGTGCCTTCTCCTCGCCCTCCGCTCTCTTTTCTGTTTCAGGTGTCTTGATGCTGGAGATAACGGTTCCTGATCGATGGCTCACGAGACAACTAATCTGGGACACTTGGATGGACTATCCTTCTATCCTATACTGTTTGTCCCTCTGTTCACTAACCCCAACCAGTCGAAGCGGATGGCTGCCACCTCTGAACCTGGTTCCGCTGGAGATTTCTTCCTATAAAAAAGAGGGAGTTTTTTCTTCCCACTGTCGTTAAATGCTTGTTCATGTAGATCTTGTTGGGTTCTTTCTTCTTTTTTACTATGGACTTTATATGTTGTTCAGCGCTTTGAGATGACTTTATTGTATTGTGCGCTATATAAATACAGTTGAATTGAATTGAATAAAGTATTAGATGGAAGGACCATTTCACCTAGAAAAACAAAAAAGTATTTCTGAACAGGATTGCAGCCTATACCTTTAATTTAGTTTGTTCTAGAACAATTTAACCTCACTTAGCCTGGAGATTACTACTATTCTCCCAAAACATATAGATATTTATTCTTCATCTGACCCATTTATTCTGGTTCAGGGTTGTATGGGGGTGCCAATCTCCAGCTCTGAACAGGTGCAAAGCAGGGGAACACCCTGGGCAGGGAACCAGTTCATTGTAGGGTAAACACAAACAAAAGGAGAATTGCTCATACAGGCAACATAGAGATTCCAATTAACCAGAGTACCGCAGAAAGATTCAACCCCAAACGTCCACCCCATAACCCCAGACGTGCTAAATACTATCGCGCTGTTCAACACAAATGTAGAAAATGCATATTTTATCAGCTCCATTACTGATAAACTATGCTCAGTTGATTTGCATAAACCTCTTTGCTGCACATGTTCAAAACAATACAACAGGAAACATTTATTCATTCAAACATTGACTAAGCTGTTTTTAATACAACAATTCTAATCTTATCTATAGTATATTTACATGTAAATTACTTCACAATAACTTTCCTCTGAAAAATGTGCCCTTCTGGTGTTAGCAGGTTTTCCTTTTTTAGACAACTCTGAATTCCACACTACGCTTCACTGCAAGGAAAGCCAAACACGCCTGATGGCCTCCCTCAGGCTATGTAGCAGCTGAGCATCCCTGTTTACTCTTCCAAGTGTTTCTGCATTCTTAAAGAGAAAGCTGGGGATTTCAATAATCACTAATAGAAAAAAGTAAAACTTAGATCATTGTGTAATTTTATCAGGGACTGGACAGTTCCTGGTATCATAAAAATATTGGAAGAATGGTGAGTGTTGGGTTTATTTTAAGGTTTATCTTCACAAGCTCATTGGAGACCCTCTTAAAAGAGGTGAGAAGTAAGAAACTGTCCCATATCACACTAGGTAATGATACTTTTAATTTATTCACAATTCCCAGATTAAAGATATGCATGTGGCTCATTAGCATAACTAGTGTGATAGTATGTAGTATTTATGAGGCTTGTATTACGTGTATTTGGTCTTTACAAAGAGTAAACAGACTTTGAATTACACATTGCTAAAGTTGCCTAAAAGCATTTCACTTTGTTATTCACTGTCACCATCTCACCAACAGCTTTCATTTAAGCTACTGGAAACAATGAGGGTTCATTTGTCCCATCGCAAGATTCTTTCACAAAGGCGCATAGACTATTGGGAATTGAACCGCAAACCTCTCAACCAACCACTGCATCACCTGTGCCAGCCGTTTTTTTTTTTTTATCCTATTTTCCTTTTTTAGCTCTCTCCACAGATCTTTAGAAACTTTCCACAACAGAACCAGGACAGACATGATAAAAGTTGTCTGTCTGCCCGTGTGAGTGTCTGTTTGTGTCTTGGTGGGAGGGAGGGAGGGGGGGGTTGGAGGTTGGGGTGTGTGGGTGGGTTGAAATGCCAGTTAATCCTTTTTCATTTAGCAGCATAGTGTCATTGACTGTCATTGACAACACAGGGAGAATCCCTCATTGCAGCCTCGTGCTGTTCCCCTGGTGGCTGATGTACACAACCACACTAACAGTAACAACAATAGCATCAAGCTGCTCTGACTCCCTGAGCCTGACAAGCCACTGCAGGGCATTACCCCTGACAAGGTGACTTCTGCTGCTGTACATTTGTGTGTGTGTGTGTGTGTGTTTACTGTTTAGCAAAGCATATTACCAGAGGTGAAAGTTATGGATTACACATACTTGCATTACTGCTATTGAGTTGCTTTTATGGGTACTTGTACTTTTTTTGAGTATATTTCTAAATAAGTAGTTTTAATTGTAGTTAAGTACGTTTCAAAAAAGTTAGGTTGTTTATTACATTACTACACCCAACCGTTAATGATTAAATTATATATTTTCTCGTTTTAAAATGATCAACGGACATTGTGAAACTACAAAAAATGAAATGATCAAACAACGATCAAATGCATCACATTCAATTCATAGCAGACCAACCAGATTAAACGTAGTTAAGAGTTCATAAATGTAGCTATACTTAGAGCATGATAATTTTTTTTTATTATTTTGAACTGAATTCATTGGTGTTATTCTATAAAAATTATCATTTTATTCTATACAGATGCCTTTGTGGAAAAGGTTAGGATAAAGTTCCAATTGTGCAAGATCTCATTTCTTCCTTTTTAAGTTTAGGTTTACTGTATGCTTTGAGTATTGCTTAATTGAGCTACTTTTTACTTGTACTTGAGTATTTTATTTATGACTTGTACTTGAGGACAATTTCACTCAAGTAACAGTACTTCTACTTGAGTAGAATATATCAGTACTCTTTACACCTCTACATATTACACCATATGTTTATACACAAGTTGTACAAGGCAAACAATCCTCTTTCTTTTTTCTCGTTCTTATGAGAAAACAAATGCCTGTATATTGTGAGTCATAAAAAAGCTTCAGTGCAAATAGACCTTTGCAATTTTATTAACCATTTCTTTTAAGAGGTTTACTTTTTAAAGTTAGCTGCCTTTGTGGCCACAAGTGGAGAAAAGAGACTGGAGATCATTTGAAGGATAATGGAAAAGGTAAAGTGGTTGGGGAAATACAGAAGCAGACACGTTCTCTCCCTTCTATCAGTAGCAGCAGTCCAATATTGTCAGTCCACTGCAGTAACATCGTCCCATCACTATTTACCCTCCTTTCCTACTCGACCTCAACTAAACCGCAACCTGAAGTTTGGCTCGCAGATGATTCCACCTGGCCTCGGGCGATCCCAAACTGCCCCACAGACCTTACCTCTGGCCCCTTTGCCTTACCTCATGCCTATGAATTCCAGCCTGGATCAGACCTCCTGATACAAACTGTTCCACCTCAAGGCATGAACCCACACCTATCCTTGCCTCTTAAACTATGTGCTTATTAGATATGGTTATTGTTACCTGGAATAAAGTCTGAAAGAAAACCAAAATTAATGTCCATCAATCATGGCCGGCCCTAGAGCTAGAGCTTCTACTTTGTAACTGAAAGGAGGTTTCTTCCTCAAGATGATTAGATTTCATTCATGAGAGTTACAGTATATTTGCCAGTTTATAGACCAACAAGCCCTTTTAATGTATTACCATATCCTTAAAGGGCCAATACAATCAATAACAGGCTGCATTCACTTTCTGGCAGCTGGTCACTTTTTGGCACCACACCGGCTCTGCCAGCTACCCATCCATTTTCTGACCCACTTGCTCCTTTTACTCAAGTTTTATGGCTGCAACTCCGATTTTTTAACCCCAAGCAATATATTTTCACAGTTATACCTTTTGAGATCAATAAAAGTCTTAAATAAACCCTCTGCCGCACTGCTTGCTTGGATTAAAATGTGCTGTGTTTAGTCTCTCCAAATGTTGGTTTGACATTACATGTTTACCTTGTGTGTGCAAGAACTTGAACAAAGATGTTTGACATTTGACTTTACACGCAACCCAACATCCAAGCGTGTCCATATAAAGGTCACAATTAATCAAATATCATCCCATTTGTAGCAACTCTTCATCCTAACGATAGCTAGATGTACAAGTAAAAGAAAATAATAAAGAAGTTACACATATAAAGGTAAATATGATGTTAAAAGATGATGATATGATTTTTTTTAATTGTGAAACATTTGAGACAAGTGACACTTACAAAGTAAATAATTTCAACCAATTGGGGAATTTTCTTTTCTTTTTTTGTTATAAATATTCAGCTTTACCATTACCATTTTCTTGAGTATGGCACAATCTGAAGCCATGACTAAAGGGATTTAATGAACATAACAAGAATTGCATTGGCAGGATTTTCATTGGTTAACCCAAATAAGTTTAAAATTAGTTCTCCAGTCATCTCTGTGGAAATATTTTCGGAAGTCATCAGGTTTACCATTTTTAAACAGATAATTATGTTTTTTTTTCTATAAGCTGATAATAAGACAACCAGAAGCATTAAAACCAAAGGTTTTGATTTATTTTCAAATAATAATGATAAGAATACATCGGTTTATATAGCACTTTTCAAAAATAACTCAAAAATGCTTTACATGAAGCAGCAAGAATGGAGGAGATGATTTTAATTCAAGTCAATTTACTTGAGTTTAAAACACAGCAGTAAATGTTGCTGAGCGGGTAGTTTATCATTCTTTGGGTTAAAGCTGTTTCATAGGCAAATAATAATTTAGGGCAGGACAATTAAACACTATGTGGGCGGTTTTTGAATTTCTCACAGTTTTTAAGATACAATTTAATAACAGATGTAATCTTATAATAAAAGTAAGAAAGGTCTGCATGCGTGCTAGCGTGCGTGTGTGTGTGTGTGTGTGTGTGTGTGTGCGCGTGTCTGTTCGACCTGAAACTTTGTCAACGGCTTCCGTGTGTGCATCCGATATTTTGGAGTAATTTGACAACAGAAATACACAAAAATATACAAAAAGGCTCAAAAACACACAAAATGACTCCAAAAAACATATATTACAGAAAAATACACCAAACGACAACAAAAATATGAAATTGATACTAAACTAAGTATTTATTCAAAATATACACAAAATGACAACAGAAATGCACAAAACTACACCAAAAAAGATACAAAAATACATAAAATGACTCCAGAATCACACTAAAAAACAATAATTATACAAAAAATGCCCAAAAAGATAACAGAAAGATACAAAAATAATAATACACATAATGACTCAAAAAACATACATTACAGAAAAATACAACAAACAAAAAAATATATTAAAATGAGTAAAAAAAACAAACAAAAAACACATTTATTATGTGCATGTCCCATAGAATTAAACCAGGGAAATCACTATTTTACTTTGCACCCACAAACAAACCCCTTAACTACAGAGTACATAGTATGTACACGTCTTTGTAAATCCAACCTTCAAACACATACTTATTTGGCCATAATTAACAACTCTACTTAAGCTCCCACTATATGAATACATACTTCCACTGTACTAGTAGTATTAAATTATTTTTAGTAGATATATATTTTTGATTTACATTTTTATAGTCATATTCTGGCACTTTGCATGTATAGAATAAAGGCATATTTTAATTCAAATAACCTTTCCCTGTTAACAAGAAAAAAACCTTTTTCAGAATCTTACTCAGCAAAGCGTCAGTTGGCCTCGACCATTGTATAAGATGGCTGATAAAAGAAAAGGGTTGAATACCATCTTGTTTGCTTTCTCAGAAATAGAATTACCACTGGTAGAAAAATAACATGATCTACCTGTTTCATTACGTACCACTTACCCAATGCTGTGTCATGGCATGAGAACCTGTTCAGACAGAGTCATGCTAACGCCGCTATCGCTAACCTGTTAGCAGAATCATTGCTCCATGAAGAAATTCAATCTTGCTAGAACTTAAAACTCTTGGATACCTAATCTGTGGATGTCTGGGCTAATCTGTACAGTTCAAATTGGCAAAAACAACAACATAACACAACAAAATTTACAGTTTATGCCAAATGCTACGACGCTAACTAACACTGAGGCTATTCATATTAGCTGTTTTGTAAGTTTGATTTTCATTAATACATCCAAAAGGGAGTGGGAAGATGTATTGTACCGTATGCCTACTCTATGAATAGAAAATATTCTATACTTTTTAACAATAACTATTTTCATCTTGTATCTTGTTTCATTAGATAATGCTAGGAGTGGAAGGAGAGAAAAACAGCCAACAGTCTCTCCCAGCACTCATTTAGATCCATGTTACTAAAAATGTCAAATGAAGTGGCATGTTTAGCAACTTAACTGTTTCATCTCAACATTTCAGTCAGTCTCCAATATTGTCATTTATGCACCCACATGCTGAAGCATATCATACACCCTATTGACACAGCTGCTCCCAATCAGTGATTATGCCCCGCCCTCATTACCTGCAGGAAAAGAAATGGAAAACAGGCACGTCACAAATATCACATGGATGGCCGTCGCTGCCACTTGGCTTGGTTGAGCAAGAAAACATATCATCATGGAGGTAAAACTATAAACAGGCAAATATCAAAACAGTGGATGCAGCCCTTTAAATAATGTATCTCTGTTTATGAGAACTAAAACTTGCTTTACTTGTACAATATCCAAACTGTACCTTAAAATAACCTTTAAACTTACAGTATACCTCACATATTTAATGTAAAATGTAATTTAACCATTGACAAACAACAAAAAAAGTTAGCCATGCACCTTCAAAATGACCAAAGTACATTAATAATCCTCTTGATTGGAAAGCAACATTTCCCCTCTTGTGAATTAATCTAAACTTTACTCTTTTGCAGCCAGATTTTTGATAGGTTGATGAATCCCCTGAGCTTTATTGTCTACTTAGTTAATTAAGAAATGACCACTGTTGTTCAGATTGGTGTGACCAGTAAATCCTCCATGGATTCTATAGGATTTCAGCTAATTTTACAAATCATTAGTTTTGGCTTTTAACTTCAGGCAGATGCAAAGGACAAAGTATGAATATTGTTTTTAGGACATAACCCCACTTTACCTTTAAACAGAGGTTTGTTGGAAATTCCTCTACAATGTTATATACTACTATGGAAAATAATGAAAAAAGTCAACAAAACACAAGAAATTAGAAAATATACTTTTTATATAATTTTGTAGATTCTTACTAACTTTATGCCTTAATAACTTTATGAAGTGCAAAACACTTTTATAAATGATTGCAACGCTTTTACAAATGCCACAACAAATTTACAATTTTGAAAACAAATCTAAAAAAAAAAATACAAATACAATTTTTTTTTTTTTTTTTTACAAATGAGCTCGATTTACAAAGGCACATTGTAATTGTAAAAGTGTTTCCATATTTGTTAATTTCTTTTGCCCTTTTGCAAAAGTCATTTGTAAAAGTGTTGCAGTCATTTGTTAATGTGTTACAGTCATTTGTAAAGATGTTACAGTCATTTGTTAATGTGTTGCGGTCATTTGTTAATGTGTTACGGTCATTTGTTAATGTGTTACGGTCATTTGTTAATGTGTTGCGGTCATTTGTTAATGTGTTACGGTAATTTGTTAATGTGTTACGGTCATTTGTTAATGTGTTACGGTCATTTGTTAATGTGTTACGGTCATTTGTTAATGTGTTACGGTCATTTGTTAATGTGTTGCGGTCATTTGTTAATGTATTGCGGTCATTTGTTAATGTGTTGCGGTCATTTGTAAAGATGTTACAGTCATTTGTTAATGTGTTACAGTCATTTGTAAAGATGTTACAGTCATTTGTTAATGTGTTACGGTCATTTGTTAATGTGTTACGGTCATTTGTTAATGTGTTACGGTCATTTGTTAATGTGTTACGGTCATTTGTTAATGTGTTACGGTCATTTGTTAATGTGTTGCGGTCATTTGTTAATGTGTTACGGTCATTTGTTAATGTGTTACGGTCATTTGTTAATGTGTTACGGTCATTTGTTAATGTGTTGCGGTCATTTGTTAATGTGTTGCGGTCATTTGTTAATGTGTTGCGGTCATTCGTAAATGTGTTGCGGTCATTTGTAAATGTGTTTTGCACTTCTCAGCCACCGTAGTTTAAGGTTAGAAGTCTTACTTTGAAAAGTTGCGGTGAAAAGCAGCTTACAGACCCTCAGCGTCGAAAATGAATGCCATGGGGGTACCCCGTACGTCGAATAATGACGCTAATGGGTTGTTCCGGAACGTCAATATGTGACCAGTTGGGAGTGAGACTGGGTTGGTGTTTTCAACAGCTATTTTTGAAAAATTTAATTTAGATGGTTGATTTTTGGGTCGTGATTTAATGACCGTGGCAAAATGTGGGTCCCAGGGTGAGACCAGTTGAGAACCCCTGGTCTAGTGTCTACATTCCTTGAATTTGAAACGTGTCTTAAATAATGGCATAAGATCTCCAAAGTTCTGTTGTTTTAGTAGTGAGTGACCTCCATGCAGATCAAGACAACTCAATGCTTTAAATCAGCTTTATTTATTTAGCTTAAAAAAAAAATGTATATATATATATTAAAGCTTTTTTTATATCATTATTTAACAGAACATAATTAGCGTTCATAAAGTCAGTAGCTCATCAAACCCAATGGCTATTTTATTGTCAATTCATTACCTTGTCGAATTTTGACTAGTTTCTATACTTTGGACAACTATTGATGGACACTCATCACAGCAGAATATGAACACCAAACAAGAGCTGCAGGGTTGGATTTACACTGACCCTGTCATCTCACTGTCCTAATTTAGTCCTTGTCAAACTTATCACAAATCTTTTCAGACTAGACAGCTTCAACCACATCACCTTTAAGGACAACAGTATTGACTTGCTGCCTAATAATGTTCATAAAAAAAAAAAGGATGCTGTGAAAAAGTGATAAACAGTGTCATTTACATCACATCTCACTGTTAATAACGCTCTGGCTGATTTCACTAATAAACATGTTTTATTCCCATATTAGCAAAGTAAGGAGTTTCTGCAGAACAGTGTGTTATTTTGTAACAGTGATTGCTCCCTCACGCAAATAACCTCACCTATGTGTGTGTGTGTGTGTTTGCCAGTGGTGCTGACTCACCTGTCCGCCTTTTGAACTTCATGTTCCTCAATAAGTGGGAGAAGTGCAGACCAGATGATGTGTGTGTGTGCACATACAGATAAGTGAAACACAGATCCACATGTACTTCATAAACGTTATTATTTTTATTTTGTCTTTTATTTGAATCCTTATATACATGGCATAATTTGTGCTTTTTCTTCCTTCATCAAGATTAAAAACATTAAAGAAAACCATCAGAACATGACGTTTTAAACCAATATTGAGTTGTTCTTTCTTTGTTTTCAGCTTGATGCACCAGGAGGTCTACAGAACAAGAAGATATGGTGAGGAAACGAGAGCAAAACCAAATTCATTAACGGATGGATTGATACGCCGAGTGTTCAGAGATACTTTGAGAGATGGTCCACTGAGAGTGGTGAGGATGCTGAGATTACAATGTGCTTTTACCAATGGTAGTAAAGGCACACGTGTATCACTTTCACCTAAAAGGATACATCAGTGCCTTATTTTTTTCAGTTCCAACATGTACAGCCAAATTAGTTAACATTATCCTCAAGATGCTTTGAATTTTCAATGCGAGGTTGGGTTCAAAGAGGAATTCCCCACTAAAAGCCTTTCTAATGTTGATATAACGTCAAAAAGTAACCCTTGAAAAATGCAGTTAAGATAATTGAATCATCTTCTTGTTAACTGAAATTCTAGAAGGGGCCAGAGTGGAGATGAAAATTAAGTTAAATCATATGTGTTTAAAGAGGATGAAAGCATAAAAATAATCATGAAGAAGATATCGTGTTATGTGCACCAGTTTAGAAAGTATCAGTAAGCAAAAACAAAATGCAAGGAATCCAAGCTGAAAATCAAAAAGGTTTACCTGCAAGAAAAATATGAAAAATATATCCCAGATAGCCTTTAAAACATCTTATTTGTTCTTAATAATTCAATACATTGTGTGCCAAAATGTGCATACAAATCATAAATATTAATATTGAAAACTGTTTATTGTTATTTTTAGATTCTAATGTTTTGAAGACAAAATACTTAAAAAGGGACATTTAAAGGTGAATTAATTTCCTTCTTCCCAGTTCTGGAGAGCCACTGTGCTGCTTTTTCATGTCTTTCCACATTAAAGTGATAAGTAGCTTATCATTAGGTACATATGTGGGACCTGCGGCTCTCCGGCACCAGAACTGTAGAACTCTGCACTAGAACAGGTCAAAAATTGGCATTATTTATAGGTCTCTATGCCTCAATTTAGTATCTGGCCCTTTTTGAGAAAGATTATTAACAATTTTGTGCTGTATGAAAAAACGAATTTAATCCTTTTGTAATTGAGAGGCGTTGAAATGAGAGGGAGAAATACTGGAGAAGAAGAAACTCAAAAAGTGAAACAAAAAGATTGAGCACAATGTACCAAAAAGTCTTTTAATGACAGTGACTGAATCGGAGAAGCAAAGGGTTGGTGGGAAAGGAAGAAGTTCATGCAAAAAATATGAGGCTGACAGAGAGAAGATACGATACTAAGACGTCTTATAACGGGGCTAAAAGGCTCTGTCCATCAGCAGACTACTGCCTCTGCCTCACATAGAAGCTTAGGCCCCACGTCTTACATTCTGCGTCTTTTTCTATCGCTAATAAACAAGGAAGTGAAATTTTTGAATTTTTTTAGACAACATTACCTGCAAGAATATCCAGAAAGATTTTTTTTTTTTTTCTCAAGCTGTCCAGATTCAGGAAGACAGATGAAAAACTATTTCTCCCCTAAACTATTCTAAGTTGAAGAAAATGAAGTCAGAGTTAGCATTTCTCACCAGTTCAATACAGAACGGTACAAAGACTAAACAAAACACCTAGATCATGTCGAAATGACTTGTTGCAGGAACAAAACAAATAAACAAAATAAAGATTCAGAGTGATAGGAGAGCAAGATCTTATGGAAAACAAGAAAGTAAGAAAATGTTTCAAAAAACTGAAAATACATGAGGGAAATAAACTGGTAGATAAATGGTTTAAGTACAATCGTGACACGCCATAGCAAATCCAGGAACAAGTCGGCATGATAGAAACGGAGAAAAGCACAAAAATGTTTGTTTTCTGAGAAAATAGTGGTGCCCGATCTTGTTAGATCTCGGAATCTAAGCCTGGTTAGTAGTTGGATGGGAGACCACTGAGGTGCCACAGTGGGGGACAGTCGCCCCAGTGGTATCTGTCATTGTATCCTTGGGCAAGACACTTCACCCACATTGCCTAGTATGAATGTAGTGTGTGAGTGAATGTTGGTGGCGGTCGGGGGGGCGGATAGTGCTCGATGGCAGCCTCACTTCCGTCAGTCTGCCCCAGGGCAGCTGTCGCTACAATAGTAGCTTACCACCACTAAGTGTGGAATGAAAGAATAATCCCTTAATTCTGTAAAGCGGCTTTGAGTTACAAAAAAGCGCTATATAAAATTTATTTATTATTATTATAACAAACCAATTGTCTTTTGTTATCCACACACTCTTGTTTTTGGCCAATAAACTACATGTTGCAGTAAAACACATTCTGTACATACTGTACATACAGTAAGCATCTATTCTGATTATGAGTCTGACACTGCTTCATGAAGTGTGTGTGCAGCACTGGAGTTGCTTTGTCGCTTTCTTGTCCTCCTTACCTTTTCTCTACACATTAATTATCCACTGAAGTGGATAATTCATTGATATTTTCCTACCGCTGCATTACATTGAGTCACAAATAACTTGTCTGATAAAGGATGTAAGAGCAGAATTTAGCTGCTAAATGTAAAACTGTTTGTGAACACCCAAGCTGTGCTTCGATTCAACTCTATGAATATTAATTGTGGCTGTTAAGTGCATTGAAATGGTTGAAATAGCTATTGACAATCATTTCTATGGGGTTGGGTTAATGCAAAGTAATTCAATTGGACCATTTTTGGTTTGCCCTTCAGCTGGCTGCTGCAGCGGTGACAAATCCTTGAGAATCTTTCTGGCCAGTTTTCTTTGTTTTTATATATATATATATATATATATATATATATATATATATATATATATATGATACCATTGGAAAGATTAGAATCTGTAATTAACTCAAAATTCCCCCTGGCCGACATGTTCCTGCTTTTCTCATGGCGCGTCACAATTGTTTGTATTAGTTTCCCTAATAAAGGTGGAGAGGATGCCTCTGTAACTATTGGTTGCAGATTAACGCAGAGGGGTCACATGTCAAGGTTTTGGAAGAAGGAGTTTAGGAGAAGGAGGGGAAAGGCCTTTCTGGTATAAATTGGTCCGTTAGCTAGCCTCAGCTTCCCACAAGATAATAGCTCTGTCTGAGTTTTTATTTTGCCACACGTTGGATAAAAACACCTTTCCCATGAGTGTTTGTTTGTCAGCTCACACTGTGCTAGGAGTCCATGTCCACGTTGTATTTTGCAGTCCATGCTAACAAATGTTCATACAAACAGGAGCACATTGGCGCAAAAATCTTCTTCCTGAAGCAAGTTTCCGAGAAGGATTCTTATGACTCAGAGGAACATGGCAACGAGTTAAAAAGAAATAGTTTCTCAACCAATGAGAGTTCCTGATTGAGACTGATCATCAGTGGTTTCAACTTCAAAGCTGCCAGCTAACATTGGCTTTTGTGTCCTGTCAAGTCATTCATCATTTTGAGTAGCCATGGTCACTGACCAATCCAGATTTGGTAAGACAGCAGGCAAAAGACTAGGCTTAACTCTGTGTGGATAGCAGGCATTAGTCACCCAAGAACCAGTCCATGTTGATTTGGTCTGTTAGCAGTCTCGAGCTTCTTGCCAGGCTGTAATTCACTATATTTGATCGGTCAATGAAGATTATCCTCATTCCGTGTTGATTCAGCCTGCGCTGGCATGGATTCTCCACCAAACCGTAATCCATGTGTGTTGGCTAGCATCAGCTTTAAAATCCTTAGTCCGTATGTTTGTTGTCTGTCAACTTCCCATTTTCAGCTCCAGAGACAGAAATTACTGGTGGTTTGGCAGGTGGAGCCTTTCTCAGCCGGGGAAAGGTACAGCTTGCCGTTGGCACAAGCACAAAGCTCATACACAGTCTGTTTGGTGTAGGTGGTGCCTGCCGGCGCCCCCTCCAGGGGGTCCACAGCACTACCAAGTGGAATGTTACCCAGCCGTATCGTGTTGGCGTCTAGTAAAATCTGCAGACAAAAGAAAAGAAAATCACTTAAAAATCATTGGTTATGGTGTGTCCATTTTTGGTTAATCTTGTAAAACTAAATGTGGGAAAAGTAGATTAACTACAAAAAAATCTAACAAAATGGGAAAAAGGGCTGAATTGGGATTGAAAACAGTATTGTTCGTGAAGAAGAACTGGACAACACAATAAATAAAATGTATACCCTTGATGCAAATGGACTTCCTACCAGACGAGAACAAAAGAGACAGAAATGGAATTTGTTTTTGTGTTATGGTGATGGTGAAAGAGGGTGAGAAAGAGAACGAGGGAAAAAAGGAAGACAATTGAGGGTAAAATGGTGGAAGAGAGGGATACAATGCATTTCATTTTGGATTAAAAAAATTGAAAATGAAAATGTATATTGATAATGAGCAGTTGCATTAGTGTTACTGTATATTCAACAAAATAAAGTGTATGCTAAGCAAATAAAAAAAAAAAAAATCTGAGAAAAGCACAAAGCAACCACGACCAAAACATTTTGTTTTTAATTATTTATGAAATAAACATACTTTATAAACAGTAGTTTTTGGTATTATGAGTTGAAGTTTCTTTTCCAGTTGTATTTGATTTTGCTTCTGTTGAGCTAGTTTTTTTTTGCAATTTTTTGCATTTTCTTCCTCAGTTTGGCCTTTTTGTCATGTTAAGTTGGCATTAAACGATTGCTAAATAACATTTGTGATCTAAGTCAATCACTCAGAAGGTAATCAATATCAATAGGTAAATGACCTTGTAGGATGGAGGCCTTTTTGGTAATATGTATTTTTCAAATTCATTAATGCTTTAGAAAATCCTGAATTCCTAATTTTCCAATATAATTTCACTTTAATGTGTTCAGTAGAAAACACCTTCTCTTGGTCATATGTTTTCACATGAGAACTAACACACATATGCAGCTTTAATTCCACCTAGGCAACTGCGTTCATCTACCTGTAGCGTCGTGGCAGCTAAATATCCACATGCTGTTTCTACCAGTTTGTTCTATTCCTCAACCGCTCCTGATCCTCAACTTTCTCTGCTCTCAATTGATCATTATTCAATAATTCAGTCGTCATTGACTGTTTCACTTGATAATGTATTTACTCTTCAAGGAAGCTGTGATTTAGAAAAAAAAAATCCTTTCCATTCTAGCACATTCCCACACACCCCGAGGCTGTCATTTCTGCCGACATCTGTATTCCCATTATTCATGTTCTTCATTGAAGGAATGAGAAAGGATGAAGTCTAAATATGCAAGGGAAAGAGCAATGAGTGAAGAAAGTCAGTAAAGAAAAAGAAGTGAGTTAAAATCTAATGAATGCAAAGGTGCAGGGTGACAGAGGGAAAATGTCAACAACGCAGCTGTTAGACTGGGTCATATCCAGAAAGAGGAGATTGGCTGAATGTTAACAAGGATACAAAGAAAATAATAATGATGAGCACATTTTTTTTTTACTGATGATTTTAGGAGAAGGGTTGACGTTATATACTGAGTTCACATTTTTTTGAAAAGGGAAAAAAGACAAACCAAGAGTTGTAAAACTAACCATGCTTTCATTGGTATTCAACTCTGGACATACTTACAACGTAGACTGGTTGAGACCTTTTCAACTCAATAGGAACATTAAAAATAAAGAACAAACCATAACAATCTCGTGAGTAGTAGATCGTGTGGATTTTGTCCTCGACAATATGTCTGACGTTTATTTAGAGGAGATGAGACACAATCGAACATGTGGAGTTAATATTCTTTCAATTGATTTAGGTGTTTTCATTTGCTCTTTTTTCTGTTCTTGCTGTTTTGTACTACTCTCACATGTTTAAAATCAAGTCCACATTCATTCAAATCTTATGCTACTGTAGTCTAAATCTGGGAGTCAGACCACCCACTCAAACAGTCCCATTCACTCCTATGTGTAAATGATCCGGAAATACATGTTTTTGATGGTGGGAGGAAAACCGGACAGAAAAAACCCACACAGGCAAACTCCACACACAGTGTCGACCATTAGATTTGAACCCCCAACCTTCTTGCTTTTCAGAGAATCATTTTTGCATTTCGTCATTTGAAGTCACGATAATGAAACAGTGATTTGTTTAATAGACTGCTAGCTAATCTTACATGCTTTATTAATATTTTGACTTTAACACGGAAGCCACTCACATAAAACTTAAAAATCTGCAAAAAAATATTTGGTTATCCTCTTAGTGCATGAGAAATATTAAAACCATACATGTGAAACAATATTTCATCATCGGTGAGGCGAGTTTTGTAGAGCAACCTCATTACAGTGCCATGCCCGTTGGTTTTAATGAAGCATAGTAGGAAATGAAGGAAGACGCTTTAGGAGCCGGTGAAAAATGAACATTTGAATTTCTCTTTCTGTGTCAGGCCAAGGGGAGATGCAGCAATACATCTTTAAATGTCAAGGTTCACTTTTAACAGGTCTGTAGTGCATAGCTGTCATCTTCCCTTTGGATCCCCAATAAACTGCTATAGCTTTATTATAACCTGAAAGGCGGCGTTGCTCATTTATGATTGTCGACATAACCCCAATGTAATTATAACAGCTTGTGTGCTGCAGAAGCAGGAAACCTAACGTGAACAATGCAGAGGGAACAGAAAGAGGAAGAGAAGAATAAAATGAAAGTTAGAGATGGATGGCAGATGAGTAGTAGCCTATGAAGGAAACAATCACATGACAATAAGTGTAAGAGAGGAGATGTGGTTAACGGGAGAGATGTATGATGGGACATGGAACGGGGCCTTGGGGAAGGAAAGAGAAAGTCGTGCATTATAACCAATGATTGGATTAGCGCTGACATTCAGCCTAAATGAAAGTGTCTGTACGTATTAGGTCTGCTCGCTGGACTAACACTGTCACCGACTTAATGTGGTGTGTGCCTAAAGACAGATGCACCTGTGCACAGGTGGTATGGCTTTTCAGGTAAACTTGGATAAATACTTATTTTCATTTATGTGCTCCAACGGAAAGTGTGCCAATGAACCCTAATAACACACTGCATAATGGAAGTTACTGGTAGGGTGCATTCGGGTTGACCTGGTCTTTTTTTTGTTTCACAAAGAGTTTTCTTCTGGACTAGTTCCTTTGTGTTTCATATAAAGTTGAACTTCATTTAGTGTGTAAATAAATTGTATAGATGAATCTTTGCAGGTATATCCAGGTAGACTTAATTTGGTATTTTGCTAAGTGAAAATCAAACGTTACTCTAGAATAGACATGGGAAACTGGTATAGGAGCCAAATGGTGTCCTTGGACTAATTTTGTGTGGGCCCCCAAAAGTACAAAAGATATAGCCCTAAAATATGCACCAAAGTATTAAAAAAAATACAAAAGATTACAGCAAAAATACTAAAAGTCAGCCACAAGAATCAACAAAATGACTTTCTAAAGTATATACAAAAGAACAACAAAAATACACAAAATGACAACAATACATAGCACAGAAATACACATAAATAAAAAAAAATATACAAAATGACAAACAAAAACACACAAAATGTCTCATAACAACACGCATTCATGCACACAACAAAAATACACAAAAAAAACCCCATAACAACAATGCTAACATTGGTCATTGTTCTGAATGTTGATATTGGGGTCCTCTGTTTATACAGTTTGATTTTTTGTGACCTCACTGTAATAAAAGTTGCCTATCTCTGCCCTAGACCTTCGTTTTGAGATGTGCCTTTCACCAATGCTTTGTGTTAATGTAAAATGGTAGATAATTTAATAATTTTGTTGTAAAGTGCCCCTCTTATTACGAGCCTATGGGGAGAGAGTTACACGCTTATTGAAACTTGCATACTTGTAGTAGATATCAGGACAGGAGTGTGCTTAATTCAGAGAACGAGAGCCTCAAGTTCTAAAGGGATTAAATGTCTCACTTTCACTATCCTATAATGAAAATACTCATGCTAGTATCGCATCTTGATGAACCCAACCATTCTCAATGTTATTCAACATCTGTTCAAGAAAAGGAATGAATGAACGAGAAATAATACAAAACCCACAGGAAGTGACTGCATTGGAAGAAAAATGTTTTTTGTTTGTGTGAGACATAGGATCAAGATGGTTCTACCACATCATGTGCATTAGGTGACATAGATGGAGCTTGGGTCCATTTTTGCAGCTATGCATTAATTGACATTAGCTACATAGAAGTTGCACATATTTGCAAATCTACAATGACAAAGTACTGTATGTCTAAGAACCTCCCTAGACAATGTGATTGTGCCTGTTTCAGTGTTATTTAGAGCAAAACGCATGGGAATGACTAAGACAGAATAGTCCATTATGATAAAACAATAGCCTAGAATATTTTTAAAACTAATTTAAAAACTGCTATGGCAGGAAGAGGCAGAGAGTTTGTAGGAGAACGGCTAGAGCACTTCCCGCTGTTTTTATTATACGCATCATTTTGTTAAGGCATTGAAATATTGGAGTTGATAACACGTAGACACTGCATCTATTCCCTGGGCTTCAACGAATACAGCCCGTATTTGAACTGTCATTTTCCCTTTAACAGGACCAAAAAAGAGAAAGTATTGTTTCTGATGGCACAATGAACTAAATGTTTTGGCTGTAACGTTTGGCTCTTTTCAATTTGCACAGCTGCCGCTCTAGAGGTCCCTGCACGGCCCTGCTGGATGGTTCTTTATTCCGATGTTTGAGCACACACACCCTAAAAACAGGTGGGCTGAAAATAACCTAATTAGGGCTTTTTTAATGAACCAACTGCTGTGTTAATATAGCACCAGCCCAAGAGTAGTTCATTTGAACCAGCAAGATGGGTCAGCCTATTGCAACCCAACAGATGAACTAAATATTTTACCAAATGCTGGGCCAAATTAACTGCAAATATGGTGTATTGTTTCAAACACATATGTGTTATATTCTTTACTCAAATGCAGGGTCAACATATTTTGAATTCTGGGTTGTTTTAAACACATACGTTTATAAAATTTTACCCAAATCCTGGGTTAAATTGTTCATCATTAAGGATTGTTTCTAGTATATATATTTATTGAGCAATCTGTTGAGATGCTGAGGGAAATTAACCAATACCTCAATAATAATTCCAACACATTACAGTATATCGTGTAAGAAAATAGCAAAAAATCAGCCATATCAAGTAGAAATCTATAACAAAATATATTGTACATTTGTTTGTGTGTATATATAAACAAAAACTGCTCACAAAAACGAAGTGACGCCACCTTCAAAATATGATATATATATATATATCATATTTTGTCCCTCAGAATGATCAAAGAGTTTAATTTGCATGTTTGTGATCCTAAGGCTCTTACAGAGATACTGCAGTGGTTATCTTCATGCTATTTATTCTTTCCATATGGAAAATGAAAATGTAAGTGTCCCTTTTATATATGTATGTCCCTTTTTAGATTATTCTAATTTTACAAGCCTTTATGGTTATACTGGGAATGTGCATATATTATGAGTGGATGTGTGTGTGTGTGTGTGTCCATCTCTCCCACTGCACTTTAGGAAACACATGCATGGCTCTCGAAGCATCAAGGCGATAGGAAAACATGCAGTAGGCAGCAATTATATCAAGTCAAAACATTTTTCATGGATGATTTCCTCCAGCATGGCTAAGATACACAGATTATAGCCAATGGGGAATCTTCTGAGGGAGAAGGAAATATATAGATAGAAAAGGAGGGAAGGAGAAGGAGGGCAGCACGGAAGATAAGAGGGTTAAAAAGTCTTTGAAAGGAGATCAGGAGGAAGAAAATGTGTTGTGAACGTTCAGAGGTCGCCTTTCACAGGCGAAAGGACTATATAAATGTGTTTAGAATGAGAGAAGGTGGAGGAGGAGGAGGAGAGAGGGTACTTTGTCAACACAATAGGAGGGGTTACTGTGAAGGTTAAAGAAAATTCACAAATGCAAAGGAAGATTTTCAAGTATGTGTGAATATTTTCTTTGGGTTTAAATTTTAGGTTCAGGTTCACATTTTTCCCATCATTATGGAATGAAATTCATTTCACGTGTGTGTGTGTGTGTGTGTGTGGGTTTTTTTTATACACAAGCTCACATCCCATTCTACAAGCTCTCCCATTTTACAACATATCGACTTTCATAGAAATCTTCCAAACATTTGCTAAATAAACATATAGCAGTAATACAACATATTCATCACCATGAAACTGTGAAATACAACTCGCTACAACTTTAATGAGAAGGGTGAGATTGAGAAGATGCACAGAACTCTGCAATGTTTGGCTGAATTTGAGAGTCTGAGTCTTAAATTCTTCTATATTTGCCTGAAGTGACAGGCATGCGCAGAACAGATCCTAAGTTGACACATGACCCTCCAGACATGTACGTTTACTAAATTAAAAATGGAGGCGTCCTGTGTAGAGCTTTGTGTTGCACTGAGAAATGTTCTTTCCAACAGAAGTCAGCACTTCATATCTTTAATTTCAACTTCCTTTGTCCACTCTCTGATGCATCCTCCACCATGGCCGTTGTTTTACCACACGGCTTCTCCTGGGACTCGGAATTATGACGTTTTCGCATGGTGATGACACCATAAAAAGCACCTCAGCTGTCCAGACTGCAGTCGCATAGCAAAAAATCGGATATGTATCGGATTTAGGACCACACATTAAATTGACCTGGGTCAGATTTGAAAAAATTGGAATTGTGCTGTTCAGACTGTCTTTAAAGGGGCAGTATCATGAAAAAAAAAATCACCTCATAATGGTTTTTCTACATTCATTTACATTCCTTTAGCCTCATTCAGAGGGCCAAGTTGAAAAAGTTCTGTTTCCTCCCTCCCTTGCTATTCCACATTTTGTAAAAAGTCAGCTCCAAACGCACGAGTTGGATTTTCTCGTCTTCTGACTCATAAGGTGGAAACTCCTCCTCTTGACAATCCTGGCTCCTCCTACCCTATAAGAATGTGAACTCCTCCCTCTCAAACTACCTCACAGGTAAAACAAACATAACAAAGGCAGGTTGATATTACAGTTAATATCAAAGTTATTATCTTTACGTTCAGTTAAAAGATAATCTGGAGCGTAGCATGAGCGCTAATAATGATGGTGTATCCATGCAGCTTCACAAAACTCCTGACAACGAGCTTCCTCTACTATCAGGTGTGGTGGAGTTATCAAATTGCTCCGTCATGACGCCAGTAAAGTGTTAGCATTTGTTCCCATTCTGCTGGTTATCTTTATTTAAGGAAGCTGGTGTGAAATGTCATTTGTTCTTTCTTAAACTTAACACAGAACTCATGCTATTCTCTGCTTTGATCTGGTTTTGCTGTTTCACTTTTCGTCTTTGCGGGACTGCTGCTCTAAAGCGTCAGCTAAAGGGTTTTGTTCTGTGTGTCATGTTGTGTGTTTGGATCTGACTGTGAGAGACTTCAGAGTGTCATGTCTGTTTATCATGTTTGCCATCTCGCATCGGTGCGAAAAATCTCCAACTGCTACATGAGCAATAAAAGTTAATAGGCATGCTTCCAGATGTCAAAACACTCTTCCAATAAACCTGAATGTCAAGGAAGCTATAGTTGGTAACACAACACAATATGAACCCTGCAAGCAAAAAAAAGGGTACAGAAACCCCCTTTCCTCAACTCCCACCCCACACACACACACACAGAAAAACTAGTTAATCTTCCGTGATCTTTCCCATTCACCTGTTCTCCCACGCTTTCACACACGCCCACGCAGCACACTACCGCAGCTCTAATATGTGAAAGGCTGAGACGCTGTATGAGTGTATTACACAGACCATTAGGCTAGTGAATGGACAGACGCTAAAATTGGAACTGACAGTGAACCAAATGACAGAAGCAGGAGTAACCCAGATGTAGCAGGGAAATAAAGCAATATCAGCTTGTTTTACTGTACCATAAACAAGCGCACATGCCAAAACACTGCACTGGACACACGCGCGCGCTCGTGCACAGAATAGATGGAAACAGCCTGTGAACGAAGCAGGTGTGACTCTGACAGCCAAGAGTGAGTAACAGAGCTATAGAACAGGATCTAACCATACACTGTAATGGATGGTAACGGGCAGACAAAAAGTAATCTTCATCACATGAATGAATCACTGTTACACTATCTTGGCAGCACACGTACACACACGCACACACGTCTCAGACTGAGTAAATACTGGGCGGATAAGTTTTCACACGTCTCTTGTACATGTTTATGGCTTATTTACATCTTACAAAACACATGTGGTAACTCCACAATACTATCATCAATATGTGTTTGCAAGTGTCTGGATGAGTGCAAAAAGTAATTAAAAAAAGTGCAGACAAAGTTAAACAAAAACAAAAAAAAACTAAGTATTCCAGTCACTAAGACAAAATAAATCTCTTGTACACAACTTTGCAAAAAACTTTAAAATTTTGCCTTTGGGTTTCATATGCACGACTGAAAATCATTTTATGTGCATATTTTGTTTTATGGAAATGTAGCTCCTTTTATTTTGTGTGCCCATTTAAATGTTTATTTTGGCACAAGGCTTTGTGTGCACATATTTGTGAGTGCTTTGCAGTATCTGTGTTTACGACAGGGAGTTACCTCCTGCTAGTATTCTAATTCCCTCACCATTCAGACTCACCCGCAGGTAAAACAACGAGCAGCAGGCAAAAACGCAGTCTCATAGTACCAGTCCAATAACACCTCCGGGCAACAACATCCTAATAAAGCTTAGCATTGTGTCAACAAACAATAAAACTGTATGATAACCTGAACTTTGTTAAAAGTTTTGGCAGTTAACCTAACGTCACCCAGATGACAACAACACAGCATGAAGTTATTCTATTGCAGTGGTATGAAACAGTGTTTAGTGCCTCCTTAATAGATTGATTTCTATTGTTTTTTATCCTTCACGGTCATTTCACGCCTGATGTGGGACCAAGACTGATCTTTGTATTTTTAGTTTTATAACATTGTATATCCACAATGTTATAAAGAAAACTACTGTTTGCAAAAAAAAACAAACAAAAAAAAAAAACCGTAAAGCAACACAACATTAGTACTGAGGGGTATTCCATAAAGGAGGGTTAACAAACTCTGAGTCTATCCATTAACTCTGGATCAACATACCCTGTGATGGGAAACTCTGGGTATCAGATTCCATTACAGCTGGTATGATGTGGGTTAATCAACCCTGAGTATGTAAACCTTGGGTTAATTACGTGCACGCGCGTGATAAAAAGCCATCATCAATGGATCGACGATTACACAAACTACCATGGTAACCACTCGGAAGAGAGTGATTTATTCACCCTGATGGGTGAAATAAGCCGGTGTTTGAGGAATATGAGCCTGTTCTAAAGGTCCGTTCACTAAGAACGCTCCTTCAGCTACCATAGTGGCTTAAATCACCCGTGATTAGTCACGGCTTTTGGTCACTTCATCACTTTATCGCTTCAGTGACGTGACGAGCGGGGAATAATATGAATAAAATGTATTTGAGGAGACGTGGCAGCAGCATAGGATGGTTGCATAGAAAGCCCTCCCGTTACACTGGCTATAAAGACAGTGACTGCCGCTTCACATCACATCATTTATATTGAGTCATCTCGACGTCCAATGTTGTCCAATGTTGTCATGTTGAAATAATGACAGCATTATGTCAGCCTTTATGTAGAAAAATTTAAAAAAAAAGAGTTAGCAAACTTTCTATCTCCATTAATAGCCCGACAGTCGGTCCAAATGCACCTCCATTTAATTTAAAAAAAAATTGCAATTTAATTCACAATCCGATCCAGGACTAACTCAGTGATGTAACTGAGGAACCAACCTGACATAACTGAGACAAATTTCATAAAGTTCAGTCATTTACAAACCATGATACACATTTTTGAAATTTGGCCAACAATGAGATAGGGATTTTTTGATTTTTTTAAACAGAATTGTATCCCCTCTAAAATTTAATGTAATCTTCCATGGTGTAAGGTCTACATTCAGTTTAAATCTGTTAAGCACTTTTGATGTAATCCTACTAACAAATAAACAAATAAACACCTGTAAAAATATTACCTCCTTAACACAAGCAATAACAACTCAATGATAATCTGGAATCATGAAACTTCAGAAAGTGACATAGTCTTGGAATGATGCCGATGGTTACAATAGTCACATATAAACACTGGATCTAATCAGGCAGGTGGTCTTATGCTTGTGTGGGTCCACGTTACAAGGGCAAAATTCGCAGCAGAGAAACTTTTATGAATACAAAAACTACACCGCCATCTATTGGCCTGGCATGTATACTACATCGTTTTTAAGGCTTCCAGCAGTCTCATGTAAACAGAGAAATTTTTTAAATGTTGCCGTGTGAATGCAAACTTTTTGGAAACAAAAATGGAAACGGATGCAAATCGTTGTCTGGCAACCAGGGCCTTCAGAGAGAGGCAAACGTTCTTTCACACACTTCAAACGCCCCTCCACCCCCAGCCACAGGACAGTGACTCGGCGCTAAGCTTGTCCCTCTACGCTTGCTGCTCCTGAAGGTTAATTTCTTTTCCTTCGCTTAGTAATATGCTCAAAACCAGTGGTTGAAATGGAAATGAGGGCAAGGAGGCAGCAACTCAGGTGAGTAAAGTATCAGGACAGGAACAGTTGGCGGGGGGTTGTGGTTGGGGGCTGGCTGGTCACCTACTACGCCTCAGCTGCTCAATGAGAAGAGTAATAGTCGCTTGTAACACCAGAAAAAGTTGCTACATCAGGCGTTAGTTGCTTTTTTTTTTTTGGATAAAAGTCACTGTAGCCACAAATGTTTTTAAGAGTTCAATGCTGCTGACCAAACAAACCCCATCAAGCATTAAAAGTTCTGCCTCCGAAGCGTAATATAAAGTTATGTTTTCAGTTTTTTATACAGGTTTCTTTTTTTTTTTTTTTTTTTTTAATTCTCTCTAAGTTTTTGAAAGAAGCTATGAGGCTCCTTATAAAAAGCATCCAAAAAGCCTAAAAAAGATTTAAATGATAATTATGTGAGATATTATTAGATTTGTGTTTGTGTAATATACATTTTTATTATGCAATTGAAAGGAAAGTGTACATAAACAATGCAGCAAATGAAATGATAGCGACGACAATAGCGATCTACTTCGAGGAGAGAATGGAACATTTAAGTGGCCTGTCTGTGTAACGTTAGCTGGTCAGCAGCTGGGAAACCTGCAGTGTAAACCTCTCTCTGGTGGAACAATCTCTGGTGATAGAAATTACATCTCTAATTGTGCTGAGCTAGTGATTCATTCTGGGAGTGTTGGCGTGGACATTCGGCTCATTCAATATGCAAAGCTTAGACAATAGCCAACGGGCTCATGGACCTTCGCATTAGTTTGTTCAGAAATGGATAGTGACTCACTCGACTTTTATTCAGATTAATACAATTACAAGATAAAATGTTTCGACTTGCCAGACGCTTTTACTGCTGTACAGTATATTTCAACACTGTCATTTCATTGGAGCAGTGGTTCTCACACTTTTTTGGCCTTTTTTTTGCCCTTCCTCTCATTTCTGAATCCAAGTAAAACCTATGTCTGACTACAATATTTTGCCTAAAAACATCTAATTAGCATAATGATGGAATTAACAAGTGATAAAACAAATTTTAAAGAATCTCATTTTGTAAATAAGTGGAAAGAAATGGTATTTAGTGCAGTGGTTCCAAACCTTTTTTGGATAGTAACCCCATTTTGATATCAAGAATTTCTAACCCAAAACCCTAAACCCCAAAAACATTTAGATTTCATTTGTGATCATGCTTGAGCTGAATATATATATATATATATATTTTTTTTTTTTTTATTTTTACTACATTTTAGTTTAACTAGATTTATATTTCCTCATTTCAGGTGACCCCAAATGGGTTCCCAATCCCAAGATTGAAAAACACTGATTTACTGGCTCCTGAATAGATTTATTTTTATAGTTTTGATCATTTCTGATTATCATAAAATGTCAGTCCTGGTCCCACCCCAAGACTGACACTTTATTTGTAAATTTTCCTCTCTCTCTCTCTCTCTCTCTCTCTCTCTCTCTCTCTCTCTCTCTCTCTCTCTCTCTCTCTCTCTCTCTCTCTCTCTCTCTCTCTCTCTCTCTCTCTCTCTCTCTCGTATACCTCTAGGGGTACACGTACCCCCATTTGAGAAACACTGCATTAGAGAATCCAAGAATTGAAATAAACATAAACAAGTTTTATCATAAAAATAGCAGAGCAGTTCATTGAGATACAGTGTTTGCCTTCCAGTGAATGGTGTGACTGTGATCGTCCATCCATAAACTAGACAACCATGACCTTGAAGAAAATAAGCTGATGTTTAAAACATTTTAAATCAGTCAGGTGCTGCTGTATAAATTATTAGCAAAGGATACTCCTGTCATCTAAGCTCAACGCTTTTCTAGTAGAAATCCTGAACCTCGTTCCGTGCTTGGTCTGTTTAGGGATTAGAAACCGCCCCCATGGAGGTAAAGAGAAAGCAATACCTGAGATACTGAAGATGAATGAAGATGGGTAAGGGTAGCAATTAAAAGAACGGAAAGCACCACGAGAGAATAAACACGGCGGAGAAAGAGACAGAGGAAGATGAAGTGAGAAGAGGAGAAAGAGTGAAGGAGGAGATAATAATAAGAAACATGAGGACTGCTGGAATCCTGAGAGGATCTGTCAGCTCTGGTTGGCTTTGATTTTAATGGAAGCCACAGCTCCTCTACCTCTAACCCATTTGGCCTTAATTCCAACACTGTGCTCCAAACTTTTTAAACTTTAATGGCTGCTTCTTAAGTGCCCGCTGCTGACAACATTGATTTGGCTTTAAGCCATGCTGTCCAACACGCCTTTATTTTCTCTCGCAAAATCGAAAGAAACATCTACTTTCTGACATCCTCCTCCTCTATCGCCTCCTCATCCTATTTTACTCCCACAGTGTCTTTATCCTCTTGTGTGTGTTTTTATTTGATGTTGTCAGCAGTTTGTGTGTCACAGGATAGGTTAAAGAAATAAATCAGATTAAGATATGGGGGGCTCAGGGGGTAGGGGGGTTAATTGTTTGTCCAGTTAGGAGCAGGTTGGCTTTATACAAAGTGTACACCTTTGTCAACCGTGATTCACATGAAAATCCAAAAAGTACCCAAAGTATTAGAAGTCTACTGTGTCATGTTAAAAGATCTTTGTATCTAGAAAACCTTCTGCAAATGCTCCACACACAAAAAAAAATTGAAAGTCTGAACAAATTACTTTAATAATTATCATTTGGAGGTAACTCTTTAATTGAAGTTTTATACATAAGGCAGACATTATCTGTCATTAGCATGAATAAGGTGTCATGAAGGCTGTCATTAAGTGTCATTCGGTAAATTACGACACCTTTGGAGCTATGTTGACATTTTTTGGATTAGGTAGAGGGATTTAGTAGGTTTAGGTAGAATTAGGGGTAGGGGTTAGGGTAATAAAGTGTTAGGGGTTAGGGTAATAAAGTGTTAGGGGTTAGGGTAATAAAGGGATAGGGCAGCAAACAACACTTAATGACAGCCTTCATGACACCTTATTCATGCTAATAACAGGTGCCCTTGTCATGTTAATGACAGCGTAATGTATGCCTTTACGTATAATTCTTCAAGTAACCTAACCCAAAATAATCCATTTGGATTATTGCCAACTAGAAACTGACCAAACTGATATAATTGGTTATAAGAGGAGGACAATTGTTTGAAAATGGCTGTTCTGGAACCACCTTGGTATGTGAAAACATTACTATTTTGACATTTAATAGTGAGATTGAATCAATGACTGAAACACATTTTCACTGTCTTCAAAGTGAATTGCTTGGAAAGACCAAGATAAGCTTATCCATGCATGCCATCACTAAGAGAACTGACTACTGTAAAGCTCTTCTGATAAGCAATGGTAAACGGAAGAGAGGCTTGGATGGGCTTAATAATAATAATAATAATAATAATAATTATTATTATTATTATCAATATAAACACTGTAATTACAGCATAATCCCTGCTCATCAAGGAATACAATAATAATAATGGCTTGGATTGGATCACACCTGAGTGCCAATCAGGAGGGAGCTAATCACTCACAACCCAAACACACTCACATCACATAAAACAAAGGATTTAAAATAAAAGAGGAACCCAGGGGCTATAAACAAACAAATTATAACCCCTGACACTTCCACGGCAAGTCTATCTTTAGTAAGAATTTTGTAATAAATAGACTAAATAAATAGACTTTTAAAGTAATCCTGCTACCCAGACAGCACACAATTGTTGCGCCAATGTTGGTCCAACCCATATAGTTTTATTGCCTCTAGACTTCCCAAGTCTGACCCAGGCTGGATTCAAACCCCTGACCCTATGCTTTCATGCGCGCTTCCTTAAACTATAGCGTGGCTGCCATTTTGCGCCTACGGCCACCACCGACATTCATGCACAATTCATACTCTTTCGTTCATTCATTCGTTCATTCATTCATTCATTCAGAATAATTCATTCATCCGCAAGGGGAAATTCAGTTTCAGTTACATCCCATCCAAGTGCCTTGCCAAAGGAAAAAACAACAACAACTTGGACAGAGTGGGATTCGAACCCCCCAACCCTTTGCTTACTGGACCACCCACTCTATCACTGATCCATGATCATGACTACTGTACCTTCTTAAATCTGAATCTGATGTTTTCTTTATTTGAATATTGAGCTTTCTGGAACACATTTTTATACATGCTGAAAAGCTTTAATTGAAATGCTCTTTGTTCAGCGCCTTGTGACAAGTGCTTTAATAAAAGATGACGAGGGTGAGAAGCCGTGTAACAAATATCCTTCAACTTTTGAAAAAGCTTTCATAATATCAAGTCCTGTTAAAAGCCCAAACCAAACCCCAATGTTAGACAGTCCCAACTCCTAATTCTTCCCATCAATGCGGAGCTATGTATGCATGGATGACAGAGAAGGAAGGAGGTCCAGAAACAGAGGGAGATAATGGGGGAACAAAGGCCAGGGACAGACAAAAGAAAACATGAAACAGAAGAAGACAGAGAGAGAGAGACAGATGACAGAAAAGAGGCTGAAATTATAATTCCCGCCCCCCTTTTTTCTTGTGAAGTGACAGCTACAGTGATGTATAACCCTGGCAGTGGAAAGTTAATTAGATAGGCTGGGTTACAAAGAGATGACGGACTGAAAAGGCTGTGAGGCAGAAGGGTGGAGGCTGGTGAGAAATAGTGATGGAGAAAAACACTAAAGAAATGTGAAAGCCAAAAATACACAGAACGGGGCGAGGAGAAAAAGTTTTTTAGTTAATAGTGCACTTTATCAGACAGGTACCACTAGGATTTTGAGTTAGATCTTATTTAACAAAATTGTGTTATTAGTTGTTTCTTCTTTCGAATTGCACATGACAAGACATGACTAAATCTGATCAAAGGAAGTGACAGATTACTTAATATCTCTATGTCTGTGTGGGCAGAAAATAATATATTTATTTCAATTATAAGCATTAATCAATAGCTGTCAGTTATCAGTGGCTTATAGCTTGAAGAGAAGGACACAAATTGATACATATATAATCAATCACATCTCTGAGTTAAGCACTAAAAAACAAAGCATACATGTGACACTTTCTTTATTTTCAAAGTCAAGGTAAATCAAGCCAATGTGAGTAATGAAAACTGTAGATAATGGAAGTATAGAAAAGGACTTATGCTAAAGTTATATTATATAATCAATTTTATGACTCTCCTCTGGCAGAAATTGACATCGCAAAGCCTGCTTTATATGTTTCCTATTAAGAGATTTCATATTGTTGTAAAATTGATACTAATTGTAATAATTTTAACTGATAAACACCAGATTGTCTTTTTAATTGCTTTGTTGTTTCAACAGAAATAAACTTTCTGGATGAATTAGTTGTTGCTACAATGTCATAGGCAATTAAAATCGTGTAATCTAAATGACATAAAAATCCTCGCTGAAACTTTTTATATTCTTTAACTCACTTCATTGAAGAATAATTTACATTCAGCACAATAAACAGAGTTACTCCAAAAGGTGCTGCCCCAATCAGTCAAGGCCAAATATATAATGCTGTAATGAGTGTTCAGGCACACAAACAATAAAATGTCTGCAGAACAGATGTGTGCAGACATTAAACAACATCATTTACTTTTATTATCTCATTTTGGTAGACCTGTCAGACACAAATTTCACTTTGAGGTACTCGCTACTCATCAACCACAAATTAGTGTGTAAATCCATTCTCCTGCTCACGTGTACTTTTAGAATCCCACACTTTCTCTTGCAGACATTGTTTTCCTTTTCTTGAAGTGTCTTACTTTCATCACTTTTCATCTCATTTAACCCTTTTGTCAATCTGGTCAATTAATTGTTTTTAGTAACGTTCAGTGTTGGGCGGTAACGCGTTACAAATAACGCGTTACTGCCCCAACGTTACTTTTGACAGTAACTAAAACTCTAACGCAATTTTTTAAAAAGAAATACACTCAGGTAACGTTACAATATGGTGTGTTTGTCTGTTACTTTACTAGCTGTGGTATACTTCCTCTTTAAGGTGGCGCTAGATATTTTTGCGGGATGCCGTCCCAACCACGGTAAAGCAAAAGAACAAGAAGCATTGTCGGCATGTGCGCTAATCATGGCGAGTAAATGCAAGCCTCTCATACGTGGAAATACGCGCATTATTTTGCCAATCTGCCTCCAAATGATACATGCATCGGTGAAGCGCAAAGCTAACGCTGCGTTGGTGGACGTGAGGGAAACCTCTGCACCGAAACAACAGCGGCTGGATTTTAACCGGACTGTTTAACCAGAGTTTAAAAAATAGATAAATAAATAAATTTATCCATCCACCCATCCATCGATCTATTCATTTTCTGCCTCTTATCCGTAGTCGGGTCACGAGGGCAGCATCCTTAACAAGAAAGCCCAGACTTCCCTCTCCCCTGGCCACTTCTCCAGACATAGTCTCTCTAGCTTGTCCTGGGTCTTTCTCTGGGTCTCCTTCTGGAGGGACGTGCTCTGAATGCCTCACCAGGGAGGCGTCTGAGGGCATCCTAATTAGGTGCCCAAGCCACCTCATCTGGCTCTTCTCAATGCTGACTGAGCTTCTCACCCTTTCTCTACGGGAGAGCCCAGCCACCCTACGGAGGAAACTCATTTTGCCTGCTTGTACCCGCGATCTTGTTCTTTCAGTCACGACCCAAAGCTCATGACCATAGGTGATGGTAGGAATGTAGATCGACCGGTAAATTGATCGGTGCAAACTCTGCATCACTGCAGACGCCGTACCAATCAGACTTCGAGGTACTTGATCTCTTTCACTTGGGGCAAGATCTCATCCCCAACCCGGAAAATGCACTCCAACAAATTCACTCTTAAAAAGTAACTAAAAGTACTTTGTGCTGTTGTTTGTTGTGGACATAATTCTAATCAACACAAAGGGGTTTATAAACTATTTTGAATACCAGCAAAACCAACCAAGTGCCGACAACGTCTATGGTGATCAAATGTAAACAGAACTGACTTGGACGAAGAAAAAACTAAGGACTCGCAGTGACTATTTTATCAGTGGTAAGTACTTTCCACAGTATTTTCATCTGAATGCGCAAAAAACTTGATATTTGCAAAATACTAAGCCTTTATTCCGATTATCATTTGCTAGGGAAACCTGCTCGACTGTATAATGAATCCTCGCCAGACTGGGCTCCAACTCAAAATGTTGGCCATGACAAAGTAAAGGAAAGCTCAAAGTCACTTGATCAAAGTTATAGACGTGTCTAGAGAGAGAATAAAAGACAAAATCTTACTGCAGAGGAGTCAAAAACACAACAACCTTCGACATTTCGCAGTGATTGGGCTGTTATACTTATTCTTTTACTTGATCATTATATTGAAAATATAAATTATAAAAACTGTGACTTTGCTTGTTTATATTTATTATTATTATTATTATTATTATTATTATTATTATTATTATTATTATTATTATTATTATTATTTATGTTTTTGCAATTGTGGTGTGAGAAGGCATCTGTGAGGAGGCAGAAACATGTAAATGTCATGTAAATTATCTAGTAATGTAACTGGTTATCGTAACAAATATTTTTAGTTTATTCTTACTTTAACAGCCAGTGATACAGAGTTGGAAACCGTAATAAATAAAGACAGCTACACAGAAGAAGAAAAAAGAGAAAATGCAAGAGTGTGTTGTGCATTAACTCATTTTTCAGATTCTATTGTACCTTTTGATTAGGCGAGAAACGTTGCTTTCTATAAATTTTTAATTTTCTGTTTTGCAAGCTATTGAGCAAGGAATAAAAAACTGTACACACAAAAATTTGTGAAGTTATTTGAGCTGTTCTGCATAAGGAGACTTGCATATTCAACAAATCATGAAATTTCAAACTCATGTTATTTAGTATTGTTTGCTGTTGAAAAAATCATGGCATCGAGAGTGGTGAAATATGTGAATAAAGTGAACACATTAGTAGACACGCTGTTAGCAGATGCCGTTTTGTTTGTTTGTATATCCTCCAATGTGGCGGCGCGTGGTTACGCAAGCAGTTTTGGTCACGTGGTTGAAAACAATCTATAGGATAATCTTATAAAACGGAAGAAAATCTGGCACTTGCAGGGATTTGGTCGGGACAAAAAATTTATTTTATTTATTTATTTATTCAGTTTATTTCCGACATGGTTGCATTCACAGAAGTTTTGTTATTATTATTATTTTTTTTTTGTACATGCCGAAAAAGGAGACGAGAGAAGCAGTTTGCTGATCCAAGTCCCGTCCCCTGTTTTTTTTTTGTCCTTTTTTTGTCCTTTTTTATGTAAGATTTATTCTCAGCTGTAGTCAGTGTTGTCTTTTTTCATTCCTCCTCTCCATCGTTGTTCGTGTCGTCCTTGTTCCCTGCAGATTTCATTCCCCGACTTTGTTTACGTTCCTCCAGTTCAAAAGAAAACTTCATCGTCTTTCGAAGTTCCTTGTTTTGTCTCTGCATCAAGGTTATTCTAGCTGTTAATAGCTATTGACAGTGCTGTGTTTTCCAATGTTAGATTGAACCCTTTCTCGTATAAACACATTACTATGTCTTAGTTTATAAGCAGTAATTTAAATGTGACCCAATAAGGGAAGAATAGATTATCTTCAGTGATTTGGTATGTAGTATTTGTTGTAATTTCCATAGGATGTAGTTCTGTTTTCAATGTTTAGTCTTTAAGATGTTTTTTATATAATGTATTTTTTATTTTTTTTGCATGTGTTTGCGTGTGTTTCTGGGTGGATGTTGTCGTTAGTATTAAATATTGTAAGTATTGGTAAATGCTTTATTATCTTTATGTACTGGTACCCCGCATACGATGAAAGTGTAAGTGCACCTCAAAATGCCTTGATTATGGGCGTAGAGGTAGTTAAGTCCAGTCACAGCAGCCCTGCCCCCACATCACTGCGCATTCTCGCATGGAGCTGTCAATCAATGCTCGCTAAGGGCTGTGAGAGGAGAAAATCACTCTTCTCCCATCTTTCAAAGGAGGGGGCGGTGCCAACAGTGACGGTTAGTGATGTCACTTATCCAAAAAGAGGTCACTAATCTAATCTCAGCCAATAGGAAAATTAAATTGCAATAGCCGGCGTTCAACCCATAGAGGGCAGTCACTGACATTTTACAACTAAAAATGCTAAATTAATATACTAAAATGTAAAAATGGGACGAGGATAAATAAACTATGCACCTAATAATGTAGGTATTCAGCAGAAAAAAGTGGTTTTAGGGCCCCTCCTCTAACTGCAATGCTAAAGCTGAAGACACTTATACTTTAAATGACATTCATATCCATCAATCCTGACAAAGTTTGTGTGAAATAATGAGGTGTGCTTTATTACATATGAGATGCATACAGTGCAACCAGAAGGGGGGTCATCCCTCTGTTAATTACAAAGCTGATAACACATTATGCTCCAGCAGACAAGCAATATGGCAGACGCTCACACGCACCCAGAGCCACAAATGACAGGGAACCTCATCAAACCAGCTCTAATGAAGACACTTCTCCCAAATAGAAGAGGAACGAGAGACGGCTTGATGAGAAGACGAGAGGAGTAAAAGAGGACAAGGTCGCCTAGATTGATGGCGCTCATTAGCCTAATAAGGTACTTTAATGAAGTGGACCCAACACTATTGAAAGCCCTGGCGTATAAGGACTCACTGACACAACCATCCCACTGGTTTTGTTGTCCTTTGGACAGAAAACTTTCATTAGTTAATTTTTGCAAATGCCCAGATAACACACAGTCTCTCACACACACTCACCTCCCCTTCCGATGACTGCAGGAGGAGATCTTTCCGACAGGACGCTGTGAAGTCTCCCACTCCAGCATTAATCTCCACCCCTCTGGGAGCCTCCAGGGTCAAGGTTCGGGTTGGAGACTCCAGCCTGAGAGCCATAAACAGACTGAAGTTAATGCAGAGTCCGTGGAAACCAAAATGAAAAAACAAAAACCATGTCGGATGAAGTTTGGGCCTCTTGCTCTGAATAACAATAGATTATCACTGAAGGATCAACAATAAGTCAAATATAAGCCTTGCTCTCAGTCCTCTGGCTGCTCAGTAAAAGCCAGCACTATCAATTGTTGAACTGGTGAAGGACAATATACCAAGTCCAATATTTTTGAAACACTTAATCGAAACCAAAAAAAATAAAAAGTTTAGAGCTTTAGAGTTGTGGACTTTGGATACGAATAAATTGTTCAAAACATTGGCAACGTCTAAGGAAATAACCCATTTGGTAGCTTTTTGATACATTTCATTTTAAAGCTAGGTTTTAAATGTTTCGTTTAAATGTAGCTTTTAAAACCATAATCCTGACAGTTCGGCAGAGGAGACCCTGAACCTCCCAGTTGAGAGGCTGAGTATTCAAACCAAATGTTTGTTGGAGAAAAGTCAGGCTTTCATTCAGTCTGACCAAAGGACACCTGCAAAGACCTTAGTGCCTTTGATAAAAGAGGTTCTGGTTTAAGAAGTGCATAAAAAGCCTTTTTTTCCACTGGCTGTCCTTCATGCTTTGCACTAACGGAGTCCATCAAACCAAATAACAATTTAAGAGGTTGACGTTAAGTATCAATAGGTTTAATCAGGCATGTATTTTGGCACAATGAGATGTACTTTTGGTTAATTGAATTTATTGAAACGCAAAATACAATGGAAATCAGATTAAATCATTTCAGATTGGGGCTTTCAATGAAATCTAGTATTTCCTGCAAAGATTGGATAAAGATTCAACAAAGCAGATCACTTGCATCCAGATAATGTCTTTTAATTTAAAGCAGAGCTGGAAGCAGACTGGTTTGCATCAGAATTAAGTCATTTCACCTCTATTTGCAACTTCTATCTGCGGGAAAATGGGAGATTATGAGTCCTATTAGTGCTAAATGACTTACTGTGTGATGTGTCCTTAAAGGGTTGAGCTACTTCAGGGGGGAAATGACATTGTTTCTTTAGATGGTTTAATTTTCTCAGACTTGTAAAGCATCTAAATGTTTGGTTCATTTGCTCACTTCATTTATTCTTTTTACCAAACAGCTTTTAAAAGGTTTGAACATGAAACAAATCCTACGCAATGTCTTTGTGGTAGTGATTTCTACAAGCTAGATGTGTATGAGATCATGTAGGCTCTGCATCCTGGCAGCGCTAAGCATTCAGGGGTTATAAGAGATGGAAATACATATTTTCCTTTTGCTCTGACTTTTGATTGGTAAAAAAATAAATAATTTTTCTCTACAGAACAGTTTTGCATCTGCATATGGGAGCATGTGAGAGACAGGAGCTTGCAGTTACGGAAAGACAATCACAAGATGCTGCTGAGAAAGTAAACCGCTTCCCATGGACGTACACATACTGTACATGCTTCTATCAATTACGGTTATCAATGTCTCTTGTTTTGTTTCCATCTGTCAAAATATTATAATTCCAGTTTGGTTTTCACCCATTTCAATTTTACTCCAATGGAAATTGTAGACAGATGGAAATACTATGTATGCATATTTATTTAATCCACATCTCAGCTATTCAGTGTTTTTTTTTGGGGGGGGGCATTGTTCAATTCAGCATAGCACAATAACTGTATTTTCATAGATAGGTTTTCATCAAAAAGATACAATTTATGTTTGAGATTTAATTATATCCAAGATATTTCCCCATTATAACAGCTCACCATCTCTACCACAGATCTAGCTCCCAGGCATAGCAACACTATTTTACACAGCATCCATATTTGTCTATAATGACATGGTGAGCAGAATTGATATAATGCATTAATGCATGGATGGAATATGGGTTCAATTTTTTTTCAATTTCAGTATCCTCCCACTTAAAAGAATAAAGACCAACGGGGGGATGTACAATTATATTCCACTCTGGATCATCTGAAGTTCAACAACACATGCAGTAGATAACAAAAGCACTCAGAGAGAACAAACCTACACCAAGAGCCAGATATTCACAGTTATCTGGATCAGTGATCATAATCACGGTACTAAGATTACTCACACTTTAATGGCTTGGAAGACATTTCTATCCTCATTAGTAATGATACAGCTGGTCTGAATGTACACCTACAGTTTGTTTTTCAAAAAAATGCAATGAAATGTGCAATCCAGATCTGATCTGGATAAAACTCCGTGTGGTAATTGAGGAACTGAGTCAAATTTCATTAAGTTCTTTTAGTTAGAAAACCGAGTTTTTCAAAGTTTGAAATGGATCCACAATCAGTATATTGATCTGGATTACTTCAAAATGTTATGGAATCTTCAATGGCCTAAGGTCTATATTTGGTCAAAACAGTGACAAAATCTTTTGACGTAATTCTGCTAACAAACTAAATAAATATGGTAAATGCTGTTGAAAACATATGAAGAAGTACTAAAATCTACTGTCAGCATAATCTTTGCTGTTGGACTCTGCATAGAGGTTCCGTAGCCTCCAAAGCAGAACCTCCAGGTTCTGTAACAGCTTCTTCCCTCAGGCCATAAGACTTTTGAACAAAATATAATCCTTTCATTCCCCTCAAACCCCCATAACCGGATTACCTCACTGGACTGTAAAAAAGACAATATAATCCTCACTGGACCAATAAAATAGACAATATAACATGCATTAACTCCCCAACCCCTAAAAAAGAACAAAAAACAAAAACGTGCAATATACTTATCTGTATAGGAATCTTACGCATAGCTTTTCCTCTTGATATCTATTTATATCTGCACCTCTTTTTTGATACTAATTACTTTATGTAAATACTTACTGCAGTTTTTTTAACCTGCAATACGAGCCAATGTGACGGAATTTTGTTCTTATCTGTACTGTAAAGTTCAAGTTTGAATGACAATAAAGAAAGTCTAAGTCTAAGCTTCGTCTTTGAACAATCCCTTCCAAAGTAGATTTCCAATTTAAAAACGTATCACTTTAGAATGGTAAATACAATCTACATAATTCAAGCCAGCTGGCCATCCCACCCCCAACCTATGCAATCAATAATAAAAAAAAAATATATATATATATATATATATATATATTTTTTTTTTTTTTTTTTTGAATGATCAAAAAGTAGCTCTCTTGTAATAATATGGAATAAAAGGGCAGACCTCACATTTTAGAAGCCAAGCCTTTAGTCTGTGTTCTTTCAAGGGTTTGGGTAGAAATTGTTGAAGTTTGGGCTTTTTAATGTGAGTTATATTTCCCATAAGTCTTGGCTGACATTCATCCTGCCCTTTTCCTTTTCAGCGTTACTGAAGGCTAAACTACCTGATTGCCACCTTGCCATTTGGGACAAAAAACTTTTAACCTTTTCATGCTAAATGCTTCTCCATATAACCCATCACCCTGGTTGCTGTAGAGTGAAGCCTCACCCAGTCAAAGAGACACTTTAGGACACTTTTCTATCTTACCGAATGCTGCACGGTGATGAATTGAGACGGATTCATAGACGGTAAAAAACTTCGAGTTTAGGCGAAGTTCTCCGAGAGAGAATGCAGATACATGACATTTATACACCTTCCAGACGTGACCAGCGAGTTTACGTCTGAGTGGAGGAAGATTATGCAGAGGGTTTAAATCGCACAATGAAAGCCTGGAGGTATGAAAAGAGGAAGTGAAAAGAGAAAGTCCTGGGCTGTTTAAAAACATTATAAAGGTACCATCGAGTTACTGAGGTGAGACAAGAGGAAGTCAAGGAACATTAGATATTTGTCTTGGTGGAAAACTTTGTGTGTATGTGAGTGAAAGAGCATACCGATCTCCGTTCTATCAAAAATCAAATTACATTTGGAAGCATTTTAGCGTTTGCAAATCTCCCATAAGTTTGTGTATTGGCATAGCTACCTTGTGATTGCTTAATGTCCCGTACGTGTGTGTACCTTTGTGTGAGACGCTGCCAGACAAACGTAAGCGTAACTCCCGAAAGAGTTTTTTTTTTTCAAAGGCCTTAGCTGTCTTGCTCGCTGTGAAATGTAGCTGCGGAAGTGGCTAATGGCAGAGTGCAGGGAGTGAAAAAAAATGTCAAGCAATTTCATGCCTTTGTGACTTCAACGACATGCTGATAATTTAATCACTGAAGAAAGACTTGCCTCAACCCTCCATTACTTTAGCAATTCCATTCATTGTTTGGGAACTTGTTTTTGTTCTGAGAAAGACAAAAGTTGTTGATAGAAATATCTATAAATCAGTGAGTTGCCAAACTCTCTGTCAGGACACACTAGTGTGTGATCCTTTGGGTCGGTCGTAAACAATGTTCAATTATAATCAGAAGAGCCAAAACCATATCATTGAAATACTGCAGGTTTTTGTTATTGATTTGCATCAGTGACATTAGCCTTTGTATTGATTGGAGACGTAAATTATCACATCTAATTGTTTATAGCTGACAGTCTAGGTGTGCCATCGCAAATAGTCTTCTAACCATCTGTTAAAATGACAAACACATTTAATACATGCTTGTTTTTTGTGTTGCTTTTTGATTTATTGGTAGGTTAAATAGATCAGTCATTTGCACATTTGTAGTATAGTAATATAGTATAGTAATTTATTTATGTCCAACATTTTTCTTTTTGCACTACTAGCCTATGATAGTATTTGTATACTATGTTGCTGCAATTGTGAATTTCCTCTCTGGGTATCAATAAAGGTGTATTGTGTTGTATTCTATTCTATTCTAGAAGCTTAAAGCATAGGCACACCATGGTCAAACTGAAGGAGGTAAACAATCTCTGTAGCCACAGCTGCTTCGGGTTTTGTGCAGAAAACCCCCCCTAAATTGGCCGTAGGAGTGAACAAGAGTATGAGTGGTTGTGTGTGTGTTGCCCTGCAATGGACTAGCGCCATTGTGAGGGTGTACCCCCCATGATTTAAAATTTTTAATTTTTAATAATAATAATAATAATAATAATAATAATAATAATAATAATAATAATAATAATAATAATAATAATAATATTTAAAAACCTTTGTCTCCATCAAAGTTACTGAAGAGCTTCATGTAGTTTTGTCACGGCAAATTTGCGGTGATGAAGTCCAGTCACAGCATGATGATTTTATAAAAAAGGATTTATTATAAACTAAATGAAAAATAGTGCAAAAAAGGTCTTTCATCCTGTAGGAAGGGCAAGCGGCCAGCAACTAACTGGAAAGTTCCACAGCTTAAACTTTATACAGATAGAGAAAAGTCCTGGGCCTGATGAGAGGAAAAGGAGGGGGTCAGATGCCCCCAACAGTGGAGACGTTAGAGCAATGATATCTGTCTTGATAATATGTGTGCATCAGTTGGTGTGTGTGTGTGTGTATGTGTGTGTGTGTGATGTGAGTGTGTGTGTGTGTGCGTGTGTGTATCTGCATGTGAGTCCACATGTGAGTTTGAGTTTGGCCTTGGTCAGATGCAGCTCATCTGTGTGCGTAGGTGAAAGAATGTGAGTCGGCCATCTAAACCCTGTGAAAGGCATAGACCAAGAATCACATCTTATTATACATAGGCACTGTTACAGAGCTCTGTTAATCAGAGCTTTGGTATGAGACCTTCAGCAGAGACTGTTTGTTGCTGGCACTGTGAATACAGCACAACCTGTCTGTACTGCGAGTAATCTAATCTAACATGACTCAGCAAAGGAGCAACGTCTCTGTTCAAAAGTACAACGATATAACGCAGTCATTGTGTATAAACACATGACAAAGTGTACACATGAACACACATTTGATGATATGATGATTAATATAGTAATTGCCATAACAGTTTAAAGATTTCTTTCAAAATATGTAAGGTGGAAGAGTTTACTTTAGTTCTTATGTAATCTCCAGGAATGCTTTCTACATTATGATATTCTAAAAGGATTAAAGGCAATATTATCTACCCTTGAGGGAAGGTTGAATGTATAGCTTTAGCATACAGGATCATATAGATGAGAAAAGCACAACACAGAGGATGATTTGATAAGGGAAATGCCACTGCAGAACATGTTACATTAATACAACAGATAATAAATTCCACATATTGCACTAAAGCGATTTACAAGTCAGCGGTGTAACGGACCATGTGAAAACAAGCCGTTTTTATTATTCATGATGTACATTAAAAACATTTGTTTCCAAAGTGACACTTGGAAAGTCCTTCAAAGATTTATATTGTCCTCCTGGTTATAACACTGCACTATTACAGCTTCCCATAGAAGACATAACTGAGTGGATAATTTACCATTGTAAAATGACTTTTTATTTATGTATTCCCCCACCACCCACCGCCCCCCAACACACACACACAACACACCACACACACACACACACACAACACACACACACACCACACACACACCACACACACCCACACACACACACACACCACACACACACACACACACACACACACAACACACACACACACACACACCACACACACACACACACACACACACACACACACACACACACACACACACACCACATACACACATTTCGTACAATACAGGAAAGAAAAATCTTAATTGAATGAAAACCAAATAATCAACTTTGTTAAATTTGAAAAACTAATGTTAAAAAAAAACTATTGTATCTTAAAATTAAAAATGTAGCCGTCCAAAATTGTATTTCTTTAAAGTTTGTTTTGATCCCCACTCTAAACACTCTCTAATTGACATTTTCAGAAAGGTTTCGCACATTGCATTGTGGGATGTGGAGTCCTGTATAGACATATGCATAAAAGCGTTTTTACTTCATTCTTACAGTGATTTCTTGTGTTTCGTTGCCAGACAAGGAGGACAGAGCTTCGCTTGACACCATTGTTGTTGTAGTTTGTTTCCGATATTTCACATTATATCAGAAATAAGTAATCCCACAATGCAATGCGTGAAAATGTTAACAAACTCAGTGTTTGCAGTGGCATTGTAATCGCATTTTTAAGCTGCATTTTCAACTGTTTACATATTTTTTCAAGCAAATTATCTTTGATTTATTGATCAATGACGCCTATAATATGAATTTATCAGTTAAAAAATTCCTGTGTCAAGCAGCTTTAATAACTAGTTATAAATTACCTTTTGCTAAAATAAAACATCTAATCAAACAGAAAAAAGACCAAAATTAAAGTCAAATGCTGATTTTGCATTTTGTTACGATCACAAATTTGAGAAGTTTATTGCTAAAGGGAGTTGTCTTTTGTGATTACTAAATATTAAAAACAGTAAATCAAAGAGAGAATCAAAACTGTGAGGATAGGAAAGCGTTAGAGGGGATTTAGTTAGATTTTTCTAAGTATTCCATACAGGTACATTTTGCTGTTTATTCTACAGTAGCGAGTAATACAAGATTTGATCAGAAAACACCTCTAGTCACATTATCACATCACAGTCTTCTTACTTCCAAAGTGCTAGAGAATCTAGCTGTGCTTCAATTTGCACTACACAACATAAACGAAAAAAAACCGACACTGAATTTCAGAGACATTATAGATTGTTCCCACCACCATGCTCACTGTTATTCCTTCCCTTTCTTGCTTTCTCTCTTTGTAGTGAGTGTCTAATCAATGCAACTGTTCAAAGCCAGCTTGATTATCCTTACTGCAGTACGGTTTGTTTCTTCCATTTTAGGAAGCAAAGAAGTTGATTAGATGACCCGATTGGGAGCATGTTTAACATTTTTTTTCTTTTTTAAAGAATTAATGGAAAAACTTTGGGCTATCTGTTTGAAATGAGGCCATTTTCATTCGGAAATGAAACCACTGAGAACTAAAAAGACTTAACAAGATAAAAGTGAAAAACCAAAGTTGCAACTTCTAGCTTGACTTCTAAGTAATTCTTGTATCCTGCTGACCCTTTGCAGGACAAATCATACAAGGTGCCTGTGATTCTTTAAAAGTATAAAAGAGGCTGTCCCCCCAAGGGTTAGTTCAAAGAGAATGTGCCTATTTCTATATGGTAATGACTTCCAATTATTTTGATGAGAACCCAAAGTTTTTAATACCTAAAAGGCTTTAAAAAAAAAAAAAAAAAAGCCAGGGGTGGGAGTGCTCTTAGTGTTTGAAGCCAATTAGGAACTTGTCATTCTCACTATACCACTGGAAGGAATGTCAGGACAATATACATTCATTGCACAAGTCTTTTTGAACATATAAAAAAAATGTAGACAGCAGCCTAGAAATAAAGCATACTTTCAGTTTCAGTAACACCTTAAGGGAGTAATTGCTGAGGCTAGTGAGAGTTAAACACATCCCTAATCTAATTAAATGGCTCCCTTTGCTCTGCATGAGATGGGTATATGCCTCGCTTGCTTTTTCCACCTGGGAGTGTGTCAGCGGATAAGGCCTTTTTTTTTTTTTTTTTTTTTTTTTTTTGCTTAGCTGAGATTTTTTTCCTGCAGTGATGATAGTTGAAGGTGATGACTTTGGCATTCGGGGATCCTCAATACTGGTATGGATTACTCCTAATCCCGATAAATTAAGAACTCCAACTTTTTATTGAAATTCAACCATTGCAAATGTAACTGGGCGAGATATTCAAGGAGTCCTTTGCATGTGTGTGTATTAGGGGTTGAACGACTTCATCATTTTAAAGGTCAACTTTATGTGCATACTAGTCGAGTCGACGTCGACTAGCCGATGACGTCACCAAGAGCCGAAGCCGAGCGGCAGGCGAGTAACGGTGTTGTGCCAAAATCTGTGACCCGAAAAAATCTGTGACCACAGGTGGCGACAGTTCCAACCCCTGCGGCTTCTCGGCGGACATTTACTCCCCCTTAAACACGTTTGTAATTATTCTCCAGTCTGTATTTACTTCACCCACTGGAGCGTCATATTTAAAAAAGGAGTAAATAGCTCCTTAATAGCTACGAAGAGGTTTATGCATTTGACGTAGCACTTTTCTGTGATCGAGAAGCCGCAGCCGTCACAGATTTTTTCGAGTCACAGACTTTGGCACAACACCGACAGCCCCTGGGACACAAGACATGCTATAGAAGCTAAGTAAATCCAGGAACACTGCTGCTTTGCCTACTGTGAGTCTACGGTAACTGTTTAACCCAGGGGCTTTGTTTGGGCTGTTTTTAAGGTTGCTACGGCTTTCTTCACCGAAGCCGGTGTTGTGCCAAAATCTGTGACCCGAAAAAATCTGTTACACCAGTAATTTTACATCTGCTTAAGTAAAATTTCATCAAAGTAACAGTACTTCTACTTCAGTAGATTTTTTCTGTACTCTTTCCACCCCTGACTTTTTCTATCACTGAATACAATGTTTTCCCATGCCCTTAAGTCTGAAAGAGCTCTGTCCTTTTTAACTTTCTTGGACAAAGGGATTGACAGATTCATCAAAATACAGCAATTGAGAGTGAGACGGAGCCCAAAGCACAAATCCCTTTCCAATGCTGCGCCCTGTGTTTGCAGCTACTCTCTCGAGGAACTCTCCTTGTGACCCCAGCTCTAGGATGAAGGGAAAGAGGGCACTGGAGGAGGGATGAAAGGGATGAAACACTGGATAGAAACTGGATGATATTGACAGAATCTTGTATCCAGGAGCCTAGGTGAGGCTGGAGATCTAAGGAAACCAATTAACTGATTTTGCTGTGCTGCATTTTAAAATGTCCTTACTAAAGAGTCCATCAGTAGTTTCAATGTTGTACCTAAAAGTCCAATTTATTTTTAAAAAAGTTGCAAAATTTCTTCATTGAATTATATTTTTGTATCATAAGTAAAGTATTTTGCATAAATCAATATAAAGTTGTTTTTTTTTTTTTTACTACTGGATTATAACACTTAAAGCAGAGGAGGAAACACCTGTGGGATTAGCAGCCAGATTGATCTAATAAGGGACTTACATGAAAAGTATTGAGGCTGTCTGACTCTAGCATCCCAGACACTTGTCTGTCTCTTTTAATATCTTCAATTTTTCATAGGCCGATTGAAGTTTGTTCTCGCCATAGCTCACTGCTCGTTTGCGCCGTATCAGGAGTCATTGAAAGTGCTTTGTGAAGAAAGCCTGGACTCCTGTCACTCAGCGACCCCCCCCCAAAAAAACTACATCTACCATTTACTTCCTTTAAATATTTCAACAAATTTCTCACTTTTTCTCTACTTTACCCCTCTTGCCATAATCTCTGCTCCTCCTTTTAAACTGATGAAGTCCCTTAGATGACACACTCTAAATAACGTTACGTTGAATTTACTTAAAAGATATGTGAAACTTGTTGCCTTAAAAAAACACGTTATGTCGACTTAGATCAAGTAGATTTGATCAACTCATAAGTTATGTTTACTGACATCAATTATATTAACTTATTAGTTGTTATACGTTATATTTACTTTGATCAATTATATTAACTTATTAGTTGTTATTCGTTATATTTACTTAGATCAATTAGATTTGATTCATTTATTAGTCAGAATCCAAGTAACCTTTAGTTTGTTTAAAGTAGGATATAAGGTAATTTATTGTCATTATTTTGCTTTAGAGACATTTTAATTGATTGAAACTCTAAAACTTACACCACAGCCAAATATATACAGTAAAGAAGAAAACTATGAAAACATCTTAAAACCAGAAAGATTAATGATATTAATGATAACCACAGAACCATAAATAAAATGTATATATTGCTACTTCTCTACTTCAGGTCTTGGTCTTTTATGTAATATTAGGTCCCTCTGTGTTTCTCAAAAACATGCATTTTAGATCAGTTAACGTTGCTAAATTAATCATAATAAGGATGATGTGTGTCCCTGTGGTTTTCATTCTAAGCCATGAACTGCAGGTGTCCAGTGTGTGCCTTGACATGTCAATGATTCCCAGAAATGAAATCACAAATAGCAAGCCAAACTGGCAGAAACACAAAGGTCAGCAAAAAAGTTTAAAAAATAAAAAATAAAATGAGAAAAGTCAGAGAGAGCAAAAAATCCCAACTCGACACAGTGACAGGCTGTCTCTGTTTTTATCTACAGCTTGGTGCACCCTCTACTTGGACGTTGATCTGGACTCCTGGTCTTCTCCAGCCAACCACCTTTGCCCACGGCTGGCTAAACGTAGAGATGTGGCTGTAAAATGTGGTGAGCTTGAATTTTTATTTGTCTTTGTATTTTGTTACTGAACTTGTTTAGGCTGGGCATTAGATGTTTTTGTTTTCAAGTTGAACTGATTATTTAATGTTGAAATTTCAATTAAAACAATTCCCATTGGCTCACTGATTGTTCTATATATTTTGGGTTGGCCTAAAGTGTCAGACACCTGCAAAAACTAGGACCATCCATCTTGATTCTAGTCAGAAATACCTCTAAATACTACATTTACCTTTAGATGTTTCAAATGATTCTGGAGTTCTCTATCAGTGGCTTTTTTTATTTAGAGTTTTTTTTTTTCTCCAAGATTTTAGTTAGATCAATTTGTTTACAGTTGAGATTTGTAAATGTTCTGCTTTGATAGAGTTGCAGATACCTTTATTTGTCTGTCACATATTTAAAAGAAGTTAAAACTACAGAGAGAATGTTCTTTAACTGTTCAAACTTGGCATGATTTATTAAATAGATTTTTAAGGCCTCGGTCTTGTCTTGGTTTCACCTTATCTCAGTTTTGGTCTCGGCTTGTGTTGGTATAGGTCTTGACTCGGTCTAGGTCTCGTCTTGTCTGGGTCTAGGTCTTGATTCGGTCTTGGTCTCGGTTTGTTTCAGCTTGTCTCGGTCTAGGTCTTGACTCGGTCTAGGTCTCGGCTTGTCCCAGTCTAGGTCTTGACTCGGTCTAGGTCTCAGCTTGTCCCGGCTTGCCCCGGTCTAGGTCTTAATTCGGTTTAGGTCTTGACTTGTCTTGGTCTAGGTCTCGGCTTGTCCGGTCTCGGTCTAGGTCTCGGCTTGTGCCGGCTTGTCCCGGTTTAGGTCTTGATTCGGTTTAGGTCTCGACTTGTCTCGGTCTAGGTCTCGGCTTGTCCCGGTCTCGGTCTCGGCTTGTGCCGGCTTGTCCCGGTCTAGGTCTTGACTCCGTCTAGGTCTTTACTCTGTCTAGGTCTCGGCTTGTCCTGGTCTAGGTCTTGACTCGGTCTAGGTCTCGGCTTGTCCCGGTCTAGGTCTTGACTTGGTCTAGGTCTCGACTTGTCTCAATCTAGGTCTTGACTTGGTCTAGGTCTTGGCTTGTCTTTGTCTAGGTCTTGACTCGGTCTCGACTTCCAAAAGTCTTGGTCTTGTCTTGGTCTCGGTTCATTCTGGTCTCTGGCTCGTCTTGATCTCAGATACTGTGGTCTTGAGGACAACACTAGTACCGTAAGTGTCTATGAAGTCTAGGATAGAAGGATTCCAAGATAACATGGAACTACTAAGGCAGTAATTGGCTCTGTATAAATCAAGTTCCTTTTCTATTTGACCCTAATGCACCCAAACTTTGAATAGAGCCTATTGCTAAAGTATTAAGTTATTTTTCAGTGAAGTAAGAATATTAGATGATAGTGTGTTGTTGAAAAGAGTCAGAGAATATGAGAAGTTATCTTTTTAGTCAGACTGCATTTCTGCGGTTTCTTTACTGCTTTCCTGTTTCCTGGGTTTCCTCCTTTCAATTTAATCTGTGCCGGTATCGGTGTTTTTTGCTTGTTAAAGCCTTGCCTCAGCTCCGTTTTGTGCTGATAATAAAAAGCAGTTTTGTTATCACAGAGGCTCCCTTCCTAAAGGTAGACCTCTGAAACATTTAGAAAGTCCCACAAAAAAGCATTTTATACGTTCCCATCGGATGAACATTTGCAACCAACTTTTCCACAGCATCTTTAATCTTAAATCAGGTGCGTGCAAAACTGAACTGAAAATACAGTGTATGCAGCTTATTTTGTGGCGTTATTGTACTGATAAAATGCACACACAGATGTTCCCAATTCTAGTTTTCATGCAGTTCTTGGGAGCTAAGTTATTCAGTTTACATTTGAATAAGTGTAAAGCTTAGAGAGCTTGATCATTTCATTTGTCAAGTGCTCGGTCAAAAATTCAAGTAGTCATCAAGTTTAGGGATCCAAACTTTACATTTTTTATGATAATTATGTCACTTGACACTCATTCTTGACCTCACAAATATTTTTATTTGGATTTTTGTCAACAAATAATTTATTCCTTCTAACAGTTCCTTTATTCCATGAATAAACCGTAAAATAGATCATGAGCTTTGAATGCACTTCATCTGCTGATTACATGTCTCATTTACCATCATTGTAGCAGGCGCTATACTTTCATAGGAAGGTTAATGGAGTCAGACACAATTCTAGAGAGTTAACAGGAAACAGGAAGACATCAAACAACACTGTAAACATACATTATATGATGGATAAGAGATAGACACAAAAAAAGAGTTATTTTTTTGGGAGAGAAAATACATCTAAATGAATAAACAAGTTTTGGAGAGTTTTTTTTTTTTTTTTTTTTTTTTTTTTTTTTTTTTTTTTTTTATAACATGCCCTGTTCATTTACCTCCCTGCTCATTTTATAAACTATTACAACTGACTATACTTCTGTATCCCATGCTCTTACCTTAAATTAGCAGTAAAGGCTAAATATCTAAAGAAAGTAATCAAGGGGGATTTTCCTTGTCAGCCTTTATCTGTGAAGCTGGTATGGGGATATCTCTCTAGTTTCTTCCTGCATTAAAAAAAAAAAATAATAATAATAAAAAAAAAATAATAATAATAATAATGATATTTTACCTGAAGTCATATAGATCGACTGATGGTGTTGTGGGTTTCTGTCCCTGTGTTGGTCTGTTTTTATGAGATCCATGCAATGGGCAGGTAACTATTGTATTGTCAAGTCATGGGTTAAAACCCAACAATGTGTTGTAGACTCATTTTCAGTGTAGAGTAATCAATTTCATTTCATTCATTTTATAGTGCTTCGAGATGACTGTTGTAATTTGCACAGTATAAATAAAGTTGAATTGAATTAAAATTTGTGCTCTTTATTCACAGTCTATAATGTAGCAAGTATTCAATAGCAATGTGTGTGTTTTTTTTTAAGTACAATGTTTTTTCCACTATTGACCTAATGATAATTTCAAGAAAGTTTTCTTTACCTATTTTCTTTTTCAAAACTTAATTCCCATCTTGTGAATAGAAATGGTTGCTTACTGACATTAAGTGAGCGTGTTGTGAAAAAAAACTGCATAATTTAATTTGATTTAAACCTATTAAGTCTGAATTAATTAAGGCTGAGGTTATTAGTAAAAATAAATTGATTTTTTATTAAATAGGGCGAATTAAGATGTCACAATAAAAAGTAAAAAAAAAAAATTATTAGCATATTCTGGCTGCATGCCATTTTAAAAGCTGAAGGGAAACCTGATCGTGGACAGTTGAGAAAGCAGAGTTAGCTGAGTAGAGGTGAAGAACAATGAGGCTCTGCCTTATCTGCTCTATTGTCTCTTTAATAAGATTGTTCTCTTGTTTTCCCTTGACAATTGCTTTCTTTAACAAGGCATGGGAAGGATTTACTTTTTTCTAACCTTGGATCATGTGAACATTGGCCAAATCTTGTTCAGACCCTTCACTGTGGCATCTATGCAGGATTAGTGCAGTGTCGTCAATTACCCAGTAAGTAAAGTCGCCATTAGCTAACCTTGACAGTTTCAAGATGATGTCATTGCTTAGTGTATTATTTATTCATTTGCCTGTACCCCACTTATTGCCCATTGTAGCTGAGAGAAATTACATTGTGGAAGCTTGGATGTGGAAAAGACAAAAAAAAATCCAAAACACCTTAAATATGTTTCTACAAATATTATTGTATCTATTATTGCATCTTCTTTTCAAACTAATTTCCAACTCTTTCAATCTGTTGACCTCCTCTGCCCCCTCTCTCTTTCTTTCTTCTACGCCGTTGACTGATTTCTTGACACAAGAAATCATTGTTGTCATCAAACTTTAGAAGCCCTCACTTTACCCCAAAAGACTTGGACGTTGATGTGCAAACAACATACACCGAGGTGGAAATATTTCCCAAAGGCTTTTTGATTCTACGATGTTATTTGCATTTACCTATTTGGTAACACTTTACTTGAAGTTTGATACATAAGGCTGACATTACACTGTCATTAGCTGTCATTATAGCATGAATAAGTTGTCATGAAGGCTGTCATTAAGTGTTGCTCACTAAATCATGACACTTTTGGAGCTATGTTGGCATTGTTTTTTGGGTTAGGTGGAGGGATCTAGTGGCGTTAGGGTAACGAATGACACTAAATGACAGCCTTTATGACACTTTATTCATACTAATGACAGGTGTCATGTCATAATAATGAGAGCCTTTATGTATAAAACATTACCATATATTTATATTCTTATTTTATACACAACATTTTTATGTTATTATACATGCATGTTGACATTAATCATGTATCTTATAGTCGTGTGTATCTTGTTAAATTTTTTTGCTATAATTTCTTTACTTTTGGAGCCATTGTAACAAAAGTAACTTCATCCTGGGATTATAAAAGTAAGTCTGATTCTGACCCTCACCTCCATCCATCCTCATTAGGTGTCCATTCATGGGGATCTTTTATCTGTGTGCAGCTACTTATTTTTCCGCCCCAAACTGTACTTTTTGTTCTTGTACAAAATGAAAAAATGTATCCGTGGGTTCTACAAAGCTGTACCTCTTCTGTAGCACCCTTCATTTATTTCTGCCTTGATACGTTTAACTCCCCCAGCTTTTGGGATGCTTCCTCCACCAGAAGCTACTTCAACCTTAATCCTCTTTGACATTGTCAGAAGAATGCAAAGACATTAGCGATGATTTTTTTTTTTTTAAAGCCATATGCCTAAAAACCCACGTCAGGAGAGGCGATGATAACAAGATAGACACAGATGCTGACATCTGGCTAATGTGACACCACTCAAAGCAGAAAGCCTGTGGAGTCTAAGTGTTATTGTTATATGATTTCCATTATAATGAAACAATATTTTCTATGGAAGAATTTTGTTTCTTGCAAAGGTTTATGTTTATGATGACCTTTAATCTTATCTTCTTATTCACCACTTTAACAGTAAGTGTCATTGGGGTCATTTTGGTTAATCAGCATGTTATCCAAGAAAAGCTACTTTAAGAAAATATACAAAAATAGGACAAAGTACAAATAATAACAGCCTTTGATATGGAAAAATCTAAAACTAAAAGCCCTTTTTTATAGACTACACCACTAAGTAAATGTTAACATTAGGGGTGTCAGACAACGTTTTCAGTTCTGATATGATGCCGATGTTATAGCTTTGAGTTTTGGCAAATACCTATATCGATCCGATACGGTATCAGCACTGATCATAGATATTTTAATGATCCATTTTGTAGTGATAAATATTAGAAAAGGCTTGATTAAGTGGTATTACTCAGAGAGCAATAGTCAGTAACAGTAGGTATGAGAAAAATTGAATAATTTAATATTAAACAGTAAGTTACGTACTTTATAAGCTTATACATAAGAATATTCAACAATTGACTAAAATAAATGAAAAAATAAAATAAAATAGAAGACCCTGAGAAATAACCTCAATAAATCCAATAAAAACTAATTATGTATTGGAGTACTTTTATCTTTAAAACCCACCTTTTCAAACTTGCTTTTCCTTAACCTTTATTTTACTTTTATTGTAATTTTTATGAATTCTTTAAAACGACTTTGAGTCCCAAAAAAAAAAAGTGCCATAAAAAATTGATGTATTATTTTTATTGTTATTATCAGAGACTTTAGATGCATGCCGATTTAATCTAATACTCTTCTTTTTTTTTTTTGCTCATGTCTGACCAATATACCATTTCAATATCAGATTTTTTTCATTTTTATTAATTTATTCCAGACAATGCACACACATTTGTGTACCCATGCAAAGTATATTTAAAAAACTATATAAAGGCATATACAGTATGTACACCCATATCTAATATAACATGTCTGAAAATGTCCCGGAACATGTCCCAGATCGGGACCCCCTTAGTTGATATACTGGTTTTACTCTCCTGATAATGTTAAATTGATTTTATTTAAACATGTATATACTTCCCTTTTTATTTGCAATATAATGGAGTGTGTTTAACACACCTAATCTGTACTACACGTGTTTACTGCATGCATTAGGGAAAAACTCCACTTGGTGACAGCCTGACCCTTGCACACGGTAGCCTAAAGGGTTTTGTTGGCGCTGTCAGCCTGTCAGACTGCCAATCACCAGCCCACAGCCCTGTGCAGTCCACTGATTAAAGGTCACAAGCAGGCAGTGCTAAACGACAGGGTAGTTACCATACTCAAACACTAACATGATAAACGTTTCTCATTGAACAGCTTGTGCCATGTCACTGTATCGGTACATTTTCACAACAACACATTTTTCATGAATATTAAAAGACAAAATTCAATATTACCAGCAAGTGAAAGGATGATGTGCATGACAGCTTGTCTAGCTGGTACGCTAAAGAGGAAAGGTGTATGTGGAGGAATGAAAATGTGGAGGAATGAAAGTATTAAACTCACTTTAGGTCCTGCGAAGGTTCTGCCCTGACATGTGACGTCTCTACAGAATGGCTGAACACTACTCCTTCATTTCCTGTGGAAAACAAATACGTGACGTTAAAGCAAAAGTTGAAAATGCAGCAACTTTTTAATGCTGAAAAAAAACCCAACGATCACCCATTTCCCTTGTTTTTTTAAATAAATGATCGTAAAACATACACACACAATGCATTCAAGTATTTTAGTACTTTAATTCCCCTTGCACTCATGTCCTGCAGCTCAGCAGTGCCACATCTTTAATACCACATGAGGCAATGTAAGCACTTTTCAGGTTCATCCATAAAAGGATTTTTGTTATAAATGGCTCAAAATGAGTCAACACATGCCAAATATATTGCTGTGACATTTGGGGGACATCCTGTAAAGAGGATGAAAATGTCCCCCAAAAAAATGTGACAAGCCTATAAAACCTGAACATGACAGGTATTGTGGCATTTTCTGGAAAATCCTGTTTTCAGGGGTTTATTTAAAGGCCCACACACCACCGCAGAATTGTGTGGCTGACAGAAGAAAGAAAAATGTACAGCATTAGTTCTCCCGTTTCGCTCAGAATCTGTTCATTTGTCTTTATTTCTAGTTCCAGAGGCTCTTTCCTTATTTACACACTCCACACATCTGTGTTCTCTTTAGATACCTCCATCAAACACCAACTGTCACAATCACCTTTTGAACTCCACTTTCCATTTCCTTCTCCATCAATGATTTTTGTATATATATATAAAACTCTTCCTCACCCACCCACTCCTCTACCAGAGGCCTGGGAGCTTGAGGGTTCTACGCAGTATCTTTGCTGTTCCGAGCACTGCACTTTTCTGGACCGAGATGTCTGATGTATTTCCTGGGATCTTCTGTAGCCACTCTTCCAGTTTGGGGGTCACTGTCCCAAGTGCCCCGACGACCACGAGCACAACTGATGCCTTCACCCTCCAGGCCTTCTCCAGCTCTTCTCTGAGCCCCTGGTATTTTTCCTTTTTCCTGATGTTGAAGTCGCTTGGTATTGCTATGTCAACCACAATGGCTTTCTTCTGCTCTTTGTCCACCACCACAATGTCCAGTTGGTTCGCCATTACCATTATGTTCGTCTGTATCTGGAAGTCCCACAGGATCTTAGCTCGGTCATTCTCTACCACCTTTGGAGGTGTTTCCCACTTTGACCTTGGGGTTTCCAGCCCATAATCTGCACAGATGTTTCTGTACACTATGCCAGCCACTTGGTTATGGTGCTCCATGTAAGAAGCTTTCCCTGCCAGCATCATACACCCTTCCATTATGTGCTGGATTGTCTCAGGGGCCTCTTTGCACAGTCTAGACCTGGGGTCTTGTCTGGTGTGGTAGATCCGGGCCTCTATTGCTCTGGAGCTCAAGGCCTGCTCCTGTGCAGCCATGATGAGTGCCTCTGTGCTGTCCTTTAGTCCAGCTCTGTCTAGTCATTGGTACGATTTCCTGATATCCTCCACTTCAGTTATGTTTCGGTGGTACATCCCATGTAGGGGCTTCTCCTCCCATGACGGAACCTCCAGCACCTCATCTTCTGTTCCCCATTGTCTGAAACATTCACTGAGAACGTCATCTGTTGGAGCCTTGTCCTTGATGTACTTATGGATCTTGGATGTTTCATCCTGGATAGTGGCTCTCACGCTCACTAGACCTCGGCCTCCTTCCTTACGGCCAGCGTGCAGTCTCAGAGTGCTGGATTTGGGGTGGAACCCTCCCTGCATGGTTAGGAGCTTTCGTGTCTTAACATCTGTGATCTGTATCTCATCCTTTGGCCAGCTTATTATTCCTGCAGGGGATCTGATTACTGGCAGGACGTAGCTGTTTATTGCCTGGGACTTGTTCTTGCCATTACATATATATATATATATATGTAAATCTAACAACTGGTTGGGACACCCTTAGCAGCAGCTACTCTAATCAAGCGTTTGCACTAACTTGCAATGAGTCTTTTACAACACTGTAGAGGAATTTTGGCCCACTCATCTTTGCAGAATTGTTGTAATTCAGCCACATTGGAGGGTTTTCGAGCATGAACCGCCTTTTTAAGGTCAGGCCACAGCATCTCAATAGGATTGAGGTCAGGACTTTGACTAGGCCACTCCAGAGTTTACATTTTGTTCTTCTTCAGCCATTCAGAGGTGGACTTGCCTGGGGGGGTTGTGGGTAGGGATGAAAAGGGGACAGTGCGGGTGTTGTAAATGGTGTCAATTTTGGTTTGACAAAAAAAAAAAATGAAAAGAAAAGCATTGCATTTATCAACTTTAAAGGAAGAAGAGGTGTTGTCAATGGGTTTGAGGAGTTTATTGTAGAGAGAAGTAGGACAAAACGTTTTAGTGCAAATGCATGAGACTATGGGGTGTACCTGTGACTTTAAGTTTCTCTGTGCCGATGCTGATCTCTTCTTCATCTGCTGAGAACAGAACTGTGTCTCCATCCACGCTCCTCACCTCAAACCTCTGACACTGGGCCTCCACCATTTCTGAGCCTGAGGCAGGGGGACAGAAAAACAGGGATGGGTTAAAATCAGTGGGAAAGGAAAACAAACATTTTACTACCCATAAAAGTTAGCACCTGGAAGCTGTTTTTCCTACAACACGCCAGGAAGAAACACTAGATCAGGAGATTTTAGCTAGAATGACCCTGAGGGGTTTAAACTTTGAAATTGAACATCTTTAAGTCGTGTACTCTCATCACTAGTGCAATATCAGTGGGGCTACTGGGAGCTATTTTGTAAGAGCCAAGCATTAAAACAAGCTGAGATGAGGTGGTTTGATTTGTAGGATATTTTCTTCCTTTGTTTTAATAATGTGCACCACAGAAGAACATTCTTCATGTGTAACGCTAGGCCACACACTCGCGAGACATTTTTATTAACTTTTAATCACTTACTGTGTTTCAACGATAACAAAAATTACAGAGCTGTGTACATACCTCCCCTAAACTGGCACACGAGGGACAAAACATTCAGAAAATACTTCAAAATCCAATGGGTTTTAACACTTTGTTTTCTAGACATTATTAGTAAACTAGGACAGTAGTTTTATTTTTTGTTAGGTATAGCATTGAGTATGAAAACATATTGGGGATTTATGTAGAGATAAACTATAGGACATTGATCTGTTTAATTTAATATATCATTAATGCGATTTCTATCTAAATGAGAGAGAAAATAAAAAGAAATTACATGTTTTGATTAAGAATAAATGGGTTAGCTCTGCCAAATCAGGATGGATAAATAAATAAGTCTTGTGATCGACTCCAATTTAAACTTCCAAAAGACTAAAAACTCCTAAAAATACTGGGTAACCAGTACTTGTTTTTAATGACAACACTCCTCTTTTTAATCATTATTATTATTATTGCAGGTATCACGCTTTTAGTGACAGACTTGGAATTAAATAAGAATAATGAATTTATTACATGTTGATTTCTGTTTCTGTGTTGTTTTATTTTATAAAAGAATAATGATTAAACATTTCAAAACACATTTTTAACCAGTAAGTAAAAAGTAAGTTTTTATCAATTACTAGACATTTCAGGTGACCCCATTTAAACTCTAGGCGACCCCGAGGTTGAAAAACAGTCCTCTTAAGCATCAGCCTGTCTCTTCAACTTTGCCAGAATCAGACTACAACTAAAGGTTCGACTTAAACATCAAAATGTCACAAATTTGGTCCTTTTCCTGCTTCAAGCACCCTAATAAACCTGAATGACTTGGGCTCCCTTGCTTTGTAATGTATAACACCAACTAATAGGCACCATAGAAAAGACACAAATGGTGTTATGTACTCAGATTTCATTAAAATAGTGAAAATCATTGTTAAAACCCTGTGTTTTTATTCTATTTTTTTATGTAACATCTCAGCAGCTTTAGACTATGCTGTTTTGTTACTAACAACTTGCTGCTATAGGTTTAGACTAATTGTTAACTAATCCTGGTGCACAGAGCAGTTCCCATTTCATTTCATGGTGAAGTATTTGATGATTTTACTGCAGTGTGTCCTTCTCTGTTGCAGTCTGTGCTTTCTCTCCTCTTGCCTCTTCATTTCTCTCTCTTCTTTTATCTGGAGGTTTTCTTGATTTTCCATAATAAGCAACACTTCTATGTGACTAGATACATTAAAGATTGTGGCAGAGTATCTTTTCTTTTAATGTTGACTGTTAAAGCTTTCAGGCTGTAATAAACTTGCTTGCATCTTATGAATTCTTAATTTAAGCCTTTCAACCACGGCTTCCAGCAATGAGGAGACATGATGCAAGAAGACGCTGTAAAGAGGATTTAGGGGAAAGGTGCAAAGAGGAGTGTGCCTTGGACAAGTAAACACGGAACGCGTGGCTGACTTTCCCAAACAGGTCAAGGCAAATATGAAATTGAAATGAGCTTTAATGTGCTTCGTCATTGTGTTTCCTTTGCCCTAAGCGCCACCCTTCCATGATTATTACAAGAGCGGATTTAACAGCTCAAAATCATTAAAACATCACGCAAATGTACATGTAAATTAGGCCCCTAATGCAGATTTTGTGCGGCCCCTAACGCGAATGTCTCCAAAAAACAAAAATTACAGAAAAATACACATGAAAAAATAAATAAATACACACACAAGATAACTACAAAATAAACAGAAATGACTCTTAACACACAAAAAAACTAAAAAAAATGGAAACAAATAACCTGGAACAATAAAAAATACACAAAATAACACAACAAAAATCAACAACAGAAATACACAAAATGATTAATGCCGCACAACACAGCAACACAAATAAGCATAATGACTCAAAAACACAAAAAACAAAAGCAACACGACAGAGTGACTCCAAATATACACAAAATGATTCATAACACACAAAACAGCAACACAAATACACAGAGTAACTCCAAAAACACATAAAACCACATTAGAAATACACAAAATGATTAATTAAAATAAATAAATAAATAAATAAATAAAAATCAGCAACAGAAATACACAAAATGAATAATAGCAACACAAACAAGCATATTGACTAAAAAACACAAAAAACTAAAACAAGTGACTCCAAAAAAACACAAAAAGGCAACAAAAATACACAAAATTAACAGATAAACAGAGAAAACGACGACAAAAAAAAAAAAAAGCCTGCTCAGATTAGTCATGACTCAAAATGCTGACATGAATGTTGATAATGTGGCTCACGCATTTTAGTTTATTTATCACTATGGAGTGCATTACTGTTCAAGTCTTCTAGCATTATCATAACATATCATTTGAAGGCAATTGGGCGAACTTGTTCACCGTTTTATGTGACCAATTATTTTTATGGGATGAATCCAGAACTTTGAACTTGTTACAACGTGACAACATTAAACGAGTAAACAGAAGGAGAGGGAGGTCAAGGATGGAGTGGCTATTAATTTTGCCCTTATACGTAAATAAACAGCATTTAACATGTCTGTGATGTGACCAGGGCAAACAAGCGGGTAACAGAACCATCCTAAGTGTTTCATGTTGTTTTATAGACACTTTATAACAAACAGACAATGTTATTTGCAAGGAATGAGCCGTCAAGGGAGAGGAAAGAGAGACGAGGGAGAAGAAGTGATGAAAGAAAACACTCTTAAATTACACCTCTGAGTTTGCCACAGGTGGGAGGGTGAGATTCGTGCACTGAGGGATGCAAATTATTTATTCAGAGTTGATTACATTCATTATTATAGTAGCGGAGTAGAGGAGAAAAGACAGGGGGAGAGATAAATGAGTGTCATTTCGTATTTACATTAATCAACAGTCTCAGGTGACAGAATGGCAGGATGGAGGAGGGATGAGGAAGATGAAGACAGGCAGAGGTTTCACCTGGCTACTTCACTCACGTCGATGAAAATCAAAGTCAACAAAAGGTCTATAGTCAACAAATTAACTACAGCTTCACGGACTTTTTGTTTATGTATGAATGAAACTGGATCACAAAGACATATTATTAAACAACAAACATCTTTGATTAAAGGCTTCACAGTTATGTTTTTATTACATAATAAAGACAGTTTAACTGTAAACTAAAAGCGCCAAATATCCTCTTTACCAGATATTGGCAGTTACTGTATCTGGAACAGGGATGCTGATCATTCCATCGTACCCTGGTATTTTCGGTGCCAAGTCTATACAGTGTGTACACGTTCTTTATTTTAAATATCAAGACAAAACAATGCAATTCTGCGACACAACAAGCCATTAAAAAAAACACAAAAAACCCTATTTTAAAATCTAGAATAATACACTATAATACAATACAACAATTACAGGCATAGTGCAAATGTCTCAAAAATTGTGCAAAATCCAAAAGCAATGTAAAACAGTGCAATCAAAAGTTAAAATAAGATGTAAAAGTTTCAGTACAAGAACATTTCTACTTTCCTGTTTGGTTTTTACAAGTCAGTAACATAAATCTTAAAACAAAAGACACAATGTGCAAGCAACACAATATAATTATATAGAACAGACCAAGAATTTAAATAAAATGAATATAAATATGGCCAGAAGATTAGCAGGTATAGTTACAGATTTTTAATATTAATATTCAATTAACAGAAAACATGTACAGTGACTGTAAAGGCTGTGTTAAATTATACCTTTTTAAATTAATATAAAAAAATAAATAAAAAAATAAAAAATTGGGGTGTGCAATTTGGCACCCCTCGAGCAGATGGCACCATAGGCGGCCGCCTGTGTTGCCTGTCGGGAAGGCCGGCCCTGATGATCATTAACATTTTAAAGGCTTGTGAAAATTTTTGGTAACACTTTACTGGAAGTTTTATACATAGAGCTGACATTATGCTGTTATTATCATTTTGCATGAATAAAATGTCATTATGCACCTTTTGTTAATTGTAATAATAATAATAATAATAAAGTATTATTCAATATTTGTATAATACTAAGGCAGGCAAATATAATTGTATAGCGCATTTACATGATTAAAAATGGCATCAGAAAACATTCAACAGTTTTAAAATAAATAAGAACATTAAATCAGCAGTAAAAACATTAAAAATCTCCCTCTCAGTCATATGCAGTAGAGAAAAAGAGAGCCTTTAACTTGGATTTAACAATGTTTTAAAGAGCTGACTTCTTTGTATAAAAATACAAAAATAATATTGAAACAGCAACACTTAAAATCTGAGTTTGATTATTATTTTTATTTCATTTAAACACAATGAAGAAGAATATATTGAAAATGCAAAGCACCAAACACAGCTGCTCAGACCCAAAATAAAAAGCAGTGGCAGTCAGTAGCACACAGAGTGTTTCAGTACTCATAGCTCTCTTTGTTTTTTAGAACGTCAATAGCTTCCACACGTGTAGGTTGTCTGAAGATGCTGTGAATAAATGTACCTGGTCAGGTCAGCAGGTGTGTGACAAGTCTCTCTGGGCTCTCTTCTTCTACTTATTATTAGAGGTTGTAAATAAACAGATTGGGCACTAGCGAACCCTCAAACTGAGGTCAAAAGCTGAATTGTTAGGTTTCATTTTTAGTATATGTGACTGTGCCATTCTCATTCATTTATCAGGTCTTGCGGCCCACGTGCGCGATTGACTCCAGAATGCCTCCGCGTCCAACCGATAGATCGCAGTTAACGTGTTGTGCACCCCTGGGATAGGGTAACGAATGACACCTAAAGCCAGCCTTCATGACACCTTATTCATGCTAATGACAGTGTAATGTCAGCCTTATGTAAAAAACTTAAATTCAAGTATTACATACATTTTTATTCTCATTAATAACGATACAGTAGGTCCAAATGTATGGGCACCCCATTTTTTTTTTTTTTTTTTGAAAAATCGAAATTAAAATGCACAATCCAGATCTGATTCAAATGAAACTCAGTAAAGTAATGGAGGAATCAACCCAACATACCTTAGTCAAATGTGATAAAGATCGATCAATTCTGAACAAATATGTGACTCTAGAATCTGCATATTGCTCTGGATCTCTTCCAAATTTTAAAGGAATCTTCTTATCTTTGCGTAAAATTATGTCAAAATTTGTTTTGACAAAAACCCTAAAAAAACCCCCACCTTAATTATTGTCCATTGTTCACACAGTACATGGGTAGTTATCGGGTCAACATATCAGTTACTTTGAGAGTTAGTGCTGCTTGAGAGCCTGATGGATCTTTATTAATATATGTAAGTTGAGAAATAGCATGACATTTTTGCATGACAAGGAGTTAGAAAATGCCACCCTTGTGAGTCAGTCTGCGTGATTTTAGTGACTCATTGGAATCTCTAGTCTGAATATACTTATAGTATTAATATCCCTGCGTCATAGCAAATTCTAGGTGTGAAAGATTATAATCGTGCATGTGTGAGTGAGTCAGAACTGGGAAATTTGATCAAAATATCTTTTACATTTGTAAGAATAAAGCACTACGAGTCCATAAGGGAACTGCTTTTGGGGTGCTTAGAGTGTTTTTAACACAGCACATTAATGCAGTGTAATGGAACAGATTTATGAAGGCTCACAACTTACACCACTTGCATATATTGGAATTCCACCTAAATGATACACCAAACAGTGCCAGAGGGCACTTAGAAGTGTTGTAAATTTAACATTAGTCTCTTATTTAAAATGCAAAAAAAAAAGAGAGAGAATGTTGGTTTAAAACATGCTATGATGAAAAAATATGCCTGTGCCTCTCACAATGTTTGGCTTATTTTTTGTTTTGTTTTTAGAAACTACAGAAAAACAAACTTTAGCGCCTGTAAAAACTCAAACAGAATTAGCACCTGCATTGGCAGATTGTACAGTAAGATAAGCAAGATGCTTTCAAAGCAGAAATACTTTAGTGTTACTTTGAGATGGAAATGATTTATGTTTGACTTGCATCAACAGTTCCGAAAAACTTCTAGATATTCTCTATCTTTATCTTAACACAGTATGATTGAAAGCCACACGTGTTTATTGCTAATAGTTGTTAAAAAAAATGAAAAAAATTCGAACGAAAACAATAATTATGTTGTGATGTGTCTTTTACAATGTTCTGTTTGAGATAGATAGATAGATAGATAGATAGATAGATAGATAGACAGCAAAAACCTTTAATACCATCTGTTTCTAATAGAGTCAGACTGCATGAATAGGTGAATGAAGGGATCAGAGCTATTTTGCGTTAATAATACAGTTCAAATGGACTTACACATGCAGTCCATCTTCTCAGGGTTTTCTTTACTACAGACACTTCTAGTACTTTCCACTTGTAAAACAGCTAAAAGTAGTTTTAATCTGAATTAAATGTATTGATGGTATTTTCCCACAACGCCACAGGCCAACAGTGTTCTTACATGCTCACAATACTATAGATCACTCCTTTCATTACAATCTCCAATGACTAGCGAAAGGCAGCCATAGCTCACTGGTGCAGAAGGATGGTTTTATATGGTCCATTAAGTCCATTCCTTTTGGTGATGCATGCCTACAAGTATGAACAACTTGGGAAAATAAATTTGAATTATTCCAATCAAAACATAATGTAAAGAATTACCGCTAGTCTTTGTGCAATTAAAGTTAAATCAAAATAATAGATGACAACAATGCCAGTTAATCCATGCTTTTATTGAGTGCTTGATGGGCCCTTAAGAGTCTTCCAGTTTGTTCCTGCAGATATGGATGGATTTTATTTAATCATTATAGCTATTGATTTGTTTTTCGAGTGGTGTAACAAAAATTCAAAATATATGCTGGTAAATCTTTTGGTATTGGAGGAGGTTTTAGAGACTTTTAGTGTCAGATTCCTTTTTTTTTAATCACATATTATCTCTCAGGGAAACCAGAAAGGTTTCACTCAAGCTGGAAATATGATTACTGCTTAATGTGATTATTATGTACATCATTTGTTTCTCAGAGGGGGATTTGCAGAGACGAAGATTCATAATTAGACGGCGTGTAATGGAACAATTGAATTTTATGCCCAGATTTGCAAGTCCTTGCTCAGCACACTAATCACGAACCAATTTTAGCTGACATTCAACTGTTAAAGGGCAGTGGTAACGGCAAGACGCTCTGAATGAAAGAAAACAGTAGGTTTGGAATGAATTTTGTAAGTTTGTAGTTTCACACATCTTGAAAATTATTAACCCCAACCATTGAAAAACTTGAAGCACGACCAAGGAATTTAACGTTCAATCTGGAACTAGGCTTTTATCCAACCCTAAACTTTTAATGTACTTTATGGACTTTTTCGTCCTTTAATTTTACCGCCTTGATAAGACACTTTTTGAGCTCCATCAGTTGAATGGTGGAAAATGAGGTAAGTGATTGTACCGAGATAAAAGGGAACATAATTAGTGTAAGAATGTAAAGATAATGAGGTAATAAATGTAGGCATGAGTTTAGGGAAGGTAACAAGGTCAGCTGGGAATTCATTGGTTTAATATGTGATGAGGTCTTTGCATGATCTTAAAAGGTGGAGTGAAAGGTAAAAGTGGCACAGTGGGAGAGAGAGAAGGAAAAGGAGATCTAATAAGACAAGGAGAAAGAAAAGGGCAAAGGAAAGATGGTGGATTATGTGTGTTGAATAAAGGATCAAAAAGGTAGAAAGAAGGATCTTGTTGAAGGTCCATTTAACAGTTAGGTTTGTCTTCGTGGTTGGGTGGAATGAATGCTGACTTGCTCACATTTCCAAATAATCTCCCGGTAAGCTCCTTCTTTTTTTTTTTAATACATATATATTCAGGTTTTTGAGGAGGTTGAAGGAAAGAGACCAACCTCTCAGTTAAAGAATAAGCGTTCAATTTCCAGGTCTTTTCCGTTCTTTTAAAGTCTGATCTTATTTCATTCAACTGTTTCAAGTTTAAAGCTGCTGGAGACAATATTTCCATCAATCCATCTATTTTCTAACCTGTTCGCTGCTTTTCAGGGTCGCGGGGGTCTGCTGGTGCCTATCCCCAGCTGTCATTGGGTGCTAGGCGAGGGTGCACCCTGGACAGGGCGCCAGTCTATCGCAGGTTAACATAGACACAGTCAGACAGACACTCACTCTTCAATCTCTCCTGGGGGCAATCAACCTCACATTCATGTTTTTTGGGATTGTGGAAAAAACGCCAGTACCCAAGTGTCCAACCCAGCGCTTAAACCTAGGATCTTCTTGCTGTGAGGCGGATATGCTAACCACTATCACACCATGCACCCTGCCTCATAAATCAATGTTTTTTCTGCAACTTCCAGTCAGTGAAAACACTAGAAATGCGTTTGGAAATCACTTTGTCAGTGTTTTTGGGGACAAGTAGAGGAAATTCCTATAAGAATGAAGTAAAAAGACTTTTATGCATACGTCTACCAGACTCCACAGTCCACAATACAATGCACAAGCTAATGATCTTCCATTTATTGATCTATGAGGTCCAAACTGTCGATTTATCTGATCAAAAATATTTGTCTCCTGCAGATCAATTTGTAATCTACAATATTTCATCATTAGACAGTTGCTATTGACTGAAATTCAATGCCAGCTGAAGATGAAGCTTGAAGCTTTTTCGAGTTTGGCACTGCGAGAGTTGCTACACACCACGGTTGTAGGAAGGGCTGTAATCTGTCTAGGTCACCAACGCGCCCCCCCCGTGTTTATTGGCTGTGGCATCCTTTGAAGTCGACAGCTTCTAATGTTAACATGGTTGTGTACATGTTTACTTATTGGATTCTCAGTGCCAAAGACATCAGGCTTGTTTCTTTGTTCTTTGTTTTTTTGTTCCGCGCACCGACTACCAAGTCAAATTTCTTGTGCTGTACTTGGCAAATAAAACATTTCTGATTCTGGTCAGGAATTGGGTGGGGGAGCAATGTGGGAGGGTGGTATTAATTATTGTGCTTGTGGATTGGGTGTCCATAATTTTTTCCCCCCATAATTTATTCAGTGTCCAAATGTTGTTATTTACAGTTGTAAACAGAAATTAATCAGTAAAACGGTGTATTCTTGCACACAGCTTTTCTGGTTTACATGCTGTTTACACACAGCTGCGCCGGCACCTTTCCTAGGACGCCATTAACCAGGAAAGAGAAAGTTGTGCTTTCAAAACTTGACTCACTCATCATCTTTATGATCGGCTGTTCAGAAGACAAAGATGACACATTCTCTCTCCCATTAATGAGCTGATAGCAACACAGCAAAAAGGAAGGGATGGTGGATAAACCACAAGGGCCAATAAAAGTATGATGAAAAGCCCAAGGCCAATACGTGTTCTCAGACTTACACTCTTAATAGATGAACCCTGGACAACATGAACCCTGCACTACATGGAAATGTGTTTGTTAAAATGAGTAATGCATACCTGTGACGTAGCAGGTCACAAGCTAAACATTAGTATAGTTCAGGGCTAGGGTTCTCAGTTGGCGGATCAAAACAAAAACATTGGGTTGTGGACCCCTTCTTAGTGGGTAACAGGCATTTGGTTCAATGCTTTTTAACTTGATGGGGATTTATTTACATAACATGGTTTTGTATAATTCTACATTTAAATGTAACAGTAGCCTAAATATACTGTATTCTGTATTCTTTGTTCTGTCTTTGAATGGAAGGTAGCTAATTCAGTTTGAGTTTTTATTCACTTTTTCAAACTTAACAGTAGCTGCGTTTCCATTACCCTTGGAAATGCACAAAATCTAAAAAGTGCAATAAAAACTGGTAATGGAAACACCAGAATTTCGATATTAAAATGTGTCGCAAAAGTGCTGTGGAATCACTTTTTCTGGAAATATACGTCACAGAAAACGACGTACATGGTCACATGACGTGACATATCTAGTCACATTACCACTTCTTTCCGAGAAAACGTAAATATTGTTGAACATACACTCAAACAAACTTAGCGTAATTGTGTTGATGTTTCTTGGGCATGTTGCCTTCTACCAGCGTCTCCTTTGACAGTAATGTTGTATTATTCCATGTACTTGCGGTGTGTTCTGTCATTCAGGTGCGTTTTAGATATGAATGCTAATAAGTAGCTTACTGTGTTGGAACTTCATTAAACATTGTGAGGGCTGATGTGAAGATATCTTTGCCTTGCTCTGAGGACCCCTGTGTCCCCGTGATGAGGTGTGCATACAAAGACCTCTGCTTATGCTAAATGCATTAGTAGTTTGTAGCCATCTATTAATACATTTCCAAAATGTAAAGGAATCGTAATTGAAAACTTGGCCTTAAGAGAACAACTTAATTCTCTACTAATGTTTAAAACATCTTCTACAGTCTGAAAAAACATCAGTTTGGGACTCCTGAAGTGATTTTTTTAGCATTGCAGCTATAAACTTTAAAAGAAAAACTTAATTCTCTACTATGGCCTCAAACGGCTTTTACAGGTTGAGAAAACATCCGTTTGTGCCCCCTGAAGTGATTTTTAGCATTGCAGCTTGAAACTTTAAGCTCAGCATTATTCAGCTGTATACCAACAATTTACTGCTTTTGAAAGTAAAATGGGTGGTATGAAATTCTAAATATTTGTGTTTTTGTCATACACAGTTTAACAAAGACCTAGATCTTAATAATAACAGCTGGATTTATAAAGCATCTTAGACTCTTGGAGTGCTTAAAAGAAACCATCCTTCATTTATGCAGTAGTCACACTGGTAGAGCTAATCTTCCAGGGGCAGTCTGACAGAAATATGAATGCCAACCTGCCAACAACAGCCCCTCCAACCTCCACCGAATATATTCATACACAGGTTAAGTGTCTTGTCGCAGAAAACAAGAGCGATGACAGAGAAAGAGCAGGACTGCCTTCTGAAACAGAGAGCTACTGACGTAAAACTGTCACTTGCTATGTTGTGCCTGATGCGTGGTATAGGCTATTTTGATTTGACAGAAACAGATTTTGTTGAGTGCAAGATAGGTATGCAGAAACACATTTGCTCTGAAACACTTAAGCATTAAAGTGCTTTCTTTAGGTGAGGAAAGCCACTTTTGTGGGTTTTACAGGCACCAGGGGAGCTGTTATTGAATCTATACTACCAAAGTGTCACTACAAAGGGGTAAAGATACCGGTTTCTCTGCATCATCCAGAATATTTTATACAATGCTTTGATATTAGCGGGAAATCTGGTGCAAGAAACGTGCACTATGACCTTTAAGTTTGGACAGTTTTTTCAACAACAAAAACTTATCTAACTGCACTAAACTAGAAATTGTACATGAAGAAAGTACAGACTTTTGTTGGCAGAACACAAAATCTTGGACAAAATTCCCTAATTCTCAGTTTTTCTTTTCTTTGAAGTGTGCTAATATTTGAATTTGTGTTTGAATTTGTTTCCTGCTTTTAATAGATTTTCTTCTCATGTTCTAATCCATAATCTTGATCACATATACATGCAAGTAGTAATCACAAAGCCTTTCAAGGTTTAAAGCTTAACCTTCTGTCAAAACTGGTAATTAACTATGCTTTTTTTTAACTTAAAAATAAAGTACTGTTCAAAAATAAAGAGAACACTGAAACAAGTAAACTGATATTTTGATTCTAAGAATCCCAACAACATAGTATTTGAGGTTTATTTTCCCAAACTTGCCTGTTTTCTGGAATTTTAGCCCACTGAAAAGTCAATTTCATGACTCGTAAAAACCGGCGGTTTTGGGGTCTTCATGCATATGCATGAGTAGGCGTGTCTGTACTATTTAAGCAGCTATTGTGATTGTGAGTCTGACAAGCGCTGCCTGTGTGTACGGCAGCAGCAGCGGAGTAAATTATCATCTGAGTCAGCTGCTTCAAACACTCACCGGAGTGTTTAGCTGCTAACTCACTTTCTTGTCATCTTTATCTTTTCTGACCATAGACATAATCCATTTAAGGGGATAGTCCATTGTTTTGTCCTATCACTGCATCGCATTAGGTCACAAACGAGGTCCCGATACGAGGCAGTGTAACGGCTGCTAAAAATGAAACTGATTGTGAGTGCTGCGCTTCGGATTATATATACACTGGATTATCTGCTGTATATACTGAATGTAAAGATATTAAATGTGGATAAAGGGCAGAGGTGGCTTAGTGGTTAAGGGAGCGGGCGTGTAATCGGAGGGACACTGGTTAGAATCTCCCTGGTCCATCACTGTGGGATGTTGAGCAAGACGCTTCCGCCTTATGAGTCATAATGGAGGAAAAATCTAGCTCGCCCGTTCGGAGCTGACTTTTTACAAAGTGTGGAATAACAAGGGAGGGAGGAAACAGGACTTTTTCAACTTTGGCCCTTTGAATGAGGCTAAAGGAATATATATCACTGTAGCAAAACCATTATGAAGTGATTTTTTTCATGATACTGCCTCCACAGAAATAGGATCAGCTTTGTGTTTTGAGTTAAATTCTAAATCTAGACCTCCATAGGATAATGATTAGGTTTGTCCCCGATTATTCTTATGTTATTTGGTTCTCAATGTATTCCACTATACAATGAATAAAGATTTTCAACTGGAACATTTTATTCAATGAGATCTAGGGTGTGTTGTGTAAGTTGTGTTAAAACACAATAATTTAATGATTGCATTAAAGATTACTGTACTGTCTGAAACATTGTTGTCCAAACTTACATCTCCTATACTAATCTCACTATAGATATGAACATGATTTACTGCACATGCCAGATTTGGTAGTTATTTCACCTGCACTCGGACAATAGGAATATTTTTTTGTTGAAACATCATTCATTTCACGAAAATATGTCATACTTTCGTGAAATGGACATCGTGTGTCCTTTGACTTGTGTGAGGACACTGAGAGCCCACTAATCCAATTGGAGCTTGTAAAAATGATTTAGGCCCGAGACCAGCACAGCTGTCAGCCTCACTGAGATACAGTAATGAAAACAGATAGCACTTAGCTGCGTAAACAGAGAGAGAAGCAAAGTATTCAGCAATTCGAGCAAAAAAATGCAAAAAGTGCTATAACTGTGGCGAATAATGGTGTTCTCTGAAGGTTGTTTGAAAAGACAAACATTGACAAACGTTGGAGGGTGTGGTGTATGGTCCGTTTCTTACCCACGGTTAGCTGGCCGGTCAGTTGTCCCTGATCATTCCTTGCATTGACGGTCACATTTCTGTCTGACTGAAGGATCAATGAACTGTCCTGTGAGGAGAAGAAGGACAAAGACCATTAGAGCTATAACATATTGCTTATTTCTCACACAAACATAACCATAAATACTGAAATAGATTCACCATTCAAGGCTTACTTTACTTCTCGGCTCTTTTATCCCGTAGGCCATATCTACCGACCACAGTCAGTGTTTTACAACCAACAGTCCCTTAACTTATTTTAATGACTATAGTTTACACTTGACTCACTCGCTCTTCTCCCAACATACTTGACATTTAATTTACATAATCTATTCAAAACAACAGAGTCCATCCACAAGAGTGTTTGCTCGTTCCCAATAATGCGAGTGTATCTCTGCAAAAGGCAATTATTTTCAACTTAAATGAGCCGGATGCAACTGACCCTGACCTCCACCCACCTGCCACAGGACTGATTGAGGCACACTTGGCTGACATTCGTTTGTATTCAGCAAATATGCTTCGCAATGAATGCACTCATTTGTGCTGATTCTATTGGGCCCTAAGCCTTCTTTAACATCTCTCTTTTTCCTTCTCAAACAATTCTCCCTCTTTAGCATATTCTCTTTAACCCCCATGCTGCTTAATCTTATACTTAACCAGTTTTTGTACTTGTACTATCATGAATCTCATGTTTAGCTCTTTTCGCTCTTCATGATTTTTTACTCTTTTTTTTTTAATCACTGATTTGTTTTGGCTGCATAAACCAAGCATTGCACAGGTGACCCAATTTCTCTGTTGATCTTTTCCAAACAATATCTTGCACTGTGAATTCTTAATAGATTAGTTTTGTTAAAACTGGAGGGTCATCTATTTGCACTTTCTATCATCTGCAATCATAGCGTGGCAGGCACAAGCCCTCTCTCTTTGTTGTCTGCATCATCCATTGTGGGCTGCTTATACCAATGGCAATAGGGAAACGTATCACCTGTCTGTGCTCGATTTGGGATAATCTGTCACAATCCTTGGACAAGACTCAAAACATTGGCTGCGTCAAAGTGTAATGCAGTAGTTTTAGAGAAAGATAGAAGCTTTAAGGACAGAATCATCAGTATTAATCATCCCCAGAGGTGAGAGCAACAGATTAAGTCATTTTACTTGTACTGAACTTTGTTTAAAAAGAATAAACCGTTAACTGAGTAAAAAAATATGTTTTTGTTTTAAAATGACCAACGGACATTGAAGTAGCGCTACAAAAAATGAAATGATCAGACAATCATATCACATCATAACCGACCAACCAGATTAAACGTAATGCAAGGCACCAAAACAGCATTGAATGCTTTTTTTTTTAACATTTTCTTTAAATGTATGTTTTGACAAGTCTAAGTATTTTATACAGATGCCTTTGTGGAAAGTAATTGAGTTCCAATTGTGCAAGATGTTTACTGTATGCAAAAAAACATGGGGGGTGAAAGCAACTAGTAACTTTTGCTTTGCCTACTATTTAATTGAGATACTTTTTACTTGTACTTGAGTATTTTATGACTTACTTTACGTGTACTTGTGTCGGAGTTGGGGTCAATTATGATTGTAATCGTGTCATTGATGATTTATTGATTTTTTCCAAGTTTTACACTGACCGCCGCAGAAAGGAATTCCTTTTTCCCCTCACCTGTCCTTCTGTTGTTACCACTTTTTTCACCCACAGTTCTCCTGCTCCTGTCTCCCCACGTTGTTATATATGTGATTGTCTTTTCATGTTTTTCTTGGACGGGATGAAACTGAAATGAGATTTTGTTTTGTAACGTGTGCAATCATAATTTTAAAAATCTGTTGCTGTCGTAATCATAATTAAATTGTAATTATGTTTAGATAATTGACTTTGTATTTGGAATTGCAATGACAATTCTATACAAATTGTCAATTATAGTTTAACACAAAACAGGAGAACCATGTTACAGTTCTACATATATGTAGTTAACAATGATTAAAATATGTTTCAGATCTAGCTTTCCCACATTTTACCATTTAAAAAAACTTGAAATCTAGAGGTATACTGACACAAAAAAGGCTCAGACGCACACACCAAAAATATTAAAACCGATATTTTCATTGATTAGGAAGCCTAACAAGGTAACCAATAAATATGAAAGAAATTACATGATAGATATTAATTTTTAGTGTATTTTACAGCTGATCAAGGACCCGTTAGCATAAGAGATGCTAACAGAAAGCTAACACAAGATGAAGGTTAACTTTCATTAGGTTATTTATTTCAAGCTCAGTAATTCTTATTCATTGTAATTTAACTTTAGTAATTGAGAATGTAATTGTAATTGACTTTTTGACAGTAAAAATATGATTGTAATTTACTTGTAATTGAAAAAAATGCTGGTCAACGTAATTGTATTTGAATTGTAAATGAATATGAAAACGGAATTATAACTGAAAAATGTAATTGACCCCATCCCTGACTTGAGTACAGTTCTAATCCAGTAACAGTATGTTTACTTGAATAGGATATATCAACTCTGATGATCATCACGCATCATGTATGTAGGTAATACTGTACTATATTATTTGAGATTTGAACCTACTCCCAAAACCCTAAATGTGCAGGTATGCAGGCACTGCAGCATCTTGGCACATACAAACACAATCCACCCACTCAGGTACCAACATTTCAATATAACAAATGAGGCCTCCGAGTGGTTTATTGTGCAAAACCTTTGTCGTCTGTTTGCTAATGCACGTATGCTGGATTAATTAGTTTTATCGAGGCGTGTGATAGGCTTCACTGTATTATCTTTCCGCTCTGTTTAAAGTGATGGGTGCTTTGTAAACTATGACAGATGTAACGTGCTTGGAATTATTCCAGCTCAATAGGCAGTATGCTTGAACCTGCCTGATCCCATTGAGTTTGTGCACAACTGTCATTTGAAGTCTAATAAAAGATGAAAAGTCGTATGTAATTAAAGACATGCAAAATGCATGGAAAAAAAGTTGCTAAACATCTGCAGCTTGATTAACTAAGTTGGTCTATTTCTACAACAGCTAACTCAGTCTAGTTAATCTGACTGTTTATGCAACTATGGTAAGGGTTTTTTTTTTTTACTTTTTAAAACTCTTGGTAGAAGAGATGCTTTGAGATGTTGTTGATTGGCAGTCGCACTTCTACAGATGTAGCTTACCACCATTAGGCTGTGTGGTGTAAATTATGAATGGTTTCCTGTAGAACACTTTAGTTGCGTGTAATTTAAAGTATAAATCATTGCAACAAGAACCAACAACTTTTCCATGTTCCAAAACCTACAATTTGAATACAAATTTGGAGGACTGCTTTCTGACCTCATATTGAATTATTTGCATTTAATTTATTATTAAATACTGAGACTAACTAAATAGATTTTACACATCTATTCTGAGAAAAATTACATCTAGTTTCTAGCTGTAGGTACAATGACAATATTATTAAATAAACATTGTATCAACACCAACTCAAGTATTTTAAATAGATGTATAATGTATAATATAGATATATAAATAATATAGTAAATAAAAGCAAAAAAAACTGCATGGCACATTGCTAAAATGACCACAAAAGAAAGCCAAAATCCCTCAATCCTAATCCTAATCCTAAATTACTGTCCTTAAACTACTAATGCTCATGTCTGTATTACAAAATTTTAGCTCTTTGTTCCACCCACCCCCCCTACCCAAAAAAAATAAATAAAATTAAATTCAAATACATTTTTAAACTTGAGCCTCAAAAAAAAAAAAAAAAAAAACTAACTTACATAGAACACAAACAGTTAACCCTAAAACAAATGAATGTTTTTTTTTATCATTTAATTTCATCATTTAAATTACTTGGGGACTGAAAGAGGTTTTTTTTTTAACAGAAAATATGTCTTCAAAAAAACAATGCAAACTTTTCATGTGGAGCACAAGTATTTATTTATTTATTTTTTACACCATTGTTCATCTCACTTTATTATTATTATTATTATTATTATTATTATTATTATTATTAATAATAATTTCTTTAAGATTTGCTTTCCTTGATTAATCCAGCCAAACATATCCTGAAGAACCCATAAAGGCAGGTACACGGAGCTCGCTCCTCGGAGTTAGCACAGCAGACACCACTGTGGTATTAATCCAGTTTATAATTTAATCAGGCCTTGATTAAATATACAGACACTATTGCTGCCAGCCTGATGTAGCCAATGCAATTACTCAGGATATAATAGGTGGCGCTCGAGCTACTCATCATCACAGATTCTAGCTACAGATACTGATGGGGTTCAACACTGCCATGTCTGACTGCAGATCTAGCTGCTCTAGCCTGGACTTCAGGTTTAACTGCAAAAACTTGGTTCTCTTTAAATAGTCTATCAGCGTCTAACTAACTCATTAAAAGCTATTATAGTTAGATTATATTAAGTCATCACTCATTAATTTTTGATGGTGATAATAAGCCTTTTCACACTCTGGAAGTGCGCATGCGCGACCAGCGGGGGTCATAGGTCAAGAGGGATATAAATGTAAACACGACGCTGTTTGTGCTATGCGCTGAGATTTTCAGCTGACTTTTTGTACAATAAAGGTAGGCCTAATCTATCTGACATTTAATACATTGCAAGTGCAACACTCAGACTGCAGTCATTCACTTAAACCGGCTTTCAACGAACAAGTTTCAATGTTCGCTGAAACTTGTTTAAAGTGTTTTGCACTTTTAATGGACGAGGAATCGCAAAAAAAGAAGAAAAAAATGGCCAGTTTTGCTTTGCTCTGTTGTAATAATAAAACAGTATGTTTGTTTCCCACATCGGAATCAGAATAGTTTTACTGCCAAGTAGAGTTTTAAATAATACATGGAAAGTGACTTGGTCTAATCTGAATGTGTTCATGATGAACAATTCCATATCACAGACATGTATCGTACATGTATATAAACTAGCCATTATATGACACCAGGGATGTGGACCAGGCAGGTAATAGTGTGAGTTCTCACTTTGAGAAAGTTTTATTAAGCTATTATATTGTTAAAATTTACAAATTTGAAGGAAGTACACAAGATGAACAGGTCATTTCATTTGCACATTTTCTTTGTGTAGTCTTGCTCCTTTTTTGTATAATCATCATTATTTGTGTGTTTTTTTTTTTAATACACCGCTCTTTTCCGTTTATACTATACTTACATTATACTTTATTAAACCCCTCTGTTTAATAAAGTATTTGCTGATTCTGATTAAGTGAAATAGCACTGATCAGTCGATTTATGTTTACAAAATGTGACTATAACATGGGTCACTGTTGAAACGTCAGGTAAAACCAGAATTTTTATCTCGTGTGTAGCATTAGCTTTAGCAGCATTAGCTTTAGCAGCTAACTCGATCTTTCTGTCTTGGAGACTGATGCCACGTTTGCGCAAAAAAATCTGTTAAGGAATCAACGCTCCAATGGCAAAAATAATCAAAATCTCTGTCAGACTTGCTTCCTACACCATCAGCCATGGCGAGTTTATCCCTCTTGACCTTTTGACCTAATGCGGAAGAAATGAACCAGAGCGAGAGTGTGAAATGGCTTATTAGTTTGCATTTACCTCACTCACTCACTCACTGCCATTGACTTAAAAATACGTCAGTTGTGTTTTTCGGCTGCTGTTGCTAGGACACAGTGTGACAAAGCTCTCCCGTGAATATCAGGCTTGTACTATGAAGTAGTGACCACCTGTGACATGTAGGTGGCAGCAGCGCACCTTTGGATGAAAGATTAGCGTTGACGAGGAGAGGTAGAGGAAGAGCAAAGGAGTTTACGTGGCTGAAAATAGTGCTAAAGGAGTTGATATTGAAGTTCCCAGCAGCTGCGCACACTCGACCAGAGCATGTGTGGAACTAACTGGACTTTTGTGGACTATTGAGAGCGTTGTGATCGTGAGGAAAAAGGATTAAAAAAACAGGCCAAATGGGTCAACTTAGCTGCAGGGTGGCAGACTCCAGTACTCAAGGGCCGGATTCCTGAGACTTTTAGATGTCTTCCTGCGCCAACACACCTGAATCAAATGAATGGCTCGTTATCATGCTTCTTCAGAGCTTGATGACAACACATTGGTTTAAACCAGGTGTGTTAGAGCAGGGACACATCTAAAAGTATCAGGAATCTGGCCCATGAGGACTGGAGTCCAGCACCCTTGACTTAGCACGTCTTGGTTAAGGAGAAAATTGTGTGTGTTGAGGCTGATGGAGGGAGAGACTTGGAGGATGGCCAAAATACAGTAAAACCATCCATCTCTGATCCAGATAGCAAAATGATAATACTTTTGCCATCAAAAGCCTGGTTTCAGTGTTGTTTTTGAAGTTTATAGAAGGAAACCAATGTTGAGGTGTCACTAAAGCAAAAAAAAAAAAGCTTCAAATTCACTGACAAGGTTTTATTTATTTATATTTTTTTTTTTAGAAAAAGGCTGTTTTCTCAGCTTTTTGCTCTGAAACTGCTGATTTGTGTAAAACTTGCTCTATTCAACTGCTGATTAACAAAATAAGCTAGAAACATGAAAGTAAAGACTTTAATCTTTCAGAATCTGCTGTCAGATTTTAGATTGCCATGGTACAAAATATTCTGTGGGTCTTTCAAAATCAAAATGCTCTAAAATGGCTGGCAGTGAGGGGGTGCCATGGGGGTATCCCACAAAACACTTTTAAGTTTGAAACACACAGATAAAACAGCAGAAAAAGAGGAAAACATTGTATATACATACTATACATGTCAACATTTGTTTACATAAGAGACCATCTTTCAATGTCATAGTGTTTATAACCTAAGTCAGAAACATGGTTCACAGTTAAAAGAGAATACCAATAAAACAGTGTTTGATAAAGTGCCTTTGAGCCTTTTCCAGTGCTTTTTTAAGCATTATTTCAGCTAATTAGGAAAGGCTGTTGAATAAGTGATGTGTTTGTTAGGATGTGCAACTAATTTGTTATTTTTTGAGTCCCTACAGCAATAAAACTAGAGGAAATCTAACAATTTACTCTCTGGGTGTTTGGATGAGATATGTTTCAAGGTTATTATCATTGATCCAGGGCCCTTATCAGCTATTTAGCTTCTCCTCAGTGTTTTGTATAAGTCTTGTTTTCAAAGTAATACTGGTAATGGATAATAATACAGCTTTTTTTTTTTTTTTTTTTTTTAAAAAAGCTGTATAATTACAAATTATTTGTAATTTGACAACTTATTATCATGCTAAAGGATTTATTTTTGATATATTGTCAGATATTTCTTGACACAATGATAGCTGACAGTAAAAATTAAACATGTCACTCTAAAAGTAATAGATAGGTTTCATAGGTTGACTTAGTGGCAAACATTCCTTAATTTAGCTATAGGAAAATATTTGGGCCATTGTTCAGTTTGCTAGTTCTGCAGGTTTTTCTTTGTTGTGAATACAAATTCTTTTTTACACAGCAGTAAACCAGTATAGAGTGTGGTTTACAATGTAGGCTTTACCTTAAAGAGCCTGAAAGCCAGAAGGGAACAATCAATCCTACTTTGTTTTAGCCAGGACAAAAACAGACAGTCAAAGCAAAGTTGTCAAAGCAAAGTTGAATCTTTACTTTTGCAGTGCAGGTGTAAACAAAAAGACACACAATTGATAAGACATATTTTTACTCTGTGAACTCCTCAAACCACTTGTTTTCTCTTTTTAAAAAATGGATTTTTAAAAACATTTTTTTTTTTTAGCGCAAAATAAATGAAACAGTAAATTCCAAAGTGAGGATAAAAGTATACAACATTTTGAAACATGTCTTCATCCAGGAGTGGACTGGCAATCTGGCTTACCGGGCATTACGGTCCGGTCCGCTATGTTTTTTTATAAATTATTTTACGAGCAGTCATGGTAGCAGGTGGACAAAGATGGTCCAAAAGAGGCCAAAAACGTGGCAAGAAAAGTGACTAAAATAGTCCAAAAGCAGTCACAAGTCACCAAAAATGGGCAAATAAAGAGGAACTAGGTGGTATGTAATGGTAAAGGGTAGCTTAAATGGGACAAATGTGGCAGATAATAGTGAAAAAGGGCAAAAATGTGGAACAAAAAGAAGTAAAATGTAGGGGGGAAAAGGTGGTATTTAGTTGGCAACATTTAGCTAAATGGGATGAAAAGTGGCCCAAAATATGAAAGTAGTAAGTAAGTAAGTAAGTTTTATTTATAAAGTGCTTTTTGCAGATAAAATCACAAAGTGCTGTACAGAGTTGTGGTACAAGTGCAACACAATAGAATAATAAAACAAGAGTGCATAAACATCATAAGAACAGCAACATTAAAGGATAAATAAAAAATAAGATCCAGTTAACTAAAAGCTTTTCTGTAAAGTGAAGTCTTCAGCAGTTTTAAAAGTGTCCACACAGAGACTGGTGCAGGTTATTCTAGAGTCTGGGAGCTACAGCCTGGCCTAGTTTTTAAGGTCTTTAGGAGACCCTGACCTGAAGACCGAAGGCATCGCCCTGATGAGTAGGGGAACAACAAGTCCGAGATATATTTAGGGGCCTGACCATGTAATGCTCGGAACGTGAGAACTAAAATTTTATATTCTTTGCGAAACTTAACTGGAAGCCAGTGCAGAGTAGCAAGAATGGGGGTGATGTGGGATGTTCTAGAAGCACCAGTTTAAAGTCTGGCAGCAGCGTTCTGAAAGATCTGGAGTCTGTTTAGGGTCGCCTTATTAAAACATGTAAAAACAGAATTACAATACAATAAAGAAAGGACAAAAATTGGATAAAAGTGTCCAAGAAAACTTAAAAAATAAAAAATAAGGAAAAAGGAATATTCATTGGCAAAAAGTAGCTAGAGTCTAAAAAAATGTGTCAGAATTTTTCGAAAAGGGGCAACAAAGTGACAAAGGAAGTTGCAAAAGTGACAAAGGAAATAGGTAAAAGTGGTTAAAAAGTTTCAAGGTTTTCTGGGGGAATAATCATTAAAATCAAGACATAAAAACCTATTTATTTTTTTTTTTTTTTAAAAATTAAAAAAAAAAAAAAAAAAAAAAATTAAGCCATGCATTTATCATAAGTGATTAGTGTTTAGTGACCATATTTGTTTGCCTGATGTACAGATGAAACCCAGTAACACCCCGGAGACATCAAAGAAGATGATGGAACAGTTTCACAAAATGTATATAAAGAAGTCGAGGTCCTGCCATTTTGCAGCATGGATAGATAGTGGAAACAAATGTACTGGTAAAAGGCATGAGATAGAGTTGTACTATCGCAAGACATCACAGCATAAAGGAGGCAGAAAGAACAACAGCCAAACATTAAAGAGCTGACGGTTTAATTTAATGCTGAACTAAGCAAGTGGAGACCTCCCAGCTTTTGGCTTCCTGGGTGATGAACCCTAAAGCAAAAAGGAGGAAACAAGGATAGGAAAGTGGAGACGCAAGCAGAGAGAAGATGACCCATAAAGCATTTGTTTTAACAAATAACACAGCAAATGTATCTATAAGGAGAAGCTGCTATGTCAGCCGTCTACTTGCTGCTTCTTTACAATAATGGATGGTGCCCAAGGGGCCAGTCAACGTCCCTCTATAGCTTCAACATAAAACAATTCAATCAGGAATTAGACTACTTTTTACAACGTTGCGAGTTGGAGATAAGACCAAATGGGAATCTCGATGTTCCATACAATCAGATATTTCAAAAAAATAAAAAAAGTTTGTCATTCATCCATCTTCCCCCTGGACGAGATGCCAGGATGTCCATTGCAATTGCAATAACACACACACACACACACTTGCTGCGGCATTACAATAATTTATTTAAAGAGTAACTTTGAGGATTTGGCTGACGTGTATCTAAGCTGAAAACTGAAAAAAAAAAAAAAAACTCCTTGATTATGGGCGGGGCTCCTGGATCTGTTACATCTGTACCCAATCTGTACTATAAAAGCTCCATTGAACAATCTATAACACTTGACGTTTCATGCATAAGGCTGACTTTACGCTGTTATTATTATGACATGACACCTGTCATTAGCATTAATAAGGTGTCATTAAAGGGGCAGTATTATGAAAAAATCACTATAATGGTTTTGCTACAGTGATAAACATTCATTTAGCCTCATTCAGAGGGCTAAAGTTTCCTCCCTCCCTTGTTATTCCACATGTAAAAAGTCAGCTACAAACAGGCAAGTTGGATTTTTCTCATGTTATGTCAAAACGCAGAAACTCCTCCTCTTGACAATCCTGGCTCCTCCTACCCTATAAGAATGTGAGCCCCGCCCTCTCAAACAACCTCATAGGTACAACAAACACTGCGGTTTAATATAGAATACACATTATACTTTATTGTCATATATATAAAGCTTCATACACAAAATGTGTTCTCTGCATTTAACCCCTCCCTGAGGAGCAGTGGGCAGCCATAGCGTAGAACCCAGGGAGCAGTTAGGGTTAGGGACTGATCAACATCTCACAGTGATGGACCAGGGAGATTAGTCTGCTCCTTTAACCACTAGTCCCTTTATCCACAGATAATATATTTACATTCAGTATATAAATAATCCAGTATATAGATAATCCAGTATGTACATAATCCGGAGCACAGTGTGAGCACTCACAATCATTTTCATTTTTAGTAGCCGTTATAGATCTGACCTGTTTGTAACCCAATGCGATGCAGCGGTTGAACAAATCAGTGGACTGTCGTCTTAAATAGATTGGTTCTGTGGTCAGTAGAGGTGAGGATGACAAGAAAGTGACGTGTTTGAAACAGCTGACTGACTCCGCTGCTGATGTGATAAACACACACCACGGAGCAGCGTTTGTCTGACTCACAATCACAATAGCTGCATGAATAGCCATGTGTTTTACTGTAATATGCAGTTTATTGGCTGAAACCAATAACAAGAGTGCGTGGATAGCAAAAGAAAATCACCATGGTGATCAGTTCACTGATCTCCCTCTCCAAGAGCGAGGCATGAAGTCTTTAACTACAGACACGCCCAGTCATGCATATGCATTAAGGCCCCAAAACAGCCCGTTTTTAGAAGCATCATGAAAGTAACTTTTCAGAGGGCTATAACTCTGGAAAACATACTATGTTGTTGGGGTTCTTAGAACAATTGGATGGGTGAAAAATAGCATAATCGATCCCATACCTGTCTATGTGTCTAAGTGTTTTTGGGCAAGACACTGAACCCTAAGTAGTATGAATGGGTGAATGAGCTGATATTATTAGAGACTACTTCAGTGTAGGGATAAAGTGCGATATAAATCAAGTCCATTTACCATTTACCACTCCACTAGATCCCTCCACCTCAAAGAATGCCAACATAGCTCCAAAGGTGTCATACTTTCACGAAAAACACTTAATGGCATTCTTAATGACACCTTATTCATGCTAATGACAGATAATGTCAGCCTTATGAATCAAACTTGAAGTAAAGTTTTACTGAACAATTGTGCTATGCTAACTAATTAATTTAGTTAGTTTTTATATAATAGTTATTACAAAATAATCAGTAAAAAAAATTGGGAACATAATACGATGTGATCATAAGATCATGATATTTTATTGTCGCCACCACTTACTGTAAGGATCTGAGTGACATATATATGTGTGTAAAACTTATGTGCCACTGTTCTGTATTCCAGGGGATAATGTGTTTAAACACATGTATGTTTATGTAGTTTTCTGTTGCTAATTAGGTCTGTTTTTCTTAATTTGTAACAATCCCATGTGTATGTTGGCATCTGCATTTGTGTGTGCGTACAATGCAATGCTTGCTTTTCTCCTTTTTGGTTAATAAAAAACCTTTATATTTCTTTCTGTTACCTCAACAAAGGGCAGTCTATATCATAAACGCCCAAGAGATCAAGAAATAGATATAAAAATGACTTACACTGCTTCTCTGTTAGGAAACATGGCAGCAATAGTTTGCAGTAAAAATTGTGTTTTGTTATTAGTTCTAAGACATCTTTAGCAGAAAAATGGAGCAGTTTATCTGCTGAGTTAAAGATATTGGTTTCGAACTTAGCCTGCATTGCACAAACTGTGAAAACAGGAAAGACAATTCAACCATTAGTGACTGTCACTGTGGGAAAATAAAACTTTCTTCTTTGAAAGCTTTAACCTTAATTTGTGAATCTTTCTGGGCTGTTCAGGCAATGCAAATATTAAAACTCTGAGTGCTCAAATATGACAAACTGTGGTTCAGTGACGTCAATTAAATATTTTTTTTTTTTTTTTAAACTCTAGCCTGTACACCTGACCTTTTATTCTTCCCTTGAAAAAACAGCAATGGAGGAATATGGCTATGTGAAAATGATCACCGCGTTTCACCGGGGTAGGATTGTTGTGCTATTAGAGACAGACTCTATCAGCATTGGAAACAGAGAAAACAACAACACAAAAATTTGATCTCTGAAGACCAAATTTTAGTAAAGAATTCAAGAAAAAAATAAATAAAATGTAAAGGATGAAAATGTTTACAGTGCTACTCTCAGAAAATGTATTTACTAAATGCCAGTGCTGGTAAAAGTATTGAATAAAAAAGAACTCTGGTAAAAGTAAAAGTATTGAAGTTGCTCCCTTACTTGAGTAAACGTAAAAAAGTACATGCTACTAAATGTCCCTTCAATAATAAAACAGGGTTTTTAATCCAGCAAATTCCAACTTGTAGAATACTGATACATGGAAACAAGTTGAATCTGTTACCTTTTATGAACACCTGGAGAATTTAGCACTCATTATACATCAAATTTGTAAATAAAATGTGTCAAAAAAAAAAAAAAAAAAGTTCAAATGCTCAATAAAACACTGAGTTTTACATTTTTAAGAACTTATAGAAGACTGGTACATGGAAATAAATTTGATTTGTTAGCTTTTATGAACATCTGGCACTCATTATAGATAACATTTGTAAATAAATTGTTTTAAAAAAACAAACAAATGCAAATTCTCCATTAAACCCAGAGCATTTTTAAAAACTTGAAAATGTTAACCATAAAACTAAGGGACCTGCATAACAGAAAAAAGCTTTAACTTTCCAAATTTCTAGCCTTTTTTACGTTGTGATGTCAACTTCAAAGTTACAAGCTTGTAAAAAAAAAGAAAAAAAAAAAATACTCAAGTAAAGTACAGACACCAGAAAAAACTACTTACACTAATGAAGTATTTGTACCATGTTGCTTGTCACCTATCTACTAATGCTAAGTCACAATCATTTTTTCACCGTGCATATTTCACCAAGCACTCTTGTCTTTGGTGTTCTCATGTTGTCTCTAAACTAATCCCTTATACAAAGCACTTTGAGACTCATTTTCTAACTATTAAAGTGTGCCTTATGCGTTGTGTGTCTCATTGCTGTGGCAGGGTTTCCTAGTGTCGGCCTCTCCCCAGAGCTCTCAGCTATGTGATGAAATCCCCGGCCGAATGGCTGCCTTCATAATTACTGAGAATGGTTTATAGGGGTGAGACATGAGAGAACTGAAGTGGGTTCTCTTGATGGCAGAACATTGCATAAAATGGGGCATGAAAATGGTTTCCAAAGATGAGAATAATGTGTGGGAGTGACAAGTGGGATTTTGTCTGCTGGATAAGATATGATTGTGATTAAAAGAAGGGCTTTAACCTGTGCATGTAAATGAACCATATACATATTCAGTATTATGGTGTAAACATAGTGTGAAAACTAAAGCCAAATCGATCAAACTGAGAGCAGAAGACAGAAGGCTTTAACATGAAAACACAATAATTGTCTGGTGGTTCTTGTGGAGATTTCCTCTTAGTAAAAGAGAGTTTTTCCACTCCATTTTCGCAGAAGCTTGCTCATGCGGAAATGATTTCTCATCAAAACATGTTATTGTTTTTATACGGCAAGTTCAATGAGATGGCCTTGTTGTATTTGACCCTTATATAAATGAAAATGAATTTAATAAATAATTTTTTCTTCAAAGTACAAGCTTGTGTTTTACACTCAACATCCTTATTTTCTCTGGATTTCATTCTATTTCTATTCTAAGCTGACAGTTAATTAGCTAGATTTCTTGTTGCTAAGACAACTGGCCAAGCAGAATGAAAGTATGATGCATGTATCGCTACTTATTATTGTTTGACTGTGATTTGTTATTTATTCATATTACATTCAGAGAAACATATTGTAGGAACAATTAAACAACATTTTTTTTTATTTTTAAATGATATTCTTAGATTTAAATTACATACTAGGTCACGGCCCTTGCTGTGGATTTAAGGCAAATATATGCTCTAATGAGCCAGCCTTTGCAAGCTATCGATCTGTAGACTTCCATAGGCTTTATAGGCAGTAGAATAAATCATGTCATAAATACATGGATTTATTCCCTAAACCTGAACTGGCAATAGTCCCGAAGGCTTGGTTTGCTGTGTGATTTACATTTGATCTAACACACTGGAGTGAAGTGATTGCTTTGCTATCAGGCTTTAAGCAAAGCTACAAAAGCAATTTACCAACAGACATTAATATCAGGCATTTTACAAACGTTTTTAAATTAAAGCTGTGTTTTCAACTTTTCCTCGAAAGCCAGATTTAGCCTTAGTCCAAAACTCTGAATTGCAACAAATTTCACATTATCAGGATTTTTGTAAAATGTTTGAATTGCAGTTATTTTCTATTGAATTGATTTCAGATCTTTAGACCTTTTTAACATCAAATAGCACTAAGAGTCTTTTTTTTAGAATGCACACCTTCATAAGGAAAGACACACACACATGTATCTTTTTCAGTGTAGTTATGTGCATTTCTGTTGTTGTTTTGTGTACTTTATGTAAATATATATATATTTTTATTTATTTATTCAGTTTACATGGTTACATTCACTTTTTTTTACATTTTTTTTTTTTTTTTGTACATGCCGAAAAAGGAGACGAGAGAAGCAGTTTGCTTATCTAGGTCCCGTCCCCTGTTTTGTACATCGAAAATTTACATGGGTTATAATGTTTTGTTTTTTTATTTCACTCATTTAGTATATTTTTTATTATAAACACCTTATGTCTGGTGAGGGCACACACACACGCACGTAATCTGTCATCCATCTCTTCCGTGGGTTCTCTTTCGTGTACACACACACACACACGCGCACACACACACACGCACACGCACACGCGCGCACACACACACACACACACACACACACACACACACACACACACACACACACACACACACACACACACACACACACACACACACACACACACACACACACACACACCAGACTCAAGGTCCAGGGGCCAAATCCGTCCCTTTAGAGCATCAAATTTGGCCCCCTCAAAAACATGAAACATTTTGTAAATTACCAACTAATTCAGTTGTAGATATCTCAGCCCCTCCAATTACAAAAAAATCAATTTAAATCCACAATATTTGCATAGCTCAGTTTTCCATTTCTTACATCACATGATGACACATTAATTAGAAATTGTTGAAAGAACTGTAAATTTTTCCAAAAACTGGCAAAATTTGATAGTTATTCCACAAAATTTCCCCAAATTTCCAAAACCAGAGAAATTCAGGTGAAGATCCTGCAGGGACTGATATACCTTACTCACATTTATATATCATTTATACATAGAAGTGCAAACCAGGGCACATTAATGTTGAATTTGCGCCTTTTCCCACCTAATATATGTGGCTCACTCAAACTGGTCTGTATTCGGTCCCAGAACTAAGGTGATTTTGTCACCCCTGCCATTGGGAGCCAATGACGGAACCATGTGCTATCAAATGGCACCAAGAAGCTACTCTTTTGCTGTCCCCTGCTTTTCTTTGATGAGGCTTTACTTTTTTTTTTTACTTTTGAAACTTTCCATTAGTCATCTCACTCTGTTCACTCTGTCTATGACCTTTCTTCTTCTTCTTACTGTGCTTTTGCTTTAATTGTTCATCCTTTCTCAGTCCTGTCTAATATGTATTAAGCTTCCTCGATAGAGGCGTTGCAAATCTCATAGAATTCAGATGATTCGCAATTCATAGTTAATTTTATGAGTACGTTTTTCCCTTTAGCACTTGTATAGATGTATATATTTATCATTTATTCTTTATCCTTTATATTAATCATTATTATTATTATTATTATTATTATTATTGTTTCTGGTTTGTTTTTTGTTCTTTTTCTGTTCTTCGCACCAACTACCAAGTTAAATTCCTTGTACTGTTTGTAAACTGTACTTGGCAAACAAAAACCTTTCTGATTCTGATTTTTAATGGGCTCAGTAACCAGATAATTAAACATCCATCCATCCACTTTCTTCCGCTTTATCTGGGATAACAACTAAAAAAAAAAAAATAAGATGATTTAAAATGTGATTCATATAATTCTTATCCTGAGAAATTGGAAAATGGACAAAAAGCAGAAGGCTACCATGACTTTTTTTTTTTTTTTTGCCATTTGTCAGTTTTAGATTTATAACTTGTTCATTTTATCTTATTCTTTCCCTGAGCTTGTCCTCTAGAGACCTGAGTAAGCTGAAACCTTCCTTCCTTTTCTCTGGAGTTGTAATTGGATAACAGACTTCTAATGGAACATTAGGCAGTTCCTGTCTTGGTATAGGCCCAATTGATTTTGAACACATCTTGGTAAACAACCCTCGGTAAGAGGGCAGATGCACACCTTCATGTACCTCATCATTTTTGGAGTAGTGCAGTAAAGCTGATATGCTGTGGTAAGTGTAACTGTTCCCGTCTGGCATTGTTTGCCCTTTAAGTTATGCTATGTAAGCACATTCATGCTTGTAACACCCCAGAGAAAGATTCTTCAAAAAGTTCTTTTTGTTTTTTTTTTTTTCTGTTATGAAAATAAAATGTCAAAATCCAGCTCTCAAACATAGTTGGCTTAAATTGCCTGTTTCCTCTGTAGCATGGTATTTCTTTTTTTTTTTTTTTTAACAGAATGATTGCTTTTTTTTTTCTTGAACTCCCCATGATGCTGGAATAGAACATGCCATGCACTGTAATACAATAAATCTTTGCTTCCATATATTTTCCCGCATCCTTTACACGACTTTGGCTTACACCACCATTATAGACAGCAACAATACTGTTAGAAAATGAGTCAATTCCCTCTGCTGATGCAATGTGGCATAATACAAAGCCTTCCAAACAATCAAATAACGAAACAAGGAGTTTCACATGCACACGTATTTTCTTTCCTGGCTCATATAGACCCTTTAATGGCCCACGTCATGAGTGACGTGGCTGGGGGCAAAAACAGGAAACACCGCTGGCTAAAGACTGTGTGGGCTCGCAACGTTACAGCTTTAGAATGTCATCTTGTTGTGTGTTTGGGAACCAGAATAGGACGAGTAACGTAAGTTAAAGTTTTATAGGATTCCAGCAGAAACTTGTGCTCAGAAAAAACAAAGACAACTGTGGTTTTGCCTTCAGGCTAAGCCCCGCCCAACAAAATACATCACAATGTTTACAAACAATCAAAGAGTCGACGACACTTTTAACAATCTGTTTGTGCATGCAACCAAGGCTTTCATTAACAGACGTATCAACCATTCTACATCTTAAATGATACATCATGGACTTGGTGTTGATACCTACAAAGATCTGGGGTCTATTTGTCTCACTGTTAAATTTTGAGCACAGCCCCAAGAAAACGTGGACTCAAAAATTACAATAACAATGACAGTGGTGGAATAGAGCAGTGGTTCCGAACCAGAGGTACATGCACTCCTTAAGGGTATTTGAGACCTTTACAAAAATATGAATTTATTTCCAAATAATGAGTGCATTTGTGTGAATATATTTGTTTAGTGAAGATATTTTCTGATACTGTATACAGTATATGAAGGAAAGAGTTCATTATTTAGTTTTACGAGTTGCATCTCTAAGGATGTTTGATTTTAAGTCATGCATTGTCAGATAAAAATATATGCCCATACTCACTCAAACGTGAAAATAAACAAAGGTGGTAGTAAAGCAGTGGCCCTAAACCTCCAAATGCTTACCGATCGCTAATCTGTGGCTGCTAACTAGAGATGAGTTACAGTAAACGCAGATAATTATGTTGCTTTATTTACTTATATACACTAGTAGTGGTGAAAGTAACGCATTACAAGTACTCACATTATTGTAATTGAGTTGCTTTTATGGTACTTGTACTTTTTTGAGTATAATTCTAAATCTGTAATAAAATAAGTAAATTAATTCTTTTTTTTTGTTTTAAAGTGATCAAAGGACATTGTGAAACTACATAAAAATGAAATAACCAGACAACAATCAAATGCATCACATCATAGCCAACCAACCAGATTAAACGTAATGCACTGCACTAAAACAGCATTGTGGTGGTTATTTCCTCAGTTTTAGAGTTCATAAATATAGCTATTCTTAGAACGTGAGAATTTTTATTTTTTATTTTGAATTGAATTAATTGATGTTTTTTTATTTTAAAAAAACATTTTGACAAACCTTTTATTTTATACAGATGCCTAATAAGTTTATACATGACTATAAGCAAGTGAACCGCGGCAAGATTTATTACCAAAAATTAACGTGTGCGGTGAAAGTAACTAGTAACTTTTACCTTGAATACTATTTAATTGAGCAACTTTTTACTTGTACTTGAGTATTCTATAATACAACGTACTTGTACTTGTGCATGAGTACAAATTTAATCAAGTAACAGCACTTCTACTTGAGTAGGATTTATCAGTTCTCTTTACACCTCTGTACACTAGTATATATAATGATAAAGATATCTTATCAAGTCACGTCCTTTGCTAATAAACTCAAGAAAATCTGAAGAACTGAACTGAAGATCAGCCTCTTGGACTACCGTAGAACTTCAAGCAGAAGTTCAAGTACAGTTTCCTCAACCAAGCTACTATAGAAACTCAATTGCTTAAAATACATTTGCAAACCAGTCTTTTGTGGAAAAAAATGCTAAGAGTGTTCAATCAAGGCCAGAGCATTGACGGCATCACCTATATTAATAGAAGTTAATACTTGCTATTTACACTTTCCTGCTGCTTTCAGGCTTTGAAAAGAGTAAAATATGAAGAGTTCCATTCAGGAATCATACACTGTGGGAAGTTTGCTCGAGACAAGACTGGGTTAAAATGAGAAGCGTTTTCTTCTTTCTCAGAAGCAAGAATACATTTTCCTTATCAGGGGACATGCAGATCAGGTTCTCCAGCATTAGCACACAGAGGAGCGTCTATTTTCTTGTGAGTCTGGCCCTGTATGTGTGTGCCAGCTGTGGTCATGACCTACGTAAAAATAGTCTCCATTAACATTTAACAGCATTTGTCAGAATGCCAGGAGTATGAAAGTCAGACAGGCCACTGAGAGGACAGAAGAAACCAGACAAAGTGGAAAAAGAGAATATTACTCCCCTGCTTTTCATTTCATCATTCAAGTCCAGCATCGGGGAGCTGTCTTAGATGTCATGCTATTCAAAAGCCACAACAAGTCATCTCATTGAGACACTTGACTCGAGAGAAGGGCATGTTTTTGGTAAAAAATCAAAACATTTAAAAACACAGTTATTAAAGTTTGGAGGGAAAAACATAGTGCTTTGGCAGGAAAAACAAGTGAATTTTAGCCCCTTGGTTTGGTTTTTCTTCATTTATTGTAGCAGAAATTACATCAAATCTTTCTCCACTAGGGCAGGTATTTTGTGCACATCTAACAAAAAAAAAAAAAATGAAAGTACATTCAAGTTGTCTTTGGTAAACAAAAATGCTTTGATCGAAGCGTCAATCCATAACAATTTCATTGACTTTAATTAAGCAACTATACTCAACTGAACTTTATTTGTATAGCACAATTTACAACGAAGTCATCTCAATGCGCTTATCAAAATATAAAATTCATAATAAGAAAGAAAAAACCCAACAAGATCCACATGAACAAGCGTTTAGTGACTATAGAGGCCCATCACACATCATACTTGTAGTTGGAATTGGTGAGGGTCTTATAAACCTCTACCAGCACAATTATGTTATAAATGTTTGATGGATTTTTAAAACTATTTTGTATGTGCAAACAAACAAGTAAATAAATGAATAAATTTGGTCCCAACTATAACATGACAACCAGATTATCTGCAGAAAAAAATGTTGTTTAGCTTTTGAGTGCAAGAATACTGATATATCTTTGCATTTTCATGTTCGACTACCCTTCAAATCCCCGTCGCAGTGCAGTAATTGGCATAATGATTATGCAGGCAGATAGCTTTGTACAGTCAAACTAATCTTTTTGCTTGCAGCTAGTTTCAATGATTGTGCAAAATGATGGCTTTAATTAGACAGTGGGACGGTATGTATGTAAGTATTCGCTTTTAATTGCAGAAGTATTAAATGAAGTATCTTGAGTCATGTTCATAGTGATCACCATGTGAAATTTGGCATGTTTGAAACATGAGTTACCCATGTTAGCTTGAGGTAATCTGTTGTGACGAGAACTTGTGCTATTCTTAATGTTCTTTTTCAGTGTTTTTTGAGATGTCACAACTAGCAAATTCCATTTTTTTTAAAAAATAAATGAGATTTTAGGGATTTTTTCAACAAGAGATTTTTGGTTTTATCCACAAGAGTAACAACAACTGCATTCAACATTCAACATTCAACTGTGAGCCAGATAGCAAAATAATGATAACAGAGATTCTTTTTAGAAAAAGCCTGTTTTCTCAGCTTCTTGCTTTGAAACTGACGATTTGTCTAAAACTTGCTCTATTCAACTGCTGATTACGGAAGAACGAAACAAGCTACAAACAATTTATTTTATTTTTTTCTGATAGGTAGAGACTTTAATCTTTCAGAACATGGTGTCAGATTGTCATAGTAAAAAATATTCTGTGGGTCTTGCTCTAAAACGGCTGGCACTGAGGGGGATAGAAAATCTGAAAATGGCTGGCACTGAATGAGTTAAAGGGGACTTGTAGCAAATATGTATGTAACAAAAAATGTGTTTGCTTTATTACCAATAAACTAAAAAAAAAAAAAAAAACGCATTAAAAGAACTCTTTAGATTGATTTTATCCAATTTTATATTTACCGACACTAAGTCAGAGTTAGCCAGACTTTGGCTCCATAATATCGGTACGAGATACAAACTTAAAACGTTTCCGTTCAGTCAAAATTCGGTAGCTTCAAGCTGAACTGCTATGAGAGGGATCTGTGGGCTAAGCTAATGAGCTAAGCTAATGGGCACAAAACCAATGTTACGTCTGAAATCATAAGATAATTTATTCACAGTCTCAATGTAACTTGTTCAGAGCACTAGTAGGTTTTTGCTTAGAGGGGATACTATGGGCAGCTGACATGGCACTAACCACACCCCCACCTGATTTTTTTTTTGCTGGTCCTCGGCACATCCTCCAGTCAATTAACAGATATCCTTTCACGTAGCTGTGATCACAGTTGCTCCACATATTTGTGCACTTCCAACACCTAACTACTGTGCACAGCCTCGTTTCTGCTGCTGCTATCAACGAAAGTGCGTCATATCGTGTACAAAATGGTGACTCTCCGTAATTTATGCCGAAACGGAAGTTGTTCTGGTAGCTGGAGGCGTGCCAGGGCACTTCTCAAGCATTGCCAAGGTGCCCTTGAGCAAGGCACCTAACCCCAACACTGCTCCCTTCATCGTAAAGCGACTTTGAGTACCCAGAACAGTGCTATACAAAATTGATGTATAATAATAATATAATATGAAATCCTTCTAAAAAGTCATTTTAACATGTTTTTTATAAAAAGGTGCACATATTTTGTTCATTAAACACGTTTTTGTTATACACATTTCCACTACAGGTACCCTTTAAATGTTGAGATAAAATTAACCATTGAAAACAGGTTCTCTCCAGCCCCCCACCCCTTGGGTTGTCTCTTTAGGTATTGACCATTCACAGGCTTTATCGAGGGGAGCCGTCACCTTCTTCTGTGACAAATTAATTAAAGTTGAACATTTGCATTAATTAACTGGACAGGAGTGTGACATTACACTGCTCTGGCCTTATGACACTAACACTCAGAGAGAAACACATAGTCGCACTAAGAAGTGACACTCACCAACACACCAGGTTATGTGTAATTACTGATACTATGTCGATCAGCCGTAATTACATTTTGTTCCATTGCTTTCATGCATTGCTAATATTCTAGAATAGCCAAGATGGGAAAATTATTGTGAACTGAAATATTCACATATGACATCTGGTTACTGACTGCATTATGAAGTAGGACAGGTACCACATCCTTGCTCATCTAACTGCAAAAGAAGGCAAATCTAAATGTAATTACTATAGCACACTTTCATTCCCTTTGTAAAATCTGAATACTGAATAACATATTGGCAGTCTCACACCAGTGGCAATGAAGCTGCCATGCAGAATGCTTATACTTAATTGGGGGCAACTTGGGGTTCAGTGTCTGGCCCCAAGGCACGTTAGCACATGGACGGGTAATCAGATACTCAGGGAGACCTGTCAACGTTGCAATTAGAGGAAGAAAACCCTTTCATAGCTGAACCTTAGCAGCTCACAAAATCTTGCATCTGTGACCCAGTTTTTCAAAAGAAACAAAAAGTCAGCTACACAGAGACATCTGCTACTGTTTTTGTCAACTAGAATCAAAAATGATTTTTTTCAGTATAATTCTAATTTCCTTAATCCCATACTGCACTCATTGGGGACTGGATGCATCATTTATAACACTTGTAACCCTTTGTGGCCCCCAATAACTAAAGCTTTTGGTGGTCAGGTCTAGCACTACAAGCCTCTTATCTTAATGGCTACTACAACCCTTGAGCAAGACCCCTGACCCCTTTAAATACTTTTCAGTGTTGGCTCAAAAGCTTACTACTCTTTGAATGTATGTTTAAAGTATAGAGGTGGGACGAAAGACAGAGTTCACAATATGATGCAACAGACATAATGGTCTCAGGATCGCGATACCACTCGTACTATAGACGATTGTGTGATGTTTTACTATCGTGATATATTGTTGCACAATATATGGTTTCACCGTTTCACAATGATGTTTAAACAATGATGACATTTTGTTGTTTTGTCTTTTTGTGATCATTCTCTCTAGCATGCTTTTATAGAATATGCAACATTTGAAGAACCTTGTGGTTGACTTGTTTCAGATGAAATTAATCACTAGTTTAAGAAAATACGAGAGGAGCTACACAAATTGCGCTCATTGATATTTTTGGAGTTGCATCCTTTTTTCACTTAAAACACCTTAGCGAGTAACTGGGGGTTTTCACTGGATACGTCTCATCTGCGCCATGGCACCAATCCGGTAATCCCCACCGGTTGCGTTTTGAGTGCGCCACGATGCATTCCGGTTGGACGACTGTGACGTCATGAGGCAGAGGAGTTCTCACGATATTTAAATAATCCCGCGAGAACGCAGTTAAAGGTATGTGTTATAAACAGCCAACAGAGAAGAGATAAAACTGCACCAGTATGAGAGGAAACATTATAGTGAATAGTGAATGTGATTTTGTTTTTACACAATATGACGTTTTGGTGATGTAGTTACTTGAAATATAATCTGAAGTGTTTTATTTTGAAAAGTAACCGGATATTCAATTGTGGAGTACGTGCTTAATTTCCTGTTTAGCTTCATTTGCTCTGTGCTGATTGATGCGTCGTGCTCCGGTGTCCGCCAGAAATAGAAGCCCTGCGTATATCTGGAGGAGGGCACCGGACTACCACATCTGGGAAGGAGCAGACACGCAGCGCAACGGACCCAGTGGAAATTAACACGTAGACTAATCAGCTCCAGTGGTGAGGCCAGTGTAGTATCTTCTACCTTCTCTGCCTGTTCTTTTACAATATTCAACAATGGAGCAGCAACAAATAGCCATGCATTTGATTCTGTGTTTTGCTTTGTAGTTGATATCTTGTCTACCCACAATGCCGTGTGCTCTACGTCTTCTTAGACACTTCCTGTGTTTGGTCAGAGCCCAGAGCGTTTGTGTTCGGAGTGCAGCTGAAGCGCCCTGAGTCCGGCCAAATCAATCGCACTAGAATTCACCAGCCTGATCCGCTCAAGACTTCATTTGTATGTTCACACGGCCCGAACGAGGCAGACTGGATGAAGATACTTTGTGTCGTTATTCTAGGATAAATGGCTGCAAACAAGAGTCCAAACAGGGTTTTGCATTTATATTTATGGTAAATTGTAAATTCTATGTTACCAATTCTATTTTTGACTCATAGTAAATACTCTTTTCAAAGAGAGAGAGAGAGAGAATGCCAAGCCTTGTCCATATGTGCAGGAAATGATACTGATCCGAACTTCAATCTGCAAAATGCGCGTCGTGATAAAAACAGCCCTGGGATGATTATTCTCATGCATTTGCAATCAGCATTTTAATCAGAGTGCTAAACTCCTGAGGTAGATTAAAGTGAGAACAGCTAACTGTCACTGGACTACTGGAAGTTTTCCCCTCATTAATTTGCAATTAAAATATATTAATAGATTGTCCCATTTTTTTGTACTTTACTGGTGGCAAAATGTGGTGGAATGAGAAAAAAAAACTGCTGGGCAATCCTGTGTTGCTAGCACAATGTTATCGTGACAAACATTTAGAAGAGTAGATAATGTGTGGATTTTACTTAAGTGCCGAAATAAGTAGCTTCTCTGATCTGGTCCAGATAGCTAATGCACTAACTAATTTTTGCCATTGGGTGCCTGTACCTTTAATAAATAATGTATGCCAAATATACACATTGTAAGTGGTCCTAGAGAACTGTGGTACAAAAAGTAAATAACATTTACAAAACAGATAAGATGTTGAAAGAATCAATAGGCAGCATTGACGAGTGGCCTCCAATCTCTAGATGTAGTAGTTATCGCTTTCTATCCACTCCAGGTATGAGTGTTTCATTGAAATTTTAATGACACCTTTCTATAAACTATAATTCACAACGCGTAATTAATAGTTTTCTGTGTTTTCTGAACAAAAATATTCAGTCAATATTCAGGCAAGTTTCCTTTATCGGTTTCTCGAGACTCTCCTTCTGCTTAAATAACAGACAGAAAAAAACACAAAATATGTGCTAGGAGTATCTGCTACATAACTTATAGAGTAGATTTTTTTTTAAATAAAAGCTGCTTCAGGTCCTGCCTCAGAGAAACTGACAAATAAATGACAATTTTGGCACAATTGAATTATTTGTAATTGGATTGACTTTACTCAGGCTATGAGAACAAAGTTTTTGACATCCCGAGTCTATAGAGAATGTGGATTTTAAGCATGCGTATATGCTGTAGGACAAAACCTATTGCAGGGCCCAGTTTAAGGAAACCAGCTCCAAGAAATCCTGAAGAATTAGCTCTTTTATTGTTTGGAAAAGTTAGTGAAATGTACTTTACAATGTGGATTTCCACTTATTGTCCACTATAGAGGTAATACTCCACAGGTGTTTATTTATTTTTTTGATTTTATCTTTAGCAGGATTATATCAAAAGTACTTGACACATTTTGACAACTTTTTAACCAAAGATGGACCTTACACCATGGAAGATTTCATTATATTTTGGAGAGGATCCAGATCAATATAATGATCATTCTAGAACAAAATGGAGCAATTTTCTCTCATCATTGGGGAAAGATAAAAAAATGAATATCTTGGTTCGTAATTGACCGATCTTTAGGAAATTTTACTCAGTTATATCGGGTTGGTTCTTCAATCACCCAACCCAATTTAATCTGTTTCAAATCTGGATTGTGTGTTTCATGGTACAATGATCAGAATCACCGATCCAGATACAGTAACTGCCAAAATCTGACAAAAGCACTATTCACACTGGATTATTTTTACCTCGAGAACACCTGTGATAAATAATTGACCCCCCAAAGTCAGCTTTTTATGTGGCGCATTCGCACGGGATAACCGAAGCCTGAGATTTTGCTGACATTTACAGACATCTGAAAACGTGAAACAGTGTGTGAGTTGATGTTAAAACAACTTTGCAGGCTTTTGACCACAGCTCGGTGCTGTGTTACTGCTAGCGCTAGCCAGCTGTATTAAATAGAAGGCTACAAACAGAAAAAAAAGATTCTTACTGCACAGTGCAAAGCACAACGTGATCTACTATTTGCTTCTGATATTGCTCCTTCTCTTCAGCTTTCACTTTTTGTTGCCGTACGTTACGGACCGATAAGGTTTTGCTGGCCCGGGACCCAAAAGCTTTTCTAAACACTCCAATCCAGCCTCCATTCTTCACCAAAAGTAAATAAACATGCATCCCGTTGTCACGGTCTGAGATTACCTCGTATTGAGATTAATTATGAGCATATACAGTATGCGCATGCGCACTACCGGAAAATAAATTTTTGCTAAATAATAATAATTCAGTTTTGTTTATTTCTGTTTTCAAAGTGAACGGACACATTTTTTATTAGTTTATTGGATTAGGTTAGGGTTAGGGTTGCATGCACGCATCTATGCTCATAATCGATCTCAGTACGAGGTAAACACCGACACCGGAAACAAAACAACGCATTATCACGCATCATTATCACGCATCATATCCCATCCAATCACAGAGATGCCTATTCGCATTGGATAAGTATTATCACAGGAGTTCAGCAAAATATAATAAGTAATTTGCGGGGGAATTTTTACTTTACAAATTACTGACATGGCCGAGTCGCACGAGATTAACATCACAGATATTCTCCGCAATTAATACAAATCGCATGTGGTCCCTGGGTAAAACTAATCCCATGCGAATAGGGCGAAAGAGGATATTTGGCACTTGGCAGAGTTTTTCCCTCTTTGCGTGAGTAGTCTCTGGATTGTTTTTGGATCACTTGGGTGGGTGGATGATTTTTTTTTTTGGCCTCTTCTTAGATTCTTTGTCATTTTGAAATATCAAAGTTAAACATTGGACCCATGTGTTGAGTCTTGCATGGCAGGGTTTTACTCTCGTGCACTGACTCTTGTATGAACCCCAAGGACTCTTACAATTTCCAAGAATTCAAACATCTTTAAGCACAAAAACCACAAAACGAAATCTAAAAAACACATTGTGTCATTTTAAACCATCCTGTGCCAACAGAACCTTTTAGATTTAGGAACCGTGTAATGATTTTTAATGGGCTGTCCTAAGCAAGAGATAAATACCTGCTACGTGTGTCTGTGTTTTGGTTCTTCTGGTAATTATTTTATAGTACAGACTGGTATGTAACTCCTAATGGTTTTATACATAAGCGAGTGAAGAAACTAAACTTTTTTTTACTGGAAAAAGCAAAGGAAAACTACCCAGGAGGAAAATGTTTTTCCTGGAAACTTTATAATTGCATCGATAAGACCCATCTGCACTTGTCAGGAGGGAATGGTTGCATTAGTGAATGAGTTTTTATGTGGTGAACATATATCTTTATCTCAAACCATAATACAGTCGCTAACGAGCAGTGATCAGCTAAGAAAACTGCACGTACGGTAGTTAAATTTCAGACTAATGCTGGTATAATGCATCAAACAATTTATAAAATTTCCAACCTATAGTACCGTTTGCACACACAAAAAAATTAAAAAACGATGGTGGCAATCATCAACAAATAATGCAGGATGGGAATGGATCAGTTTATGTTGTATTTATAGTAAATTTGTTTTGGTTTTAGAGTTTTATACCTTTTGGGAACAAATAGCAAGGTTAACAGCGTTTGCATCTATTCTTCTCTCCTTCACAAATTAACCTATTTCTCTTCTTTGTTACATTGTGATATATTTTCTCATCTTTTTTTTGTCTCTCGTGTCTTCTTTCCGATTGTATTCATATAAATGCAATCAATTATTTCCAATCATTGTCAGTGATGCTGTTAGTGCCTGGCTTGTATACAGTGTGTTGTGTTTGGCTCTCACTGGGAGTCACAATGTTCAATTTACCCCAACCATGATGCACTGCTGGGGGATGGCCCCAATTATGAAAGGTGTGTGTGTGTGTGTGTGTGTGTGTGTGTGTGTGTGTGTGTGTGTGTGTGTGTGTGTGTATGTGAGAGGGAAAGCCTGTGCTGTTTGCAATCGAAAAAGGCCTAAAACGGCTTTCTTGGGATACATTATTGGGATATCACCAATCGTGTCCTCATTCATACAACATTCGCTCACATCCTTGTGGCATATGCTCATGCATGTTAATGCTAATCAGACGTGTAAAGAGTACTGATATATCCTACTCAAGTAGCAGTACTCTAACTTGATTGAAATTATACTCAAGTATAAGTAAAGACAGGCAGATTGTAGGCAATTGTTGTACTCAGCTCCAGCTCAAACAGTGTGACTCAATTGCAGAGTGCTCTGCTCACATGTTCTCACACTATACGGACCGACACTCTGACACGATCTGACTGCTCACACTGTACATTCACACACGACACGTCGGGGTCTTGTTTCCAGACATGGAACGTACAAATTAGAAGAAGAAGAAGAACTCTGAACCGTTGCCATTAAAACAGAAGAAGAAAAAGAAGAACCCGGAAGTGGAGAGACATTCGCAAATCTCAGCAAAAAGAGATTTAAAAACAAAAAGGTGGCATGTGATGGACCAGGAACTTGCTGGACAGACGTGGGCAGTACGGTCCGTCAATTTTACGGCGGTCCGACGGCGTTCGCGCATGCGCAGTGTGAGAATTTGAGGTAAGCAGGTCCGTGGCACTGTTTCAGCAGTGCAATACCCTCACGAGGGACTACCAGGATTTCAAACATGTTTGAATTCCTTACGACCATACGATCGGGAGCTGGTTTTGAGGTGGTAATCGCTTCTCCTGACCCCATGTATACTACACGATGCACGACACACAATTTAGCCGAGACTCGGCCCGATCCCAAAAATAGACACACGAGTCAAAAATCGGCTCAAAATGGACCAAAAGTCGCACAGTGTATGCCTGCCTTAAAGCTGATATCTGGAGTTTCTGAGAGGACGTCTCAATGTCCCGTCCTCCACAGCTCCACTTCCTCCCACTGCACCTGCAATCTACCAGAAGCCACGCCTCTACTTTTCTGTACGCGCATCGCGGAACATAACAAGGTCGTATTGATATAGGTCTATGGGTCAGGTAAGAGCCAAAATCAAATTTACCTGTTTGCTGTGACGTGCAGCCTTGCTTCCGTGCACAGTTCCGTATTGACTTTGATTCAGTCTCAAAAACACTAAGCTGAAGCCTATTGGCTGGGCACAGTCAACAATCGCTTCCATTTGTATAGGGGTCTATAGGACGAAGGAGGGACTTATATACATTAATGTATATGAATGACCATCTGCAGTAGACCATAGTAAAAGTTAGATATTTTTTTGTATTGCAAAAGAATCATACATAAACGTAGATTTCTCAGAAACTCCAGATATCAGCTTTAGGTCAAACATAACATACTCAAGTACAAGTAAAAAGTAGTGCTCAAAGTCAAAGATACTAATAACCTTAACCACCCATGTTTATTTTTGGAAATAAATCTTGAAAAAGGAAGTGAGTTACTTTACTTTACTTCTTTTAAAATGTACTTAAATACAAGTAAAATTCCTGATATATAAATATACTAAAAAAGTACAAGTACCCACATAAGCAACTCAATTACAGTAACTTGAGTACTTGTAATCAGTTGTTGATTCTGATTCTAAATACATCCAAAACTAAAACCATCCATCCTCTCATTTTAAGGCACATTTCTTCAAAACCTTGGGAGTTTAACTTTCTCTTCCACTTGTTCCTTTATATACATATGTCTTATATACTGTACTTAGCCCTAACAAAAGTAATTAAAAGAACCAATGATACCTTTAGCGTTCACATGCAGGGTTTTTTCTCCCAAAACCAATTTGTTTTAAATCTCTGAACAAATGTCCTATGAGAACAATTTCAAATTGAACAATCTGTAATACTGTTGCCTGGCTGTGACAGTTTGTAATCAACAATGTTGCATTGCTGATTCATTTTTTTCCGTTTGAAAACCAAGCACGTATTGGCAACTGGAGCACATATGACATATTTATGGTATTTTTTTATGACAGATGTTAGCAATCTAAGCCTTTCTAAAAGGTTTATCCCAGATTTGAATAAAAAAAGCCACTGACAATGATCCCATCATACTGTGAGCTCTCAAATGATGCATTTGGATGCCCTTTAAATTTGTGCTTTAATAAGTGTAGTGAATTGCTAAAGAAAATCAGACGAGCCCTTTGCTAGTTGGATGGTGTGCGCAAAATTCATGTTTATCTTGCAGAACAAATACCTTTATAATACGTTATTATGTTTTATGTAAACAAGATATAATATGCATACAATGTTTTCCTTAGCTGCTTTATTCTATGATAAAAGTCATCTGATACAAAACAATGCCTTGGTTGAACCCCAGAGACTGTTGTGAGGTAAACAACACACATTTTATTCAAATATAGATTTATTTCATTTATGAGGCGAATCATATCAAAATAGCATGTCGTGTTTGATTTTGAAGAAGTATACAAAATTAGGAGAAGCACACAGGACCAACAGCCCAGGCTAGTGAAACCCTGATTTGTGTTGTCCTTGAATAACATCTTAGACAAAACCTCTCTGTAGTCCCATTGGATCTTGGAGTTATCATAACCTTTCTTTTTCAATAAATGTAATGTATGTCTAGCTGAAAACTTTACCTTACATTTTGCTGCCCAGTAAAATATGCATTAGTTGCTGGTAAAACTCAAAAGGTTTTCTTTCTTTGTTAAAACAGAACTAAGTAACTTTTCCATCTTAATAAATCCTCCTCATAGTCCCTGTGAGGGTAATACAAGTGCTTATGGGGTGATTGGGGGTCTTTCATCCCCCTGCTGTCTCTAGCCAGAAAACCACGCTTACAACTTTTCCTGCCTCCGACCCGGTGGCAAGACGTACTGCTTTACGGCAGCCCAATACAAGTTATTGCTACATTATTGCACACGGTTGTCTACAAATCCACTTTTCTCAAACTCAAAAAAAGGCAGATGAAGACCTTTGTACGAGGAACGAAGCAACTCCATGTAGCGACAGGTCAGCAGCAGCACACATAAATCACACACACTGTCGTCACAGCAACAGGCATGCACGCACACTCGCAACCCAGCGCCCAATCAGGCAGTACACACACACGAATATCCATCCATCCATCCATCCATCTTTCCATCATCCATCCATTTTCAGAGCTGCTTTGTCAGCACACAAACAAACACATTTCCACACTCCCTTCCATATTACTCCCACATCATTCATTTATTGTACTTGTCTATCTTCCTCATACTGTTCACACGGTCACATGGGACTATATGTTTAAAAGCACCCTTAGTGTCACTGTTGCATTAGGATTTTTCGGTGATCAGTTGCTACTGTCTTGGGAGAGCAAAGGTGCGCATGTAGCTGTGGGGTGGGGCAGGCGGCGGGGGGTGTGGACAAACTTAGACAAACAAAACGGTTGGAATGCATTTTTTATCCATTACATTGTTGTTGTTTTTTACCAAAGAGGCCTACAATCAGGCACTGAAAAACCTATGTACCCTGTATATTCTTCAGTGTATTCTCTGGCTTTTTACTGTCTGTTTGAACAGTAACCAACAATAACACAATAGTTGTACAGAGTAAGTTTTACACATCTCATGAGTGCCCTATTTTACAATTGCCCCACTTTTTGGCCTACTTCATCAGACCATTCACGTCTTGCTGTGAAATCAATCCCCTCACTCTCATATAGAGAGAAAACAACATATTCAGGGCTGTATGATATTCCCCTGCAGCAACACACACACACACACACACACAAGCACACACACACACACACACACGCACACACACGCACACACACGCACACACACGCACACACGCACACACGCACACGCACACACGCACACACACACAAGTTTGTTCCATAAGAAGTGACAAAGTGTTCATGGTTCCTTATCTGACGATCAATGGTAATTCTGTTTGTGATGAATGACAATACCATATGTGCACATATATGACAAATTGACCTTGACTACAAGAAACAATTGGATTTCTTTTCATTATTATTGAGGCTCCAACTCATAGGTGCACACACACACACACAAACAGGAAGCCACATAGAGAGCACATAAAACAGCTGAGAAGTATACACACTAAAAGATAATGTGTTACCATAAGCCAGCATAAGCCAACACACAGTCACGTTACTGTAATTGAGTTGCTTTTATTGGTACTTGTACTTTTTTGAGTATTTGTCTAAATCAGTAATTTTACTTGTACTTAAGTATGTTTTTAAAGAAGTACAGTAATTCGTTACTTTTCTACCCCCAACTGTTACTGATTAAATCATTATTTTTTTGTTTTAAAAATTAAATGACCAGATAACAATCAAATGCCCCACATCATAGCCGACCAATCAGATTAAAGGTAATGCACGGTGCCAAAACAGCAGTGAATGATGGTTATTTTTACTGTTTTTTTGTTTTGTTTTTTTTCTCCCTAAAAAACGATTTGTACATTTTGACAAACCTCTTATTTTATACAGATGCCTTTGTGGAAAATAAATTAGGTTCTAATATACATGAGATTAAACATCTGTATGCAAGGGAACCATGGCAAGGTTTATTACCAAAAATAAACGGAGGGGTGAAAGTAACTAGTAACTTTTACTTTGAGTACTATTTAATTGAGCTACTTTTTACTTGTACTTGAGTAATTTATGTGACTTTCTTGTACTTGAGTACATTTTCAATCATCCATCCATCCATCCATCCATCCATCCATCCATTTTCAGACCCACTTATTCCTGTTTGTCAGGGTCGTGGGGGTGTGCCGGTGCCAATCTCCGGCTCTCATTGGGCGCTGGGCGGGGGTACACCCTGGACAGGGCGCCAGTCCATCGCAGCAATTTCAATCAAGTAACAGTATTTCTACTAGAGTATAATATAGTACCACTGCCAACACGTTGGTGGTATTATTCATGTCATTTTCAAACAACATGTACACAAACACACACAAACCTGTACACACATATATACGCGTGAAAATAAATGTTTTAATGGACATCTGCACTCACCTTTCGGGATTGGATCTCTTTGACATATAAAGGCAGAAGGAATTCTGACACTCCCTCCAGTCTGATTCCATCTTTGGTTATCCTCAGGTTCCCCATCCCTTCCTGAAAAGAAATAATCCAAAATGTTTATTCACATACTGCATGTGACTATGGCTCAGGTGGTAGAGGGTCGTCTTCTGATCGAGAGGTTGGGGGTTCAATCCCAGTCTATACCTGTCTATGTGTTGAAGTGTCTTTGGGCAAGACACTGAACCCTAAGTTGCTCCCATTGGTCGACTAGCACCTTGCATGGCAGCTCAGTCCTACTGGTGTGTAAATGGGTGAATGAGCTGATATTGTAAAGCGCTTTGAGACTACTTCAGTATAGGGATAAAGCACTACATAAATCAAATCCATGTACCACGTGTCACTCCCTGCTCATATCTGTGCCTTAATTAGGTAATCTTGACCACATGTGCACCCCTTAACCAGGAGAGAGAAACTAAAAAAGAACTCTGGAAAAGTGGACATCTATGCTATAATGCAGTGATGGGAACCTTGGACTAAATGTAAAAGGGAAATGGATGTAGTATTGGGGACCTGAATGCGCATGCGCAAACACGTAAAATCACGCAATGGGAACGGAGGCAGAGGAGCGACGTGCCTTTGGGAGGGGGCGTGGCCTCCCGCTGCCTTACAGCGGAGCGAAAAAAAAAAAAAAAAAAAAAAAAGACTGTGCAGCTGTTCCAGGAAATAGCGCTGTTTAGTAATTTGGGCTATGAAACGCACAAAATTCGGACACTTTCAAACTTATAGGTACTGTAGGCTATTGGAAATGGAAAAATAAATACTTTATAATTTAAAAAAAAAATATATATATATATATATAATTAAATAATCAAAATATCAATTCACCCTTGGGTAGGCACTGCCTACCTTGCCTACCCTGACGGCACGTCACTGAGCGTATGGATATCTCAGCCAAAAATGTCCTTACTGGTGCCTGGGCAGTTAATTTTTTCAAAGACTTGTTTAGGACTTGAGGAAAAAAGTTTAGGACTTGGATTTGACTTGGGACTTGACTTGGGACTTGACTCGAGACTCGACTGTCTAGACTTGGGACTCAAGATTTATTGAGAGCGCTACTTCTAGTTCCGGGTCACCAGTTCATGATGTCACTGTGTTGCAGTTTGTTTGGGTTTAAAAAAAAGAAGGTCAATATTAAAAATGTTTTTGTGCTGCTAAAAGTTATTTAAGTTAATATTTCATGGTTATTTAAAATTATTCCCATGATCCCAAACTTCCTTTAAATCACGGGTCACGAATCCACTTCCTCCTCCGTCTCCATCACTATAGCATGCTATTGTCAGCATCTCAAACACGGGAGCTTTCTGAATAGATCATTTGAAACCGTCAGCCACTGGTGAGGCTTTTGCCGACAAGTTTCCCATTGTTTAAACCATATAACCATGTTTGTGTAGTTGCTCACAATCAAAAGACAAGGGAGGCTGGCCCGACTGACTGTTAGTTGATTTATGCGACAGTGCTGCCGCGATTGTGGCCACTAGGGGCGCTTGACACGAAGGTTACAGGTCTAGTGCCCCTTGTGGCCAAAAGTTACACATTGTGTCTACAATAGCGCACTGTTCTGTAAAGCCTTGTAATTCAGTGTATTTTTCTAAAACATTTCCAATTCAGTGCAAGTAAGGGTTGCGTCACAATGTAGATTTATTTCAAAATGAGTGCACATCTCCAACATTATTCTTTACAACACGTCCTTTTCAGAACTATCAGAATCTATATTCTGTTCAAATAAGTGTTCACAGATATCCAAACCTTAAAAATGAAATGAAAGAATAAATACAAATATTAAATAAAAAAAGAAAAAGTGCCGCACTTTCTAATAACACTATCATCTCTTTCTTCTGTAAGGAAGCAGTTCCATCACAACTTAGATTTCACAAATATGAGAACATGAGTTAAAAGACAAATCTCTAACACTATTCTTTACAACATCAGAATGTCCTTTTCTGCAATATCAAATATCAAGCAAACTAGCGTTCAGTATATTTAATCCTTATGAATAAAGAATAAAATTATTATTGCACTGTTCACTGCAAGTTTGTTATTCACAGTATCACAGAACTTCCTAATGATGCCATTATCTTTTTTTTCTTCTGCATAAGAGTAGTTTCAAAGAAACATGGCCAACCCTAAAACATTAATAAACGCCTGAGCAGTGCACTGGTCTCTGCGACTTTGTTTATTACAGTATCATTGTCCAAAGACATGAGAATTTCTTTCTCAGTGCACATGAGCATGAAAGTTTCTTCTGGGTCAAAGTGCTCCTGAGTCTGTTTTTTATGAATTTCACTGTTGAAAAACTTCTCTCACAGGCTACTTGTGTTAATAGCAACTTGTAGTCCAGTCCAATCACATGGTAGGCATCAGTCAGCAGATTGTACTTAGAGAGGATGAGATGAACACAAATGAAACAGACAAATTTTGCTCTCTAGTTCCTAATAATGACAGCCAGGAATACATATAAAGCCTTGTTTGAGGATTATGCAAGATAATTTAGGAATATGTGTGGTTCACTCTCCAGGATAGTAGGTGGCGGTAATACACCATTACTATAGTTTCCACTCATCATTAAAAAAATAAAAAAGAAGAAGATTGTGCACCTCTTTGGTTTGACCCTGAACTGTTGGCTTGGTTTGGTGTGGCAGGGATGTAAGTAACTCTTTCTTTTATTGGAATGTCTGTTTTATTATGACGAACATTAAAGCTGCAGTTTGTAGAATTCTCCCTGTGCTCCATTTTGAAACCGAAACTCGACCTCCCTTACCGGTATGTTTTGTGAATGCTCCTAGCAACTTTTTTCTCAATAGATACTAGTGGAGATTTTTCTGGTGTTTTAGAGACTCTGACATTAATGCACTTACTCTGTAGTTACTGCCCTGAGCAGTGGCTGCTGCCATCAGCTCGTCCCCGCTAGAGAGCACACACAGATCCCAGCTGCTCTGAGCCGCAGCCACATCCAGACTGTAAAATCAATTCACCTTGAATAAGCTTCTCTTAGGTTTACACAAAATTTATCATGTCTGTTCTCGCTCTCCCTTTGAAGCTAGTGTGTATGTGCGGTAGACCCTCCGCAGTCACGGATGTCCGCAAGGACGCAAAGTGAAAGCGATCGGTTCATCCTCAGTGTTTGTGATTTTATTCTGTTGCTTCTCCCCCATGGTCTGCCTTTTTCCACTTGATTTGCCGAGTAACCGTTTTGTCTAACGCTGTTATGGGGACTTCTGCTGGATAGTCCGCAAATGCATGTTTACTACTTCAGTCAAGCAGCCAACAGAAACGCCCAAGACAGCTCATGGAGCACAAGTGTTTGCAGAAACATCTCTGATTGGCTGGATTTATAAAATTAATCTACAGAGCCAGAAGAAGGAGAAGAGATTCACTGTCCACTCAGAACACTTTGGATTACAATATGCTCAAAGATTATTATGGAATTTTGACCAAATTATGCAAAAAAAAAAAAAAATACAAACTGCAGCTTTAATGTTTGCCCCTGTTTTAGACCTCTCTAAAACAGGGGCAGACCTCTCTGTTCTCTCCCTCACACACACTTTACTCACACTTTATTTTCTCATTCAGCCAATTCATTTACTTCTGTTATAGCTTTGCCACTGCTGTCATGTTATGCTCTTATTTTTATGCCTGAGTTATACTCTCTAGTTTAGTGCTTGTTTTTGGTTTTTCCCATGGTTAATTAACCGTTAAATATCTTGATTAGTTTTGTACAGGTTAATTTGATGTGTTGTGTGTGTTACTAACTTAGTGTGCTGTGTTTTGGATTTGGTTTTGCAACCCTTTCATTATTTGGATAAGCCAGTGTTTTCGTTGTGGTTTTAAACAAAACATTTAGAAATAATAATAGTTATCTTTATATTGTTAAGACTTGTAAGATTGTACATAGTATACCATTTATCTGAGTTCATTGTGGGGGGCTTACCTGGGCATTCATTTATAGGGAACCCTCTGTTTAGTTAACCTTTATTTTTCCTTATTTTGAGGTGGCTTAGCTTACGTTTTTTTTTTTTTTTTTTTTTTTTTTTTTTGATTTGAGACCAGTTGGCCTCTGGCCCCTCCCTCAGGCTATGTACAGTGTGCAAATGTGCTTACTAAAAGAAAAATGATCAAATAAAGGATTTCAAATTATTAGAAATTATCCCCTGCTTTACTGAAAAACCTAAAAAAAAAAAAAAAAAAAAAAAAACATGATAACTGGTTTAAAACTGAAATGCTAACATAATCACTGCTAAGAAAATGCCTTTGACTACTGGAAAAAAGTACATTTTTGATTTAAGAACAAATAAAATATTAAAAAAAATTGCTATGATCAAAAGAGGACTTTTTAAAAGCTATTGTCCAATGCATCAGTTTGGATAACTTTATGGAATTCCTTTCAATTACATGAGGGGGAAAAAAACAAGCACACATTCAGAGGTACAGGCTGGTCCAGCATGATAAAAATGGCTTTGTGCTGGGTTTGTGATCAGTTATCCAGCATTTTATAGGTTCAGAAAAAGTGAATGCTCAAAAGATTGTTGGATTACAGGATAGGATTGAATTCCTTTCAAACAGCCATGCAAGGTTTACGATATAAAGGATTCTCACGAAGCAACAAGACAGCTGCTGTACCGTGTCAAATCAGTGCTTAGCAGAGTGACAGGAGAGAGGGAGCAGGGAGGGGGCTCTGATATTTAAAGGTTTTTTGGGGATTTGTTGGGGTTGTTTGTTACGGGTAAGTAATGTGGGAATATATCTTTTTGTTGGTGTAGAGCAGTGGTTCTCAAACTTTTTTTCGCTCAAGTACCCCCTTTTTCTTATTTCTGAATCCATACCCCTTAGTCTGACTGCAACACTTTGCTTAGAAAACTATTTAAAAACAACTATAGAACATACGTGGAAAGAAAGAGTATTTAGTGCAGTGGTTCCCAACCTTTTCGGGATCATTTTTATAACAAGAATTTCTGGCGACCCCCCAAATATTTTTCTTTTCTAGAATTAGTTTTTGATCATGATTGAGCTCAGATATTTTATTTTTATTTACCGTATTTTAGTTGAACTACATTTATCTTTCACAAAGTTGATTTGATATTTGAACACTTTGTACGACCATAAACGGAGCGTAAGATATGTGCTTTGTTATTTGTATGACTTTAAATTGTGCTTCTCTTTTTCCTTTGACTGTACGACCATATACAGTCTGTTTCAAATGTACAAGCATAGACTCATGCATGTGTTGTTTGCACTGAGTATACGCTGAACGTTTGTGTAGTGATAATTTAGATGCACGGGAGATGAGGGGTAGGTTTTCTTCCTGCTCCTTTTGAGCACAATTCTTTTAGTTTTGTTATTATGTAAAATCAGTTTGTAATATGCTGCTCAAATGAATAAATACATGAAATGAAAAATGACCGTGAAAGTACAAAAATATCATATCACATCTGGTGTGACAGTAATTTTCCTCTCTCTCTCTCTCTCTCTCTCTCTCTCTGTAGTGCCATCACGTGCCCTTAGGGCTACATGTACCCCCAATTGAGAAACTGGTGTAACGGTTCGTGCTTCTGCCTCAAAGCAAGAAGGCCCTGGGTCTGCTTAATAAATAATAATAATAAAAAAAGATCAAATATGTCAATATATGACAATTAAAAAAATAACATTCTGAGCTTGTGTTACATTTGTATGTTTTTTCTTCTTCTTCTTCTGTATTTTCACCATTTTATACTTATACAATGTAACGCCCCTATTCTAATTTTCATCACTCGCCTGCTATTCCCATTCTTTTCATATTCCCAAATATTACTGAACCTGTTTGTAGAGATATGAATGCTATTCAGAGAGTGGCAGCTAATTACCATTATTGGAAGCAACAAACCAGCAGAGCCTTTCCAATTACCAGTGTTCACAAGAAGACAGACATAAAAGAGGCACTGATGAGGAAAAAAAACAGATAAGACAGCAAGAAACATAACATTAGGCTCTGCTTATGTAAAAGAAACCAAGAACCTAAAATTAAACAAATGGTAATATACAGTATAAGTAAAAAGTCACAAGTAGTGGTGTGCATCTTTTCTGGTCTACCAATTCAATTAGATTTAAGAATTACCCTTTTGATATTGAAATGACTTTGACCAAAAACACTTTGTAGCGGTTAATCAAAAAGTGTGGGCAAAACCTACATAACATGTTAATCCATGTACCCTTCGTTCTTTGGTTATTCCATTTTAAAACCAAATCAAAACAACAGTGTGCTTATTTTGTTTTAAAACCAAAACAGAAATACAGAAAAACCAAAAACCAGATAAGCAGCATTTTCTAAATTTTTTTTTTTTTTTTTACTTGTTCTGTTTGTGTGATATTTGGATATTTACGGGGACATTGGAGCGAGAACTGAAGTTCGCTGCACCATTTCCCTCCCCAGGTCCTGAACCGGGTCTCCTCACACAATAGGATCGTTTAGGATTTGTTTCAGCAGTTTTCTGGTCCTGCTCATGTTTTCATGCACTGTATGGATGTTTTAGCTCGTAAAAAGCTTCTCACGTTTATGTTTTGTTTCGCGGTGTTACGGTCCAATTAGTATCCAAATAAACTGGTGACTGACTATCGACTGTAAGTCTGGTGTGAGGAACAATAGATGTTAGAACTTCTAGCATTTGTGTGTGTTCATTTTGCATGTTATAAATACCGCTAACAGCAGCCGTCAACACAAACGGAAGTTGATCACAAGAAACGAGGAGCACCAGTAGATTCATTACACCACCTCTAGTTTCTTTAATCACATGTCATGAACATGTTTAACATAATATTTATCTTTTGTTTTGATTTATTTAAGTATTAATAACATTTCAATTCACCAGTTACGTGACTTATGCATTGCTTCTTTTTATTTCCGGACCGGTAGCAGAAGTCCGCCCAGTCACCAGTTTATCTGGATACTATTTGGACCGTAACACTGTTCTGTAAAGTTGCCAGATACAACATGATACAAGATCATTTTTTATCATGTGCAGCAGAGTAAAAGTCTGTCTGTGGGTCCCCTCTGTGTGGTGAGATTAAAACATGAAGGTCTCGTCCTAGTTTCGCTGTAAATATCAAAATATCACACAAACAAAACCAGATTTAATTTTAAAACAGAAAAACGCTGTTTGTTTGGTTTTTCCGTTTTCCTGTTTCTGGTTCTAAATTTACGGAAGCTTATTGCGTTCACTTTTTTTATTCACTGTTTTTATGAGTAAAGTTTCTATTTTCATGACAGCCTCCTACTACAGTATGATCACAGCTTGATGTTGAGCGCTGCGCCATGCCTCGATTATTCAATTTTATCCGTTTTTTTTTTACCTTAGGCTTATGGCATTGGGAAATCTTACTGAGTACTTTAGATGGTATAATCATCAGTTTGTCAACTTTAAGAAGATATCTCAGGTCGATGCGTTTATTCAGGCGTGAAGAGAAGTGTGACCTGCTGGATGTTGTTGTGTTTTATCCAAGATCAACTAAACCAGTACGGTGTCACAGACTGAGTTTACCTCGTACTGAGATCGATTATGAACATATATGCGCATGCGCACACATGCGCACTACCTGAAAATTATTTTTTTCTAAAAAAAAAAAAATAGTAATTGATTTTTGTTTTGTTTTTTTGTTTTCAAATTGAATGGGCACATGTTTTATTTGTTTATTGGATTGGGTTAGGGTTATAATCTCAGTACGGAGGTAAACTCAGTATGTGATACCGGTATGCTCCATTGATACAAAATGATACATCTGAAATGCATTCAAGCTGGATATGTAAAACAGGATTTATTTTACTCGTGAAAACAGAAACTTTACTCATAAAAACAGAAATTTTAATCATAAAAATCGAAACTTTTCTCTTAAAAACTGGAATTTTTTTTATTCAAGTGAATGCAATAAGCTTCCGTATAAATTATTAAAACAAAACAAAACAAAACAAACCAAAAAAAAAAAAAAAAATTTTTTTTTTCCTCTTTTTTTATTTTTATTTATTTATTTATTTTTTGAAGTTTAGATTTAATCTAAATATACAAGAAACAAAACTTCTGTTTTTAGTCTGTTTTAGTTTTTGAACAGGGCTTCAGACTGTCTTCATGTGAAAACAGCTTTAATTAGCTCTCAAACAGAGTTGACAATGACTTCCCTCAAGGTTTTTTTTCCAATACTGTGTGTTGTGTTTACCTGCAACAGTCCATCCCATAATGAGCTAGTGATGCATGAATTATTTGTGTATAAAAACCAAACTCTAAGATAAATAATGATCATTAATTCAAGATTGATGGGTGTGTGTGTGGGTGTGGGTGGGTGTGTGTGTGTGTGCATTAATAAATGATATAAACCCATCCTGTTTTTCCTCCTCCTTGCTCTGCTCAGCTTGAGTAGCTACAAATATTGATTTTCCCTCTTGAATCCCAGGCTTACTTCCATGTTATCCAGGCATTTAATATTTATATGTCAGGCTGGGTTTGTTTTTGCTAAGCTTACTTAAGACTGTTTTAGTGGCTTTGTGAAGAAGTGCGGCTTAGCTGGCACTGGCAGGTGGTTCATGTCATACAACTTTTCTAAACCACAGACATTCATTCACTAAAAACAAAAAAGATCACTGATCTAAACACATGGTCATTTTATACAGTTTTGTCTTTTGGTTCCCTAGCAATTTGTTGCATTCACCTTTGTTATGTAGGCTACTTGGACAAAAAAATACTAATGTTACAGACATTTTTATTCAAAAAAATGGGAACAAGAAGGTTTTGTACAGTAAAAGTGCAGTTAACTGTTAAGAGTTGAAGTTTTTTTTCATCTGTTGTTATGCTTCATTTACATGGGTAACCAGATGACAACAACTTTCGATTAAAACATTTCTGTAAGTAGTTTTTTAGAATTTCATTTAAAAAAAAAAAAAAGAATATATAAATATTTTTTAAAAACACCTTTTTTTAATTTTTTAATTTATTTATTTATTTTTAAATGAAACGGTTTTTTTTGGTATTTTTTTTTTCTTTTCCCTACAAATACAAATCAGCATAATTGTAAAATAAAATAAACTAACATTAAAAAAAAGTTAATTTAACATCTGTTTTTGCCCCTAAAGTAACATGAACTTTTTTTTTAAAAAATATATCAATCAAGTTTTACTTTCTCTCGTAAAAATGCTATGTGGGAGTGTACACGTAAACGGATTAATCAGGTATTTCAAAGTTTCCCATGAGAGCGTAAATATAGAAGTATGTTGTTCTCAGCTGATGTTTAACACAAACCCATTGACATGAGGACATTTTCCCCTCCGCGGTCACAGATTCTGATGGGTTACAGATTCACTTCTCTGTTACCATCTTCACAAATGTATTATTTATGATTATAAAAACTCATTGAAATCAAATTCACCAACTACACAATATTTTGGTGGCTTTTATTTTTCCCTTGTTTATCGCATGAAGGCAGTTTTTTTTAATTGCAAATTGTGGAAAGAACTCTCAATTTTTACACAAATCTTACAATTTCTCACAAACAATTCCAAAAAATTCCTCTAAAGTACACAAAAATTGGGAATAAAATCAAAAAGTTTTTTTTTAAAGGAATTGAAATGATACTAAAATCTTGAGATCAATATATGACACCCCTGCTTTAGGGGCTTAGTTTTCATAAGATGGTCATCAATACTTTTGATAATTGATAAATGATAAATCTACTCTAGATCTAAAGCCATTTTAAAATATAGTCTTTAAAGATGGCCACATCAGCTCTGCATAATACTGACTGTTTTTTCCCCCATTGTGCTAATGAACATAAACCAGCTTGCTATCTGTTTTGAAGTCCACCCTCTATTTGGCCATATTTCGGAGGATAAGGTTCAACCAAACATGTGGATAATGACACTGTTAAGTTTGTCAAGCAAACAAGCCACGTGGAAGCTGATAAGGTCAGCTTTTGCAATGCAGTCTGGGACTTGTAGAATTAATAGCGTGCACTCAAAATATCTGCAGGGCCGATTCTGGGTGAAAGAAAAAACATTATCTACACAACAGTTCTGCAGGCTGTGAGTTTGACATGTCTGCTATAGATCGATATGGAGCTGCTACTCCGTCACACAAGGTGTAGCCCAAAGATTGAGCATCATCTTCTGATGGCCTCAGGTCACCTTTTCCATTGTGATGTACCAGGGATTTTATCTGATGGGCTGGGACCCTTACAGCTGGCCCAGGAACTACTAGAGAAAGGCTATTTCTCAGCTGACCTGGCAGCCATTTGGGATTGACAAAAGAAAAGTTGAGTCTATTTACAGTAGGGCCGGGATGACGCGTCAACATTATAGATGACGTCAACGCAAAAAATATGTCGACGCAAAATATGTTGGGGAAATTAATGGGGAGATTATCGATAATCGAATGGAGTCCAATCAGATCGAACTGGACAAATTAATTGTTAGATTAATTGATGCATCAAAAAAATAATCACGAGATTAATCATTTTTAAAAAAAAATTTGTTTATCCCAGCCCTAATTTGCAGTTAATACTTCCACTGTAAACCCATGTAAGCGGGTATTACAAGTCTATGTATTTAAAATAAAGCCTTGCATTCTGAATAGTTTCCATTCCACTGAGTTAGGAAGGTTCGGGTGTTCTGCCTCATGCATTATTATTTAGCACCTGATTCAGGATATAAGGTAATAAAAAGTTACAGGGAATTGCATTTTGGGTTAATACAAAATGACAGACACAGAAAAACACATGTTTTAGAAAAACAATATTTCATGGCATTTACATTAGCTATGTTTTGGATAAAATCATCTACAGTAGGTTTTCTAAAATATTGTTATCATTAATAGAAAGCAAATTTTTGTCTTAACCTCTTAAGCCTCTTTTATCCGACAATCACACACCCATAACAAATAAGGTTTTCCTAAGCTTCTACATGACCTACATGGCTCATGTTTTTTTCAGATTGAAGTAGGACCAGATTATGTGAAATTTTGGAGATTTACATCAAATATAAAGCCAATTCTAATTAGGGAAGGCTGAAAACGCAGAGGTAATTGAACTAATGTATGGACATCAACTCCAGCAAGTTTGGTGATAATAATAAACATTAGGCCAAAGATACACACGGTTTTGTACAAAAAAGTTCAAGCAGAAGCCCACTTTGCCACAACTGTGCCAAGTTTGGAAACAGGTTTGTTACTGTAATATGACAGTCAAATTGACGCCAATCATTGTTAGTCTTATGTTTGACCATAAGGTGTTGCAATATGTCTTGAAATAAACACATATCCATTTTTATTCTGGTCTTTGCGGTGCCATGCGTAATGCTATTTTTGGTTCCACTCTTTGATGCCGCTACACATGGGTGTTATTCAGCAATACTTTGACCAATCAGAATGCTTGACACAGCGTTGCAAAGATGAGAGCCTGTAAAAATTGATGATATCAAACATTATGGAACCGGTGACTAGCCCTGACCAATCACAGCTGGGTAAAGGAGGGACCGACCATTTTACACACGAGCGCTATGCGCCTCATTGGAAGAATTTCTCGACTTAGAAGTGTGTGATATCCGACTACACGATTGTAAGAACAGATTAGAGAACAGGCACACATACATTCAAATGTTATTATCATTATTTTAAAAAGGTTTTTTAACCAAAAACAGTGAACTTTGGAATGCTTTTGAAAAAAAAAACAACATCCGGTACAAGAGAGCACTTAGCGGCTGATTTAAAGATCAGCAAAATGTCACTACGCTGCTCAAAGACATTGCAGGGCATCTACTGATCCCACACAATTAGGATTGTATCTGTCAAGCACACTATTTAACACACATAATCCATTTATTTGCCTCTGATGACAATGCATTGAAGGCGGATCAGATATGATGATTATTGGGAGGAAACAATGCTAACGTAGCATTGGGGTTTATTTAATTTTTATATCTTACATTTATTTCAAACCATAAGAGGGACTAGGATAAATACAGGTACATTTCATTCTTTTTAGATGAGAACTTAGATTTTGGGCTTTTTTGTGGTTTAAAGGGCCCTATTTTATTGCATAATATATAGCCAGAAATGTCTCTGATTTCTGTGAAGTTTCCTTCATTTGTACACTTTATTGATTACAATAGCCCTCATGATAATAAAGATATAACCTTTATTGAGTAGCTGTGTGTAAATGCTTTTTCCATCTTTCAAAAAAAGAAAGAAAGTGGCATTAGTGGAGAAAAAGTTGGCAGGATACGGAGGAATCAATTCAGAAGGAAAAAAGTCAGTGCGACCCACGTTAAAATACATTAGCGAACAAAAGTGAGCGAGCGCTTGTGTCTATTTTAGGTTTGTCAAGTCAAGAGCGTGACATGCTTTGTAGGCGTCCTCTTAGATGTGACAGTTGCACAGATAATGATGGATTCATCATCATGGAGAGGTTAAGTAGCAAACTGCCCTATTGGGTGAAACTGTACGATATGGAGGGTTCGCCACACCCACAGTATCCACGTACAAAACAAAACATGTTTATTATCTCCCACACACACACACACACACACACACGCACGCACACACGCACGCACGCACGCACACAAGCACACACACACACACGCTCTTCTGTGGTGATGGATATGACTAGGAAGTATTTTCTAGAATAGTTTGAGTTTTTCTCACAACCTTTCGGGTGAGCATAGAAACTCATAAAGGATGAAACAATGTGTGAAGGGGATGTGTGTCACCTTCATCAAAAGAGAAAAAAAAAAATTAAATACTGTTAAATAAATGGAGAAAATAGGAAACTTTTCCGTGCCTCAGTTGTCGAGTCTGTTTGATCAATTAGGAGATGACAGACACGCTTGTCAGGTCACCAGCATCGGGAGATGAAACATTATTAGTCATAATTTGAAAACAAAGGCTGCTAATGTGAGAGAGGAGGTCATCGCTCATTTTCACCCACAAATTAATTTTCTGTGTGCGAATGTTTTAGGAAAATGACTCTGGTCAGGTGCACGTGGTATCCAACTAAATGCTGTTTACCTTATTCCCTCCTATAGTGATAGCCTCTATCAGCCACAGTCCCATATAAAGGGTTCCGCATCACTGCAAGTAAAAATTAAGGGTCCTTATTCTTTGAAAAGTACTCTTTTTCCAATTCCCCTCGTGTAAATTAAGGATTATTTCTCAGCTCAAATAAGTTGTGCTAATTTGCTGTTGCTGCCATTTGCTAAATCAGTGCTTCCTCCATCTGCTTCACATTAAAACAGACAATTTAGGGCAAGGATTTTCTTGCCCTCCCTTGATGGGCTATTCAAGGAAAGGATTAAATAGTCAGTTGTTTGTTTTTAACACATTCTAAAGCAAATCAGTGCTTGAAAGTTATTAAGTGCTTGGTACTTCATTTGGGGAAAATTAGATTACATGTATTATCTACTTCTTTTTTACCCTGTAAGGTGCAGTCTGCAACTCTTATAAAAGTGACTTTTGTCATATTTGCTAAAGCTGTCACTATGTAAGGACAGCTTTACATGAAACTAGTAGTTTGTGTGAAAAAAACAGGCTCATCGAGTCCCTCCTGCTGCTCCTGCAGCCTATAGCAGATTGCCAGAATGTACTGCGACTGAGCAAAAAGAACCAATCAGAGCCCGGATTGTGTATGGTCTGGAGGGGTAGAACATGGAATCAGCAACTTTTCTGCTTGAAAGGCAATTACAACTGCTTGATTTACATTATGTTTGATTTGTAATTTTTACACTAGAACTCTGTAGTGCATGTGTTGTTCATGTGCACACAGGAGCCCACAGTAACACTGTGTTGTTGCTGCTGCTACTGAGCTGTGTGCACATTGAGAGAAATAAGTGCTGCAGTAATATGATTTTAACAGAACATGTTATATTACGGTGATGTTGCTGTCTGACTAACATTAGCTTGTTAGCTCCTCTGTGAGAGGGACTTTGTTAACTTTGAGGCAGGGCAAGAGAGGGAGGGATCTGAGAGTTGCGGACTGCACCTTTAAATATTTAAGGGTGTACTCACACTGGCAACTGGGGCCGTTCCAAGCTCACAGCAGGAATCCCCCCCTCCCTGTCCCTTTTCTGACACGGTAGAACGGACATGATCACCAGCTCAACTCGGTTCCCACAGAGAAACACATCATCACGTTAATTAATGACACACGTATGGCGTTACGTCACCATTAAGCGACTCTGGGTTTGTTGTTGACAGTACATTCTGTTAATTTCATATTTTCTGTTGCGTAGGGTAACTATAAACCAAGATTTACCCAGACACGTGCTCTTTTCACATAGATTTCCATCTATTTTCCCCAGTTTAAAACACAGAAAAAGAGAAATATTCCAAAGTATGTTGTATAATAACAGCATTTATCTGTGGTTTCAGATTCTTCATTTTCCTCCAAAAAACACTTACCTGATGTATTTTTATCTAACTATATGAATGCACAATCTAGTTTTTAGTTCCTTATTCAAAACGTTATAAAACCAGAGGAAAATGTTTGATACCATATTGTTCAGCCCCAGTACGTAGATATAATGGACGTTTTCTTATGACTGCAATTCATTATATAGAACATGTTTTAATACTGTCTTACAAATATGTTTAAATAAACCTTACATAAAACTTAACACATGCACCTTGTGAAGATAAATGTTGGTATATTCACAAACCATGCAAGACAACAACAAAAAAAAGCAGCAACTGGTACTTTATCATGTCTCGAATACTCCCAAATCTAAGACTCTGCCTAGTGTTTTGCCTGTTGACATTTTACCAAATACCATGAATGAAAAGTCAACTTGATCCAGGGTTTGTATTTACTAGATGTTGTTATTTCACTAATTGTGGGTTTTGGCAATAATTTTATTGCTTTTAAAATTTGACCTTTTAAAATAATAACTCCAGAATGTGTCTAAACTATAAATGGTGCTGCATGAAATGACTTTATAGTGAATATAAACATGACTGGACTGGTGAATGAAAAAAAAAAAAGTGCTGAGCTGATAATGTAAAGCACTTATGAGTAATAAAAGATAATCCTATTTACCAAAAATAGGTTTTTGGGGCAAGTTCCCCCTTTGTCTTATTTCTAAATCCAAGTGCTCCTTTTGTCTGGCTACAACATTTTGCTCAAAATACAATGACAAATCACTATGAGCGAATTGATGGAATGAATGAGCGATAACACACATTTTAAATGATCTCATTATGTAAATAAGTGGAATTAAACGTTAAAGTTATAGTGCTACTTGATTAGATTTATTTCTAGAGCTTTTATAATTTCCGATCATCTTACATCTGGTGCGGGATAATAACGAAAAAATGATAATTTCCATCATCTCTATTATGATTATCATTTTTAACTAAAAATAAACATCATAAAACCATTCTCTCTCTCTCTCTCTCTCTCTCTCTCTCTCTCTCTCTCTACTCTCTCTCTCTCTCTCTCTCTCTCTCTATCCTCTCTCTTCTCTCTCTCTCTCTCTCTCTCTCTCTCTCTATCTCTCTCTCTCTCTCTCTCTCTCTCTCTCTCTCTCTCTCTCTCTCTCTCGTACCCCCTGTAGTGCCATTGCGTACCACTGTTTGAGAAACACTAAGATAGTCAGTTCAAGGACACTTAAAACGATAGAGAAAACTGTTCAGAACAACTCAAGAATGTTTGACCAGAGAGACATGTAAACCCATGTAAATTTGCGATGGTAAAACAGGGGACGGGACCCAGATAAGCAAACTGCTTCTCTCGTCTCCTTTTTCGGCATGTACAAAAAATGTAAAAAAAAAAAAAAAAAGGGAATGTAACCATGTCGGAAATAAACTGAATAAATAAAAAAATTAAATAAATAAAAAACACACAGAAATGTCATTAAAAAGTTACAAATCTACGAATATCTACTTACTGTATGTTAATGAAGAATAACCTACTATTTAATAAATCCATGACTAAATGTCAATCTATGAAAAAAGTAAAACTGAATTCTCAATAATATATTTTTTTTCATGGACAGTTGATGGTGCACTAGCGAGCAGAGATCACAGGTCCATGTCTCACTGGTGCAATGACCTTCAACTTCTCTGTCTGTGTTAGCCCTGTGATATATTGGCATACTATCCATAAGGTTTCTATTGCCTTGCCCCCCAATGTCAACACTATAAAACTACTACAACAGCTTAGAAGGTTAGAAAGATAGAGTGCAGGATTAGCAAAAACAGATAATAGGTTTTGTAGAAAAAAGTAAGGCCTATGCATAGCCTCATTGATGGTGGAAAGCTTTCACTACAAAGAAAAGTGAGCCAGTCCTAATGGTTTGTTTGTGTTCTTTTTTACTGGCTTTAAGAGGAATCATTCTCTCTTTTCCCTGTGAGATCTATATTGACACAGCGGATGGTTGCACAAAAGTAAACCATTGTCAATGTCTCCCACTGTTTAAGCTGCTCATGCACACAGTTGTTTACATCTTGTGGGCCTGTTTACTCTGGATCACTGTAAAAAAAACACACACACAAAAACCTCCTGTGGCTAAAGCTGAGGATGGATGAGACTTTAAGTAAAATCCCTATATACGTCTGCCATGCATGTGTCCATATATAGTGGTCACATGGTGTTATGGCCGATTCCAGCACAGAATTCAGTAGAGCATCGACAGCTTCACAGTCCACAAGAGGGATAACAAACAGATATTTACATTTAGTCGATGAATCGTCCATAGCCTTCATGTAAACCAAAGTACCCGGGGGGAAGGCCATGCACACTTGGGGACAATATGGCAACAATCTCAAGGTTATGAACTAGTGCCCCTTCTGTTATGGCGCTCTGGCTCTTCTGTCAGTTTTCCCATTGGTGTCATCACAGACCTACGGAAGAGTATTAGGGCTAAAAAAAAAAAAAAAAAAACCTCATCCACTTCAGAAAAAAATCAAAAATCAAAGTGGAAAAAAAAATATTCATGCACTTCATTTTTTTTCATTATGCTGACTGTTTGTACAAATGCCTGTTTGAAAAAACTGGTGAAACTATACTTATCATTATCCAATCCATTAAGGATGTTGTAACCAGGACACAATTGGACATCCTAAGTGTTCTCTATTTTTATAAAGTCAGCTTGCAGGTACAAGTCACCATTTTGCAGATTTGTAATTGCATTTGCAAAAATATAATTAACACGGCAAACTGAATCAGACTTAAACACCGTTAGTTCCTGGAAAGGTAATCCAAACAAATGACTGTAAATATAGAAAAAAAAGCACAGGATGAATAAAGTGTGGGTCCCAGTGAGAGACCAGTTGAGATGCCCTGCTATGAAGTACAGTTTAACCAGTTCCTCAAACTGCCTTGCAGTCATTTTGCACAGTCAGCATAATGAAAAAAAAAGGTGACATCAATTTTCGACTTTCTTCTTGAAGTGCATGACTTTTTTATTTATTTATTTTTTTTACCTCTTTTTTTTCTTCAGTGGCCCTCAAAAATGTCAACATTGATTTTTTTGACTTTTTTTTTTTTTTCACCTCCAAAAAAAAATTTTTACTTCGATTTTGAACTTTTTTTGTGAAGTGCATGACGCATTTTTTTTGTTTTAGCGTTCAATTCTTTTTTTTTTAATTTCTGTGGCCCTAATATTCTTTCGTACAGACCTGCCCCATTTCAAAGCACAACTAAAGACTCACCTGTTTAGAAAGGCATTTGACACATAGTTCTGTGGCACTATAAATCTGTTTTTAATTATACATAATGCCTTTTTTTTAAAATTGTATTTTAATGGTGTACAGCACTTTGGTCAACTTTGGTTGTTGTAAAGCGCTTTAGAAATAAAACTTGAACGATTGATAATTACAAAGACAAGCCTGACAATCATTTACTCTAATTTGCCTATTAGGAGTTTGGTCAGTAACACCCTACTCCCTGTTTGTTATTCAGGTCAGTTGCAGACAAAACAAGAGACCATGTAGTTGGCCTTAATACGAGTCACATCAACACAGATACTGTCACATAAAAGCTTTATTTTCATACTAAGTCAGCCAAGTTACAGCTTTGCCTTTTAATATACAGAATGAAACTATATTAACTGTGACTATAGTTTTTATCTAACTCCAGCTTTGCATCTGCAGCACCAGAGACATAAAGTTTGAAAACAACGACAAAGACAAAATGTCAGGGAAGAATTGTGGACAGGGAGAAAATAAAAGACAATAGCAGATGACAGGTAAAGCCAGACATCTTCTGTCACTTGTTAAACACAGTGTCAGTCAAAAGTCTGAAAACTACGTTAAAATACTTAACGCTGCCTCTTCGTTTTCTGTCTGTTTGCCAACTATGGATTAATATAGAGTAATTTGATGAGAGCGGTGTGTGTCTGTGTGTGTGTGTTGTGCGGCGTGCGTGTGTGTTGGGGAGTGCTGTTAAAAGAAAGATGTAGATGATGGCAGGCAGGGGAGCTGGTGGCCGCAGGATTGTGCAGTGATGATCTGTCACCCACAAACCATTAAACAAGTCAGAAATCTGGGAATAAGCTCAGCCATACAGAAACCATTCCTGTCAAGGATCCCGCTTTGGCCGGGAAACTCCCCGTATTTTACCCCTCCTTTCACGCCATTTATTAGTATTTTTCCCGTAATATACTCAAATAAATAAATAAATAAAAACATTCCTCTGCCGTACTAAACTGAACGCGCTGGTGAGAACTGCCACCTGAAATGGGCCTTGGTGGCAGATCTTGCGAGATTGGTGCCGACAGCAGCAAAAAAAACCCGGAAACAACTCAGAAGAGAGATGGATGGATGAAGACGTTCTGGCGAAAAAGCAAAAAACTTTGTGTAAATACCTTGGAAAACGGGACAGAGAGTTCACCTTCCTAAAGAGCAGCAGGATGGGACACAGTTACATGTTCTGTAAGATTAATAACTATGATTTTAGCGTCTCCTACGGAGAAGAAACCATGTGAGTCATCATAAAAAAAAATCAGCCAATCACAAGCGCCACAAATATACACTTCTTTCAAAAGTTTTTAAGGATGTAATTTCTGCAACAAATGTGTCTAATAAGTCATTAGTGAATACCAGAGAACCACATGAGTGAGCATGAAAAATTATAAGAAAATATGTAATGAAAATAAAATGTTAATGTCTGCTTATGAGATACACATTTTTGAAATTTCTCTAATGAGATTTTTTTTTTTTTTTTAACTGATTCATCATCAGTATATTGATGATATTGAGGATTCCCTCCAAAGTTCAATGGAATCTTCCATGACATAACCTCTAACTGTTAAGTACTTTTGACGGAATCCCACTAACAGTCAAAAAAAATCAATAAATGGCAGGGGAAGCATTACTTCCTTGGCAGAGGTAATAATAACAATGTGTTTCATGCACTATTCAATCTATTTGTCAGTTTTTTGTCCAATCTATTGTTCCTGATAATTGGGGAATGCTACAAGTTTATAGCTAAACTGGTAGCCTAAATTAAAAATGCATGCTGTAAAACAACCTAAAAATCCTCAGTTACTGCAAGAGAATGCAATATAATCTGCCAGCAGCAACATATATAGAGTCTAAAAGGTTCTTCAAGACTTCTGTGTAAGGCACAGCAAAAGCACGATCACCCCTTTATTATTGTCATGAATTTGTACATATAGAAGTGTAAGGTTTGTTTTTTCTCTACCTTATTCCTGGATCTTTTAATTGAACAGCTCTGAGGAAAGATGACAGGAGTAATTCTATTTCTCACTGTAGTTTATTCTAAGTTAGTCACACGTAAAATTGTAACAGCAGGCCAGCTGTTCCTGCCAACAGAACAGCTCACACGCAGGCGAGTATCAAAAGCAAGAGTGTGTCCATGACTTGGGAGTAGACATTTATCTTCTTGGGCTGGGATTGCCTCGTACAATAGTTTGGTTAGTGCAAGAAGTTTGGGCCAGTTATCAGTCACACCACAGTTCAACCCCTGCAACTGTGAACATACAATGACTAGTTAAATAAAACCTCAAGTGATAACTAATACTCCACTGTTTTTACGAATTTGGCCTAACATCTTTGAAATGTACTTATTAGAATGCCGAACAAAATGCATTCATTTAAGAGCCTGTGTTCTGCCATCTTGAAATCACATGATTGATGATGTCACACGGCCCCACTGCCTTTAAACAGCCAATTGTTTCCTATTGGAGTGAAACATTCATCTGTTTGTTAGGTAATTTAGCTAGCTTTTTTGGTCAAAATGCAAACTTGTGCTGCTTTTTGTTGCTCTAACAAAAAAACAGGAAAAGTTAAAGAGGCCCGATCTGTTTACCGAAAGGGGATAAAATCTGTGACAGATCAAAACACAGCATGGGTGATCGAGCCTTTTGCTCAACTGCTCCCAGTGTGTGGAATGCTCTCCCTGACCATCTGAGAGCTCTACAGATTGTGGATTCTTTTAAACGTAGTCGAAGCCTAAAGACTCACCTTTTTACAAAGGTCTTTCCGTAGCCTTTTTATATGCCTCATTGTTTTTGGTTTTATACTGTTTTGCTAGTCATGTTCATTGTAGGTCTTATGTTTTCTTTGTAGCACTTTGAGATTTATTTAATATAAACTGCAATACAAATAAAATGCATTATTATTATTATTATTATTATTATTATTATTATTATTATAAATATATTTAGAAGGATGAAGACCCTCCTCCTGAGCTTCTATGGCCATGCTTTATGCTTATGTTCAAGGTTTTTGAAACCCAAAAGCAGCGATTTAATGCTGGTTAAAGGTGCAGTCTGCAACACTTATCGTCATATTTGCTAAAGCTGTCACTATGTAAGGACAGCTTTACCTCAAACTAGTAGTTTGTGTGAAATAAACTGGCTCATTCACAGTCCCCGCCCCTTTCCCGGGGCTCGAGCCATACAGTGTGTAGTCTGGAGGAGTAGAAGATGGAATTAGCAACTTTTCTGCTTGAAAGGTAATTACTGGTGCTAGATTTACATTATGTTTGATTTGTAATTGTTACACTAGAACTCTGTAGTGCATGTGTTGTCCATGTAAGTGACACTGTGTTGTTGCTGCTGCTGCTAGGTTAGTGTACTGTGTGCACATTGAGAGAGAAAAGCGCTGCAGTAATATGTTTTTAACAGAGCATGTTATGTTCCTGTGATGTTGCTGTCAGACTAACGTTCCAACTGTTCTGAGGGAGGGAATTTGGAAAGTTTGGAGGCAGGGCAAGAGAGCAGCAGGGAGGGAGGGGGAGGGAGGGATCTGAGAGTTGTAGACTGCACCTTTAACTAAACAAAAGATGCACCAAACATTGCATTTTATTAGCTCTGAATAATGCACAAGATAGTCCCAGCAATTCAGTTGGATGTTTAGTAGATCCCATTCTGTGAGCTAAATTGATGTAGTGGCGTCTCCTCTCAAGAACTTGCATGTTTGGGCATAGATGCCCGGATATTCATTAGAGGCAAATATGCTAAAAAGATTGATTGTGTTAAGTTGCATGTAAAACAGAAACAATCCTCATTGCTGGGATAACAACCTCAACATGTTTTTTTCACACACTGTGAAGTTTAGGTTCACAAACCAAACAGTAGATGAGGCCCTAACCGGCAGATAGATAAAAAAGAGCTTTGGTAGCCATACCAAAAATAGTTTTACTTCTGTTTTAAAACCTTAAGCTCTTCATGGTATCTTGTCGGTCACTGTTGGGAAACAGTGGGATTAATGATTGGGGACGAGTGCTGCTGGTGATGGAGGGGCTTCAGTAAAAGGAGAATTTCTCAGGTGATTTCACTACACACACCAGTGAGCATGACTAATGACTGCAGATGACAGACACAAACACACATCGAACACAACATTCAGAGAGCCACTTTGCTACAAATACTGTCCACCACTTGATTGTTACTTTGTAAATGATGACAAATGCCCTGTTAAAGATAAAGGTTTCATACATCTGTTTTTGCCAAGTTTTGGTAACATTTATTTGTAATACATCACCAGTAACTGAAATGAAAATGTTCAAATCTTCTAAGTATATTTGCTTTGTAAAATCAACAGCCCTTATTATGAACCCACTTCAAAATGACAACTACGTTTTACAACCTTTGACCTGCACTTGATCTTTAGGATCACTTGTTGAAAGCCTTTATTAAAGTAATACGTTTCAATTTTATGGACTCTTGGAGTGAATAAATCCAATGAGGGCAGAGAGCATGACCTCACTGACTTAAGCTTCAGTGTGAGTTGGTCTTCATTTGCTTTTAAATTTGCTTTACTTCTTTTCAATAGAATCAAGCATGTCACAGTTTATTTCAACACAAAGTGTTTTATGACTTTTAAGATGCATTAGTGTTTTTTTTTTTTTTTCCATTTGTGCACCATCATTTCATATATGAAATAAAGACAAATACCTTCTCAGAACTATAGACTGTGATGTTGAAACAAAACCAAAAAAACAAAATCCTCACTAACGATATTGTGTAGTCTTCATATTGTTTTTGGTTACAGGTATATAGTTTTATGATTCTTTGCAGTCAACGCACAACAATAAACAAAATGTCACTTATCTCCAATATATTGTTTCTTTGCAAGAATCTTAACTTTTTTTTCTCAAATAAATACAAAGCAAAAACACCTTATCTTACACTCAAACCCCGACAACAAATATCAATTACATTACTTGTGACAGAAAAACCCCAAAACTAATCTTCTTTTTCCCCAGGAGGCATGGATAGCATTAAAACAAACTGTAAAGTGAGCAAATCTAATGAAACACATTCTTATCCACAATTTAAAAAGGAATCATATGACAAATACAATACCATTGCAGTATGGGATTACATTTCTTGCTCTATTTTGTGTTGTCCCTTGGTCTGATTGTAAAACAAAACAACAGCGGCATGTAATTTCACTCTTGGAGGCGGTGGGTGGTGTAATCCAGATGGGAGTGTGTTCTGGGGACAATGAAACAAAACAACCAGAAAGACCTTTGTAGCAATAATAAGCAGGATGTTCATAGATGAGATGGGCTAGACATGGGCTCTTCTTCGCGCTTTCTGTCTGTTCTCCTTCACAGCACCACTTTTACAAAAGAACACATTCAGTCACACACGGCTATGATGTTATCAGGGAACAATGAATAATAGCCTAGCATTAACATGTTGGATTAACCTGAAGAAATCCCCTGAGACCGAGAGAAATGGCTGAAGACTCATGGCCTTGACAGGGTGTCTGTGTTGATTCAATGTAAATCTGAGACATACAACTCGTGTCATCTGTTATGGAAAATTAGCTGAAAACAAAATGCAGATTAACATTTTTAGCTTTTGGCCCCACATTCATGTTTATGTTGGATAACTACAATGAATTGGAAGCCTGTTGGTGACTGATATGTTGGTCCAGAGCCGTTTCTAGCTTTATGCGGGCCCTGTGCAATAGAACTGTAACACCTGGCCTTAAAAGTTTGACACGACATGCCCAGAGCTCGACAAAATTTGGCCCGACACTATTCTATTCTGTGCATGCTCACAGCCTTTATGTCTTTTGCAGTGACGTGCTGTCAGGGTAGGCATTGATAGGCAGTGCCTATCTAATGGTAAATTGATATTTTGATATTTTTTTAAAATTATGATATAATCATAATTTATTTTTACATTTCCGATTGCCTACATAACCTATACGTAAGTTAGAAAGCATCTGTATTTTTTGCTTTTCATTGCCTAAGCTGCACAAGTCTCACTGTAAGGCAGGAGGAGGCCACACCCTCTCCAAATGCTCTGCCAATGGCCCTCATAGCCTGTGTTTATATGTGTTTTCATGTGTAGTCAGTTCCCCAATATGAAAACCATTTACAAAAAAGGGGAGATCGCTACGCTGCCTCTGGACGTAACCATGCTATGCTAAATGCTATACGTATGTTCATAGTGCATATAGCGTGGCTGTATCAATTCACAGCTAGTGCGGCGGGCCACGGGATAACACTACAGGAAGGATGACAGCGCTAGAGACGATAAAGAAACTTTCTTTTGAGGAAAAACTACAGCTTTTAAAATATGGGAGACCAACACCTGAGCTACCAGACCTTCAGCAAAGGAAAGGTCAGAAAAATGTTTGTACTTTCCACAGTAAATGGTACAAAAGGAAGGACTGGCTTTGTGGACACTGAACCGTGTTCTGAGTTGTTGTTGTCATTTTCTCTGTGTTTCTGTGTTTCCAACACAAACAACTGATGCGCTGCTGTGTCATGAGATATATCATGTGGGGAGAATATGGAGGCTATATTAAATAATTGTTTAAGTTTCTTTCATGGTGTTTTATGATCTTGATTTTGTTAGATTAACACTTGCCAGACGAAACATATGAAATTGTCATTGGTGTCGACATTGGTGGTCTCGATTTGCAACGCTCCGCCTACTCAACCCTAGTGCTCAGGGCGCGTCACTGGCCTTTTGTCAAGAATGAGTCAACATTTTTTATCATTGTGTATTCCTTCGTCAGAGGCCAGCCTTTGATTCACCTCCTCAGCATCCATTCCGCATCTTTCTTGCGCTAATAGAAACGCGTCACTGCTCATTTACCACGCAGTACCAGTGCCCGTATACGGGGAAAGATCTTCAGCTCTAATTTGCAAGACATCGTTTTAGGGCCTGTATGGTTTGTATAACTACATGGAGAGATTCCCGATCAATGAAATGGTCAATGAACTCCTCAGTAATGGGTATCGGTCAATAAGTCCCATAATATCTGTTGGATGATGACGCGCACTAGGAAACGTTGCAGTCCAATGGTTTTTACTTAAAGCTGCTTTCCCTTGTGTTTTTTAATCAATGAAATCATGTGGGCCTCATAGAGCAATGAATCAAATATCATTTACTCCAAAAAACGTTTTTTTCCCAACATAAACGGTCCATTTGTTGAAATTTTCACGCATTGCAATTTGAGATTTTTGAGAGTCACAGATATGGTTCCATAGAAGTGCTTTTACTTTATTTTGATATCACGGGGAATACGGCAAACAAACTAGAACAAAAATGGTGTCAAGCGAATCACTTTCCTCCTTGCTTGGTGAAGAAACGCAAAGAGATCACGGTAAGAATGAAGTAAAACCAGTTCTATGAATCTGTTTATGAGACTCCACATTCCACAATGCAATGCGTGATAACGGAGTGCTTAGGGTGGAGATATGAACAAACTTTCAAGCTGCATATTTTTTTTAAGTGAAAGACGATCGATTCCCTGATCTATGAGGCAAACAAGGTTTTATCTCGTAAAAAAATGATCTGAGTAGCAGTTTTGAATATGCTTCAAAAAGCCTAGCTACAACTAATGATTTATTCTTATACCCTACATTTATTTCTAATCATATAATGAGGATGAAGGCAAAATTGTTTTTCTCAGATGAGGTGGAGAACTCAGCTTTGGGGCCTTATGCGGTTGCATAGTCCAACCAATATGTGACGGTCAGTCAGCCATCCCCTGTGGTCCAGTTTAACAGTCAAGCTGCTTTAGTTCAAAGTGCTTAAGATGATAATAATTTTAATTAAAAGCTCTCGGAATACATAATGCAATGTAGGCAGGGTAGTTTATTGTACATGGGTTCACATTGCTGTGGGCCAGTGAGATACCCACTTAGTGCCTGACCTCGCCACATGACCATCAAAAGTGAACCATCAGTAATGAAAGAAGAGGGACCGGTCTCATAGCATCTATTCACTTTAACGTCACACTGATGGTTAGATGTATTTGGGCCACTTAGGTCTGACAACATGAAACAGCTGGCCTGATTTCTTTCTCTAGCACTATGAGAAGAAAACCAGCCATAAGAGGTAATAATAAGGCTTTGTCCAATGTTTTACCTTGTGTTGTGCTATTAATGCAGATTTGACTTTGACATATAGCGTCTACCCAAGCATTGCAGCAGCCAATGTATACTATTTCATGGAAATGGTATTCCTACATGGCAATCACATCATTCAGCAGGATAATGCACCCTGTCACAAAGCAAAATTGTTTCAGAATGGCTTTGGAAAAACAACAAGCATTGGGATTTTAACTTGAAATGAGACTATTGTTCTAATGCATGCAATAAAATATGATTTTATGGAATTTAGAAATGTTTATTACATAAATGTTTGTGGCCTATATTAATAGTTAGAATTTAAACTCCCTGTCATGATGTGGGGAAGATGTGTTGTAGGGGAGCTTAAGAGAGAGGAGGACCCAGGTGCAGAGAAAGGAGGAATCAGGCATGCAAGCAAGAGTGGTCTTTCAACATAAGGTCTATTCATTACAGAAAAGCTTAATGGAAATAACCAAACAACACACCAAAAGAACTAGAAAAATTGCATTCCCAGAGGAAAATGCAGATAAGATTCCTGTATGGTGAAATGCTCTGCTGATGAAGGAATGCAGTGTGGCTGAAAGCCTATGTGGTAAGAGCTTTTATGACATGGATTTTGTGTTGCTCCTGTCCCGTTAGCCAGGCAGCACAACCCCTCAAAGTTTATGTTGATACTTTTGTATTCTCCCACAATCACTATCAATCCCTCACTCTGTCGCTAGCTGACGTAAAGAAAAATAAATATGGCTGAAAAGTGAGACACTCAATGGCAGTTTTCCCCCTGTTGGATGTCAGAAGGGAGCCTTTTTATCATCTATATCTGTCAGATGAAAATACCTGGTCTCTATAAGATCCTTTCCTAATGGCAAAACGCTGTTTGTCTTACATTGTATTTGCTTTGAAACAAAAGAACAGAGCATGTTAGGGTTCATTTACAAGGAATAGTCTCATAATTTCGGTTCAATTTAAAGAAGATTGGGTTCTTCAATGGAATGCTAATTAAACGGACATACTTACTTCTTCAATAATTCAGAGTAATATCCCTTTCAAAGATTTGTGTTGCTGAGTGACAGTACAGAGATTGTAGGTTTTATTTTCCCTTGTGGCTAATTTATCAAAATCTGCCAAGGGATAGGCGAGCATCAGAAATCACTTAAGCCTTCTTCTGCAACCTTACACCCGATAAATGTCAAGAGAAAACAACAACATGCATGAATTACTATCACTGCTATTAATAATCTTATTATTCTTATTATTATTGTTATTGACTCTTGTGCTTTGGACAGATACATGCTCACACGAGCTGCTCCAAGAAAAAACAATTGGTAACATCTACGAACTAAAAAATGTAGGAATGAAGACATAGATATTTTACACCACATTAGTATGAGGATGGTGTCATTATATAAGGGTTCATAGGCCAGCACCTCCCTTTGAGTCAAAATGATTATGATTGAGTACAGCTGCCTAACATTTGAGAGGAATCCCCATTGGCAGCACTAGACAATAAGCGCCAGCCGACTGTTGTATTATACAAACAAGAACTGGGGAATTCTTTATATCATCACAATTTTTCATTTCCTCGAATTTTATTATTCATCGAAGTCTAGAAGTCTTGGCTCCCTGCATTCTAAATTGTTGGATTTTGTCTCGGATTGTACCTGATGGCTACTTGATTCCAAAAACAGTATCTTCAATGGCCTTTGAGGTTTGGTTGGAATGGAAATGAAATACTGTGATGGTTTGTGTAACCCTTGTGCACTCCTTTTAATTTACATACAAGGCCAGTTTCAAAAAAGTGCAATACAAATGTAAAACATCATTTTTTTTTATACTTCCCCCGCATCAGATCATTTAAACTATTTTATAGATTTTACATTTATTATAATTTTCGAACCCTTTTTATGTTTGTGTGGACTTTTTATCACGAGAACCTCTATTTTTTCAGCAGGAAAAACACTAAATATGCAGTATTTCCAAAAAATGAGGGCCTAAGTGAAATTTTTTTAATTACAGCCTTGACCGTGTCATTAATTGATAGCAAAATTTAATTTAAGGCATTATTATTTTTGGCACAAGGATAGTTTAAAAAAGAAAAACAAAAGAAATATATATATTGTATATTTTGCAAAATAAGAAATCCAGGCCTTCACTGAAATTTCCCTAAAACTTTATGTAAATGGTCTCTGGTTGGTAGGGGGTCATTACACCTAAAACATATGTTCCCTTATTTTGAAGGTAGAGGCTTTGATCTATTAGGCATTCATTGAAAAAACATTATATGTCATTATTGTTGAATAGGAAAAATATGTGGTTACAATAGGAGTCAATGGGACATATTTGGTCATTATGATGCATGTCTCCTTTTCTATACACTTCCAATACACAAGACTTTGAAACAAAGCAAATAAAAATTAAAAAAACAATAGTGTAATTTCATACAACTAGCCTTAAAAATGACCAGAATATTGAGAACTGAACAAATAAAAACACTTAAAATGTCACTTTTTGTCACAAAGATGCTCCAAGGGTTAAGTTGGTTACATTTTGTTAGCATTGACAGATATTTCTGTTTATTTAGTCCTATTTAAATGTAAACCTGAATTAGTTTCAACTGATCATCTAAATGGATGTTTAGATGGACGGATGGACAGTGAGTTCAAAGGAATCTTCAAAGGTAATAACCGAGGAAATCATTGAAGGAATCAACTGCTAATCAATTATAATTTTAGTGTGAGTCACAAGATTAAACAACCTGTTGAAAGCCTTAGCTAACATAATACGTTCAGAAAATCCATTGTAACAATAAAACAGTTTACATGGAGTATGAGTCATGGTTTCATGTATATGACTAAGTTGCGGGAATACAATTTCGAGGGACACTTTTGGATATTTCAACACCATTTATTATTATTATTATTATTATTATTATTATTATTTCAGAATTTTGGAAACCTAGCAAGTTTTGAGATAGCAACACCTCCTTTAAGCTCCACCCCCACCTCCCCCTCCCTTATTCTACTGTCAGTGCTCTGTCCAAAGCCACACCCCACACAAGCTTGAACAGAAATCTGACGTAAAAACAAAATAAACTCTGTGCCTCTGTTCCAGACAGTCCCTCTGACCACTCTCTCTGCTTATGCCTCTCCTTGTAGCTCATGGAACAGCGAGGGAGAGCTCCCTTCACTTCCGGCTTTCCACGCAGCTGCTGGAAGGGCAGAGAGGGACCGCCAAATCTAAACTGCATACTAAATAAAATAATTTCACTAAAGTGATCCTGACTGAAAAAGTGTTTCTGAACAGGGTTTTGGACACCTTAAATTAATTTGGGTAAAACCAGAAAGATTATTCCGCTCTCCTAGCATGTCGAATCAAGCTCTGATAGGCATCAATAATGATTGAAAATAAACAGAAAATGTGGAATTGGCTGCTGCTGATGAGGATGATGATGATGTATTTACGAAGGTGGGACAACAAAAACAATCAGTGCAACAATTCCTAAACAAACTCCCCTCAGATATTCATCATGCAGGAACTTTTCTTATATGTGCATCTATGACTCCTGATTTGCGTTACAAAATTCTTCCAAACCACTTGGTCCAATGTGTCTTCATATAACAGGGATGGCAGGAAACACTGGAACAAACTTAGAGAAAATAGACCATGTTAGAAATTGATATTTTCTGTGACAAGGCATGCAACCCCTTTGCGTAATAATCCTAAAGAGCTACATTTATCACCCTTTCCCATCAGTGCCACTTGCACTGTCACCTCTGCATTGGCAATTTCTCGCCTTGCCTCTGCAAAGTAAGGAACATAAAGTGAGGAAATGTAGGGCTTGTCAGCACAGACATGGATGCTGCTATTAAAGACAGAAAATGCAGCTATTTAATTGCAATGAATTAAATTCCAAAAGAGAGAACTTTATCTGAATAGCCTTTAATAAAATTGATTTTTCAAGAATTTTAGCAAAACTGCCAGTGGGCGGGGCTTACAGTTACACAGTCACAGTCACTCTTTTATTTTTATTTTGTTATAGTAATATTTGTCAAACATGTGTCAGAAATATTTTGTGTAAGCAATGGCAAAAAAAAAAAAAAACCCATAAAAAAACAAATAAAAAAACCGTCCATATAATTCAACTTTTTTCAATATTTGTTCAATTAGTAGAAGAAAAACCATGGTGTCACATTTATTCGATCATCTTCTCTACACTTAGATACTACTTACAATTGTTTATGTTCATTACCCATTTATGTATGTATTTTGAATGAGCAATCAAATTCTAAATCGAGACTTTTCTTCATTTGTTTCTGTTTGTCCATCTGCCCAAATGTTCCCACTCTTCAGTTTTCTCCTCCACCAGAAGAGGGCAACCTACAGGGAACTACAGCCATTTCAGTCTCCTTTCCCTTTCCCTTGGAGAGCATAAGAGGATAAACAAGAGGAAATCAGACTGATCTATTTTGATCCCTACTGTTTTCAAGAAGGAAGTCTGGTAATTTGTCCTACGTACACACACACAATGCGGTTTTCCACTGAGGCTTGGTGGGCTTCACCTTCCTCCAAAGACAACAAGTAAAAGGAGGAAGAAAAGACAGAGGGGAGAGGATAAAATGTCAGAAAAAGATTGAGTATGAAAGAAAATCACGAGCTCTGCCAAGGGGATGCTGGAAGGAAAGTAGATGGTGGAGAAAGGAAGATGAAAACGAAAGAGGGAAGACAAAGGTTTAGGGATGCAAATCAAAAGGCAGACTAAAGATCCAAGAGGCAAGGGTAGAGATATCGAAGCATTAGACACCAGACAGAATATAAACAAACTAAATAATCATAGACAAAATGATCATGACCATGGCAGATGCTTTTGTCTTACACAGGATGGAAAAACATTATCACAGTGATAGTGTGTGATATAAAACAAATCATGTGTGTTTTCCCAAGCGTGCCGACGGACCTTCTTCTGTCGCCATTGTTGAGGCAATGAGCAGTGAGGGCACATTGTAAAATCAGCTTGTGCATCTTCACAGCCAAGTCCCCCACATGCCCATGCTTTTAATTATGTTTAGTCTTTCTACTTTTCTTTTGAATAAGAAAAATACAATGACTATTTTTTTTCATTATTTTAAATGATAGACAACCAGTCACACTGATACATTGTTGCATAATCCAATTGAAATAAAGGGACTTATAATGAGATAAGACGTAATAGTCTTTAAAGTAGTGAACCAAACCTTTCAGAAACTAAATTTTCAAAGAAAGGTATTACATATTGCATACCAAGCATCAACTCAAGAATCAAAGGTGGATAAATACTTTTTTTTTTAATTTTTATTCACAGGCACTGATCACTGTACTGTTTTCTTCTAACTTTGGGTATTGCAAAAAGTCGCTAGCTTTTTAATAACATTTATGGCTTATTTCAAGCTCAATTTTACATTTAGCGTGCACAAAATACGGCAAATTATAGTAAAAAAGGGAGATGATGTTTATCATAGAGGACATTAACCAATTCAAAAAGTCAGTAATATACTAACATCACATTTAGATGGAATAAAAAAAAAAAAAGCATTGCAAATTCACTGTAATATACAGTAGGTATCCTGATTAATTTGAAGGTAAATGCAAATTCACAAAAACATACAGAGGTGTCAAACTCATATTAGTTCAGGGGCCAAATATACACCAGTTTTACCTCAATATCCAAGCAATTAATGACAGATATCAGTCCCTGCAAGATTTACACTAAAAGTTCCTTGATTTTTAGACCAATTTTTGAGTAATTTAGGGCAATTTTGTGAGTTATTGCAGGATTTTAGAAATCATTTTAATTATTTCCACAATTTGCAGTTTGAAATGAATGCGAGCCCTGGCAAATATTGTGGAGTTTGATTGCATTTGTGTATTTGGAAAGGCTGCGATATCTACAACTGGATTATATAGCAATTCAAACATTGATTATTGCCTTTTATGTCATTTTTCACTTTCTCCTGTAGGCCAAGTCAGATGCTCTAAAGCGGTGGTTCCCAAACAGGGGTACAGGAGCCCATTGCAGGGGGGTACTCAGAAAGATTTATCAATTATTTAAAAAAATAATCTGGAAATGTTCCTACATCCTTTTTAGGCAATTTGTTTTGACAAATTCACCACAAACTAACAGTACTATTGCTAAAAAAAAAAAAAAATACAATACAATATATTCTTGTAATTTATCACACTTCTGACAATAGGAGGCAATAATTTGCTCCATTTTACGAAGGATACTGTATTTACTTAATATTGAAGTAATCACATTACAGTTGTAGTTTAAATTCCACTCACTGTTTCAAATTTGTACATTAAGCCTTAAGGTACCAATGTTTGAGAACACAAAAAAACAATAACAAAAACACACAAAATATACTGAATAATAAAAAGAACAGACAAACAACAACAAATTACACAAAATCACATCAAAAACACAAAATGATGATAGAAATAATCTTAATTAGACATGAATTGAAAATACAATGATAAGTCTTGGTCCCACACAGGGAGTGACTGGAAATTATATTTATATATAAAAAAACTATGGAAATAAATCTGTTCTGGATGCATTCATTACTTTTTCATTCCACATATTTACAAAAGTAGATTCTTTAACATGTGTTCACCCTCATTCATTCCGTCATTATGCTCTATAGTTGTTTTTTCCACAGTATTCTGAGAAAAATGTAGTCAGACAAAGGGGGTACTTGAGCCAAAAAAAGGTTGAGAACCACTGCTCTAAAGGGCCAGATTTGGCCCTCACGTGCTCTAGAGTCTAATCTACTGAAACTCTGGTCATACAGTATATAATGTATTATTCTTAAACACTATTTTTCACAGTGTGATGATCAGTTTCCGTTCATTCATAAATCACACCACAGTGAATATCACCTTTATGAGTTAGATATGAAAGTTTTACATTCATATACTGTAATATTGGCTCCATTCCTTTTAGTGACATGAAATTACACAACTATCCCCTTCTGTGTCTAATTTGCTGCGGCAATGACACAGTTTACCCAAGGAGGCTTTAAAACATTTAATCTGCTCAGAAAATAATTTCAATTTTAATTAGAGAATGTTAAGTGTTTGTAAAGCTCACATCACACTTTTCCATTAGATATACAAAAGCCTGAAGTTGGAGTGGACTACTTCAATTAGCGTCATTCTGACAGCTTTCCTTATGTTTAAACATTTTTCAATTTTCTTCCACTTGTAGGTGTAAAACATTACCAGTGTTTTTTTTTCTGACAAAGTGCTGTAAAAATGATTAAATCACTCTTGGTTTTGATGTTCGCTGCCCTTTCCCAAATGTGCACTAAATTAATTCCATTACGGGGAAAAATTATTTTCTCTACCGGAATAAATGACTCAAAATCTACTCGTCATTCCACATTTGTGTAAACCACAGCGATGTCAGTGCCTTAATGAAGTTTCAGAGAAGAGTTTCTCTGTTTCTCTCACTATAACAGCTCACATTGCAACTCTGAGAGCACAAAAAAAAAAAAAAAAAGACAATAACAGCTGAAAGCTTTGAACCACGGGTCAGAACTAAGTGGCTATTTGAGTACTGGGAGGATTTTCTTGGTGTAACTTCAATCAGGAGGACGACACAGTATGCCCTGGCTTTGCAGCTTGAGTGCCCTCTATACAATCATTCCCGACATGAGTGCTACTAACTCACGGTTATCAACTAGTGTTGCAAGCAAGACACATTGCCTAAGAAAGACTATCCAATCCCCTTCATGTAACACTCCCATTGTTTTGGCCTAAATTAGGAACAGAAACTTCTACCTATTGAAGGAACTGTCCTACTGCATCATTGGTTCTACAACAAATTTTTTCGGGGGGGACAAACCATCATGGACCCTTAGGCTGTGTTCAAAATTGCATACTAACGTCTTATACACTACACAGTCAATGAGAATATACTGTCTACTACATACTATTAGTATGGTTAGAATTATGACCGTTCCCACTGAAGTATACTTCCAAGTTTCCCAAGATGTATTTGGAACCTACATTGGAACAAAACACATTTCATGCCGACATTTCAAAGATTTTCCAAGACCTGCCATTGTGTTACTGAGAAAACTTCCGGTTAACTTCAAAACAAGAGCCCTATTTACAAGAATGTTAAAAACTATGACAAGATGAGATGCTTTTATTTTGAAAAGGGAATGTTTGACTTAAAGCTTGAAGGCAGTCCCAGGACGATTTTACGTTCCACTCGCAATGCATCATGGGGCGGTTGAGTATGACTAGTGTGCCCACCGAGTATTCATCTAGGTATTTCTCGCGTACTCAATCTTTCCATACTATCAAATTGGAATGCAGTACATACTCATTTTGACGTTAGTATGAGTAGTACGTTAGTATGAGTAGTACGTTAGTATGAGTTATACATTAGTATGAGTAGTACGTAAGTATGAGTAGTACGTTAGTATGAGTTGTACCTTAGTATGAGTTGTACCTTAGTATGAGTTGTACCTTAGTATGAGTAGTACGTTAGTATGAGTTGTACGTTAGTATGAGTTGTACGTTAGTATGAGTAGTACGTTAGTATGAGTTGTACGTTAGTATGAGTAGTACGTTAGTATGAGTAGTACGTTAGTATGAGTTGTACGTTAGTATGAGTTGTACGTTAGTATGAGTAGTACGTTAGTATGAGTAGTACGTTAGTATGAGTTGTACGTTAGTATGAGTAGTACGTTAGTATGAGTTGTACGTTAGTATGAGTAGTACGTTAGTATGAGTTGTACGTTAGTATGAGTAGTACGTTAGTATGAGTAGTACGTTAGTATGAGTTGTACGTTAGTATGAGTTGTACGTTAGTATGAGTTGTACGTTAGTATGAGTAGTACGTTAGTATGAGCTGTATGTTAGTATGAGTAGTACGTTAGTATGAGTTGTATGTTAGTATGAGTTGTATTTTAGTATGAGTAGTACGTTAGTATGAGTAGTACGTTAGTATGAGTTGTACGTTAGTATGAGTAGTACGTTAGTATGAGTAGTACGTTAGTATGAGTTGTATGTTAGTATGAGTAGTACCTTAGTATGAGTTGTATGTTAGTATGAGTAGTATGTTAGCATGAGTTGTATGTTAGTATGAGTAGTACGTTAGTATGAGTTGTACGTTAGTATGAGTAGTACGTTAGTATGAGTTGTACGTTAGTATGAGTAGTACGTTAGTATGAGTAGTACGTTAGTATGAGTTGTACGTTAGTATGAGTAGTACGTTAGTATGAGTTGTACGGTAGTATGAGTAGTACGTTAGTATGAGTAGTACGTTAGTATGAGTAGTACGTTAGTATGAGTTGTACGTTAGTATGAGTAGTACCTTAGTATGAGTAGTACGTTAGTATGAGTAGTACGCTAGTATGCTATTTCATATGCAGCCTTAGACCCCAAACATGATTTCAGCTTACTGTTTGGACTCTACAGAATCACAGCAGGTGTTGTTTCTTCCAAAAAGAGTTGCTATATAATCTAAATCAAACACTCACATGGTTTGACGAGTAAAATAACTGATGAAGAAGAATAACTAGAATATTTTTAAATAAAAGGCCATGCACCATCTAACCAGAGAAGTCACTCAACCTCATCTCACTGAAGGTTGGAGGATCAGATGTGTCTGTGTTGTACATGATGAGGGTGTGTCTTGTGTTTGACTCCTTGCCACTAGAAGAATACACTGAAAGCAAACCGACTCAGATGCAGACGTCTCATGGAAATCCAAAAAAAAACTTCAAATTCTTCCACATTCAAAAAAAATAGATACAAATCTCCGGCTCTCGTTGAATTTCAATACTACTGGCATACTAAAATAATATTTTTCTTTGTGAAGACACGCATTTTAACTAGAAAACCTTAAAAAGTGTTTTGCACTTGCCAATGTTATTTCTCCTCCTGCTTTTATGATGTTGTGCATTTTCTATTTTAATTTTTTTTCTCAAACTGTCACAGTCGGAGTTTGGACAATGTGTTCCCTTCATGAGCTGAATAAAAACATAGATTTTTTTTTTTTTTTGTCACTCTTTCATGTTTTCTAGGACCTGTTGGCAATTGTCTATTACAACATCACCACTTGGATTATGAAATATAAATATAAAACCTAGGTGCATGTATTACCCATTATGTTAACACTTTAGTTTTGGGAACACCTATTTACCATTAATTAGTTGCTTATTAACATGCAAATTAGTAACATATTGACTCTTGATTAGTCATTATTAAGTACTTATTAATGCCTTATTCTACATGGCCTTATTATACAACCAGTAAGCTTTTAACTAAGAGTTTTCCCTCAATAACCTCAGACTCATTACTTATTAGTAGTAAGTAAGGAAGTTGTTGTACATGAATTACGATCTCAATATATATAATAAGGCATTAATAAGTACTTAATGATGACTAATCAAGAGCCATATATGATACTAATGCTAATAAGCAACTAATAAATGATTAATAGGTGTTCACTAAACTAAAGTCTTTCCATAATTATGAGACACATTCAAATGATAAATGTGTCCAATGTGTAAAATTCCTATTGGTGGCCAGTATTTCATTGAACACTTAACTATTAATAAAAACATGTTGAGTTCTTTTGATTATTTGCACCTGTCCAGTTTGAGGCTGTTATTGTCAAGAGAACATTTTAACGTTTGTCTTTAAATGGTAATAAAGTGGATAACCCTGGTCACCACTTACTGTGAGTTTTGCATTAGTGTCATTCACTGGGCTTTTAAAAACAACTATGAATAACTGTGAATAAAGAAACGATGTGGTTGTTGTTCACTGAATACAGGTTTGCATTATCTTTATCCCCGTCTTTAGGTTGTTCTACCATTACATAAAGAGGAGAAGGTGGAGGTAGTAGCCTGACTCAGGGAGAGGTGGAGAAAGTATTGAAAAGCAGTGTATGTGTGAGAGAAGAACAATGGTTTAGGAGAAGTGTGAAAGAGGCCATCTTTGTAATACAGGAGGGTTTAAAGGAGAAGGGGTGTTGAGGCATGATCTCTCTATAATAATAATAATAATAATAATAATAATAATAATAATAATAATAATAATAATGTCTTCACTCACAGACGACTAGTGCAGTGCAATATGAACATCATTTTAATCACATGATATTGGTAGCTATATATCCTGATCCCCATATAGTATTTTTTTCTTAAAATTACATGAAATAAATGGAAAATTGAAATTTATTATTATTATTATTGTTATTATTATTATTGTCATTATTATTATTATTATTGCTATTATTATTATTGTTATTATTATTATATATAAAAATGTTTTTTCATCAATTAATTGGTAACATGACTTTTTCCTATTTCTCAGTACTTCTGCGATTGTTATGCCCTAAGACGCCTGATTTTGCAGCAGTTTTTTCCAAATATTGTTTCAAAAGTTGTGACTAAGGCTACTATTTTTTTTTAAAATTTTATAATACAGCTTTATTATTTTTTATAACTTTGTATAGATTTGTCAATTACACCCCCCACCCCCCCACCAAAAAAAACCCCTGATTACTTTTAAATTCTTTCATATCAATAAAGAAAAGAGGAGATTCACAACAATTTATTTATCCAAGATATGAATAATTTCCATTACAATGTAAAAGTCTAGTGCAGAGAATATTACACAGAGTATCAGTGTTTGTGTAAGTTTTTTAAAACAAAAACAAAAAAAATCTCAAAATAAATGGTACTTCTCCTTTAAGAATCTTCTCAATGAAGGAATATTTGTGACTTTTGCTACATATACTGTTGTCACATGTGTTCTGATTAGCCTGCTTCATGATATTTTAGCAACAGAGTGGGACCAAGACAACACGCGATGTAAACGATAGAGGGTTATATCATACAGTAGACATTTTTATATTGAACTACGATATATATCGTTATATTGCACAACTTAACAACAATCTACCCGAGTCATCTGATGCTAATGAGTCACGCACGAGGTAAATCAAGGCAAATGAACTCAACAAACTCCAAACAAGTAAGTGTAGGAAGTGAAGAAGCCTCTGGGATGAAAGATTAAATGTCAAGTCCAGTTCCCTCATCTAATACGCTACCAGAATCAACTTGACCTGGATGACTAAGAACCTACACAGACGTATTGTTTCATTAACCTCGATAAGACAATACGTGTCAAACACCTGCTACGTGCTGGCTAACATTTTAATCATAATAACTGCAGCCTCGGAATAAGGACGCAACATCACCACAGTTCCCTATAGTTATGGACATTCAGACTGTAATTTTCTGTACTGTCAAAATATTCAACATGCGTAGACAAGATGTGTAGCCTGTGAGGGATGATTCAAGAAAAGTGTATTTTGTGTGTGTGTGTGTGCCAGCAGTTCATTGGTTACATCAGCACATCATTTGCCTTAATTCTCTGTGAGTAGAGCCGATAGCCTATGTGGGTGGGAGTACTTAGTTTAAAGATGCATTAACATTAAGTTAACTTTGGGAGAGTGGTGGGTGATGCATTTCATCAATGAGTGAGCCCACTTATATAAAAATAATAATAATCAAAGAAGAGGATATTGTGTGTGTGTGTGTGTACGCGTGGGTGTGTGACCGAAGAATTTTTTAAGGTGGACTCTCCCCTTACCTGAGGTCGTCATTGTTACTGACAAAATGAGAAAAAAGTTTGTAAGTGTGTGTCTGTGTGTGTGTGTGTGTGTGTGTGTGTGTGTCAGTGTGTGTTTGTGCACGGTAAACTGCTTGGGGCAGGTGCAACAAGCCATAATGATGGTGGCTGATGTAGAGCTGAGCACAGCAAGTTTGGAGCACATAGCTGCACATTTAGCCTTTAACACACGGAGAAACAGCAGTGAGCAGCAATGTAAAGTGAGAAGCACACAGATGTTATAAGACAGTAACCTTCACCATAACACCTACACATATAGTACAGGACGGTAGAATGGATTTCACTGTGTTTCCGATGCGTAGCGTGCGGCGTGACTTTATTTATGTCAACAAAGCCATTACACGGCATATGTTTTAAAAGTCTAATACTGCAAGCTCCAAAAAGGCCTTATGTTTATAAATACATTCACTATTGTGGTCACTTCTAAAATTCAATCAGTAATCTATGACTACATGTTGCTGAAAAACAAAAGTTCATTTTAACGTTATTATCAGAAGAAACTTAATCTATGTTGAAATATTTCTGATGACATTATTTGTGGCTTGTAAAAAGCTCCGCTATCAGATGGGCAACAGAAAACCATTTCCAACATATTTAGATTGGGTTTGGCACATCATTTTAATGGGAAAAACACCTGTTATGATTGAATAAGAAAGGTCTCTTCAAGGATCAACCATTACCATAAAAAGTATAGACTCCAAGTAGTGTATGCATTTTCCATCCTTATCTGTATATGGTAAAATTAAATATTAGGTTTTGTTTTGTTTTTTTAAACAGTTTTATACAATGTACAATGCCGAAGCAACCTTTATGTATTTCTTATTTGTGTTATCACATGCTACAATAATTAATTTCATTAAACATTTTAATTGCTTCCCAGCAGTAATAGCTGATAACCTGAATAAGCACCGCTCACAAACACCCTGACCAATTGGTCATGAAACATCAAACTCGACACTCCACTTCCTTCTGCCAGCTCACCAGTCCAATCATCCACTCACTTCCACT